>NC_135064.1:28352829-28662193 GCF_051401765.1 Calliopsis andreniformis
GGGCCACAGCTCATTGATCCGCATAATCCCATGCATTACAACCCTCTCCTCTCCGCACTGGCGGCGATTCGCTCGCGGTTTTCGCTTTTCGAGCCAGCGGCTCGCTGCCGTCTGTATTATTATGCCGACGAACGAGAATGAAGGGCCATCCCCTTGTGCGCCGCGCCACGCCGCATCTCCACCCTGCGGATGCGCGCGTACGTCGCGTATTCGCTTGATTCCTCGACATTCGAAGCTGCTTCGTTCAAGTGATTCCCGCTACTCGATACGGCGCGATGATAAAAGCATTTTCTCCGCCCCGGTTAACGCTGATCGATGCGCATTGTGACAGGTGAATGGTAAATAGCGTGGCGGGGTTAATCGAGGCCTGCGGCCGAGGGAACAACCCTGGTAGTTATGGAAATGGGAGGCGAGAGAGGTATGACTTTAAATGGCAAAACGTACCTATTCAGATTTTCTCGGTTTGTCAAAGTTCTCTATTCCAGGGACGTATTTAGACCTTCTTCATTTGTCCTCGTGGAAAGAAGCTAATTCTGAAATAGTTACTCCTTCTATCACATAAGGACTCTAATGGACTCGTACCCTCAGGTGACTCTTCGGATGAGGTTCCTTACAAAAAATCGTTCCTCTCAATACGAACATCGTCGCGAGATCCTCTTCCCGAAAGAAGAGAAAGAAACAGCAAAAAGCAAGGGACAAAAAGAATACAAAGGGGAGCCGAAAAACGATCGGCCCGCCTGTGGAATATCGATGACCCGCGGGGCCATCGAAAGCTAGACCGTCGAAACAGAGACAAGAGTATTCTCGTAGAAAAGGTGAAAAGTGGGCCTGGTAGGGGATGCAGGGGTGGGGTGTGGAGTGGGCGCGGGACGTCCCGCGGGGGCGGCAGCTTTGACCCGGTAATGGCGTGCCGAGAAGAATGGGAAATGTCACCAGGGGGCGCGGACCTTCCTCCAGGTCGAGTCAACCTCGTTTCTTTTTGTTCGAGCCGACGACTGCGCAACACGCTCGAGCCACATGGGGTTGGATCATTCTCGTGGCGTCATTAGTCGTCCCGTCGACGTGAACGCATACTTCTCTCAGCCGATGGAAACGTTCCCGTCCCGCGATCGGGAGGGAGAAAAAGGCTCGAGTGCATCGAAGCTGGACTTTCACGCGCCGCTCCTCTCTTCCTCGCAAAGCAGAGGCATGACTGCGCGGAAGGGGATCGAGTTGTCACCTGGCTGGTTTCGTTGCTCCTTTCTTTCCTCCTTTCAGCGTCGATGAAGTAATTATCTCGCGAGAAACGGCTTTCGGAGCTACTGTCCGTGTGCGCGAAGCGCTGAAAGGAGGCACTCCTTTTTTCGTCCCTCGGCTCAACATCTGCTACCCAGCCTGCCACTTGATTTTTAGCGTGGCATTATCGAGGCGCGATCCTGATTGTCTGACGACTGGTCCTTCTTTCTCTTCCTCCTTGCAGTTACGGTATGCTCTTTTGGGATCTTCGAGGATCCTAACATAGCTGTAGGGATTCTCGGAAGTTTTCACTTGTAATTTTCACTACAGGTTAAGAAACCCTTGCTATAATATTTTCACGCGAAATCTCGATTAGCATATCTAATTAGTAGTTTAAAATTGTACATTTTATTTTTTTGAGTTATCAATGTTAAGTGTTCCACGTGTACAGCGCAAGCTTAAGGTGAAGAAAATAAAATTCTAAGCGGTTGTAGGAACCCCTGAAAAGAGAACACGAATAGATCTGAAGAGATCCATATTTCTTTTTAACACCCGTCCTTCGTTGAAGCGTACACGTGTTTGACGACCAGAGGACAAAAGGCCGAACTGGTAGACGCAACTGCGTGGAGCTAGCCAGGGTTATCAAGGTTAGCATAGGTACCTGGTAGGTAGGTCAGGTAGATCGGAAGGTGTGGGAAGGTTGGCCCGTGCCCCTAGAACGAGATGGCCACGGAGATCCCTATCTGTTTCGTAGCACGCGCCCGTTACGCGATTACACGGAATCCTGACAGTCGAAGAAAAGAAACGCGTGTGCGTCTGGTGCGGCGCGGCGCCACGCTGATCGAATGCGATGGAGGCCTGCCAGATGGTGGTGTTTCACCTCGACTAGTCGACCTCCAAAATGCGTTGCTGGAACACCTCAAATGTTTAGACACAAATCACTGATCTTTTTCGATAAAAGTCCTTTGTTCCGAATAACAGTTTCATCTCTAGTTTAGTTTCATTAAGTCTCCCACCATTTCATGAGAAATATTCAGCATTTACTCAGCTTCGACAAGTATCATTAACCAACCCCTTCTTCAGCAGTGCTGCAAGATCTCGCGTGATGGACACAGAGGACGAGAGTATCGGAGCAAAAAGGCCGCTGTCCCTTGTTCGGCCGAAAGTGGTCGCCAGATTGAAAGTAAAAAGAAGCAGCGAAAGGGCGGCTGAGAAGTCGGTGGAACGAGAGGGAGAAGAAACAAAAGGACCGAGGGAAGAAGGTGGCCCTCTCTAAAAGCCAATCAAAGGAATGACAGTCCGCTGCCCGCCTCGTAACCTTCAAAAGGGCTGGCCAAGGGCTGCCGCCGGATTGGGTACTCTGCTACTCCATATTGATGAGAGTGACCGGCCTGCTCTCGCTCCGAAACAATTGCGGCGCCTTCGGTGTGCCGTGTGATCGCTGGAGATTTCAATAATCGGCAGAGTCATTCGACTCGAAGCTATCACTTGCTTAGTGTCTTCCGACAGCGGCGTGAGAAACGGAACCAAAAGGGTGGAAGTGGATATCGACAAGCAGAGTATTCTATCAGACTCCATTATCTTAATCGTAATATTAGAAAAACTCTTAGACGTCTAAAGTTCAAACTTCAGGTTTAATCTTTACGCTCCTCTGGATAATCGAAGTTATAGTTATCTCTCTGCAATTATGAAGCCATGAAATAATAAATATCGTGTGACGACATGCGATTCAGAGAGCTTAATGTGCTGGTGTCATTTGCGTGGCCCCAAGCCAAGGACAGTAGTTGCCGAGTTCCGCTGGACAAGAAACAGTAAAGAGACTGCGAGGTCTGCGAGGTCTGCGAGGACAAGCAAAAAGCATGGAACGCTGCGCCGCAAAGGCGGATTGAGATTCGCTCTGATGCGAGACACGTGCGTTGACACTACCGTCGTTGTTCGCGAAACGTTGCCCATTCGACGTGCAGCGGGGAGTATCGTTGAGGTTTATCGGCCGGGGTTATCCCAGAAGACACAACTAACTGCATGTCGTTCAAGCTGCGTCAACCGCGTGTCATCGTTTATCGTTTTAATGGCTCTCTAATTAGCGTCCTCAAGCTTTATTGACTGTTTTCCCCTTTCCTCCATACGCGATCAGCAATCTCTATTTCTCTTTCAAGCACTGTTGTTTCCAGCTTCTGTTTATGTAACGTTATCGAAACCTGAAAATTTCGTGGATTTCAGTGAAAAGTGGATCTTATCCATTAGAAGGTCACAGAATTATTTACGAAGGCGAGCAAAAGGAACTAGTAAATCAGCAACAGGCAACTATAAAATATTCTTCACCTGTTCACCTGGTGTTCAAGTCGCGTGCTCAATTCTGCCTTCTAGAGTTTGATCTGGCAAGACTGTCATTCTCCAAACCCGCCTATTTGCCCTAAGGGTCGCAGGAGAATCGTCCTCCAAAAAGACGACATTCCTGAAGCAAGGTTCGAGATCCGAAGAAACAACAGGTTACCGACTAGCAGAAGCGTCTCGGCGCGCCTGGAAAGAGGCGTAACCATTCCAGCCGCATAACTCTCGGGCACAGAGGGCAATCTCTTAAGGCTGACAATGCGTCGGTGATTGTGGACGAGGACGACGCGGGAACACGTCGAAGAAAAGGAGGGAAGGATGGGTAACCGAAGGAAGATATGGATGCAGAGGAGGATAGGGGAAGGAGCGACTCGCGAAGAAAAGAAAGGAGGCAGTGGGAGCCAGGTGAGATCAGGAAGATGACGGATACCCGGTTTCACCCCGTGGAAGTCACAACAATGTTTGTTAGCTGGCGTTAGGCCGGCACGCAGCGAACCTTTCCATCACGTTTCCTGGTCAGACTAATGGCTGGCACGTCGTGAGGTCCTGCGGGATGACTGGCTGGACGGTATACTGAAAACAGCGCATTTGTTAGGGCCGAGTTCTCGCGGGATTATTACGGACAGGGGTGGAGGGCATCGGTGGATAGACGAGCGCGAGGGGACGGGGTTAGGCCGGCGACGAAACAAAAGAACCAGGGAAGACCGATGCTCGGGGATAAATCAAGACTAACCAGCCGAGCGCGGCCTTTAATTCATGCGCGTGGGATGCGCATCCGAACGATACTTCTGTGCCTGACTTCGCCGAGATTCGACAAGGGGGCGGGGAAGGGTATTGGGACGTTGATGCGACCGCTGGATGAGGAATGGACCTTCCAAGAGCACAAGAATTCGCGCCTCTCTTCTTAATACGCTTGTCTCCACGTCAATCCCCTTCAAGAATGGGCCATTGTCACCTGCAGAAGGTATACGAAATATGAAATGAAAAAATCGAGGACCACAGAACACGAGCAACCTTGCATCGAAAGGTTATCCCGTTAAAAGGAAGTTGCTACACCAAAGCTGCAGCAAAAGTCTCTTCTAAGTCTGAATCATGCTGCTCGATAATGCATTTCACAACTTCGCGAGGTTTAAGCAACATATATTCTTGAACACTTCAACTAATTGCTTCGGTAATACCGAGAGTGAGTGTGAGGTAGTCTAGGAAATGAAATTTGAGGTTGATTGACGTCAATTTGTGTACGTGTAGCTGGATATCGGTAGGTCTTCGTTGGACCTTGAAGGGGCACGACGCTAAGTAGTGGCGCGCGCGAGCGCCCGGTAGCAATTTATTCATTGCGCCCGCTAACTGGTCGCGCATTGAAAACCCGCCACGGTAATCTGCATTCATTTGAATAAATAAGCGATCGATAACCAATAATAAGTTGGCCAATCCGTGGTTTGTCATCTTGCCGGTCCCGCCAGGCCCGATAAACTAACTCGGTGCGTGGCAGCCGCGTGCGAGGGGATGCTCACGCTCTACATTGTGGCGAATTTACGTTACAACTTCGTCCATTACGCGGCTTCAGTAATTGATTGAGCCGTTTGTGCCAATAAAGAGGACACATGAACAATTTGGTGGCCTTTTAAAGGAAGTTTAAGGCTTTATGTTCCACTCTGGCTTTTTAACGAATGACTTCAAGAATACAGTTGCCAGTCCCAGAAACGTCAATTTTCGTGACTCAAATGTGCACGAAATACAATAGATAGTATCACGATTTTTCTACTAAAACATTGAGGGAAGTGTTCGAAAAGAAGATAAAGAGGAACGAGTGCCTAAGCACAAATTTAAAAGGCAAAGGGAGTTTCTCGGGATAGAGCGATTTCCCCATGAGCTTTTCGGCGAGGAAGAACGTGCAAACGTCTCGTCAACCTTGCCGTACTCAATCTCACTTGCAAATGTGGTTCCTGGGGCCCAAAGCCGCGTGTGTGGTAGCCACTTTCTTCGTTCAAACAACCGAAAGAAGGAAGAACGGAGCACGAGGCAGGGCGGACAGAAAGAAGAAGAAGAAGAAGAAGAAGAAGAAGAAGAAGAAGAAGACGAAGACGAAGCAGCGGTATGAGGGAACGAAAAAGGTGGAGAGAGGCTGACCAAAGGGGCGCGTACGCCGAGAGCAGGGCCCGGCAAGCCAATTTGTGACTGACGAGGCGATTGGTAATAAGCAACGGAGGGACTCAAATTGCTTGAGTTTTTCTGCGGTCGTTCATTGGGTGTTGTCGTCGAGATAGCCCGCGAGACTCTCCCAGGGACCCGTACGAGCGGAATCGAGAAGCGAAGAAAAGAGTAATCGAGTCTCGAAGGGCCCGAAAAGGAATTGGGGAAGAGAAAGATGTAGCGATAGCAGAGAATGGTTTCCCGCTCCATGATTCTAGCTAAAATTGAAATTTTTCCATTATCGACCTGATGAAAACAATGAAGAACAATTCTGAATAGATATTGAAGAAATTGAAGGGAATTCGTGACGCGTCGAGCCCATTGCTAACAGCGACCTCATTAACTTAGATCTCCCGGTCTCCTGAAGAAAAGGGCAAGGAGCAAAGAGAGTATTGGAAAGGTACCGCCCTCCATTCTGCGTGTCCCTGTGCCCTGATCGAGAATCAGACCCTTTTTACGGAACCGAACATCCTCTAAGAATAATAACAGAAAGAGATGGATATTCTTCCTGCTGCTCTCCTTTTTTCTTTCAGTCTCTATCGCTTTCGTTGTCCGCGTACCACGCTTAGATTGATTTTAGTATCTTCCTTACGCAACCAGGCAACAGATGGTTCATATTATCAGATTTGAATTCTGCTTTGTATATTGCAGCTCAAACTTTATAATATTCCATACTTCGAAATGCAAATTCAAATTTAAATTTAAAACAGATAAAGAAGATCCATAAGACGCAACAGTAATCTTGAAGCGTACGTACGTAAGTAGATGGTAAAGGTGGACCTTGAAAGAATGACAAGAAATCGAGGAATCGACATTACGATCCAAGACGATTCCATTAACCAGGGCCCATATTCTCCGTGATGTTGGCGGAGGGAGGGGCACAGGTGCCCGCCCTTCCATGTGTGTCTCTGTGGCCCGGTCGGGACCCGCTTCTGCTGCAGCTCGACGGGCCCGAAAAGAGGGGGAGGTCGAATTGGATGAAAAGGGGACAGAGAGACAGGGGGTTAGAGGAGGGGGAGGCTCGGTCCCTATATTTTAAGCAGCCCCGAACGTGTTGCAATCATCTCGAGACAATGGCCCACCGATCGGTCCGCTTCGCAAAAAGACCGGGGCCCGATAATAGCCGCGACGCATCGTCCACCACGCTTCGGGCGATTCGTCTCCCTCCTTTTCTTCTTCTCCCACCCTCGGTCCTCTTTTATTTTTCTTCTCCCCCTCTGGCGAATTCCTCCTGCTCGCTGGCGACGCTCTACGAACCCGAAGAGTCAACGGTGTTATCGAGAAGACAAAACGGTTCCAAAACCTTGTGAATATCTGGTGCAATCTTTTACCTTCTTCTAATTGTAAGTCACATGGGGTTGGAATTCAATGACATTGACGAATTGATTGAATGGTGGATCTTCATATTTGAAACGATTGTTCCTTAATTTTTGACAAAGTAACTAATTTGTACGGACTGTAATCGTTGAACTCTCGTGACGAATTATCTCCTTCTCTTACGGTAACTGGTTAATGGATGCAGAACGGTGTAATTTGCGTGTAACCGAATGCGAACTCTTCCAAAGTAACGTTCTCGAAGCGTAAAAAGGCTCGAGACGGTGGTCGCGCTAACGTCGGGGTCGTAAAATGAAAAAACGAGCTTCGTGACTGCACAGTGAGGAAGAAAAGGGGGGTCCACGAGCCTGTTCTTGGAAGCTAGGGGGCTAATTGGTCCGCGGGACGAGACAGGACCATAAACTGTCGCCTGCAATCAACGATGCGCGACTCTAGCCCGCGGGTGGACCCAGCCTCTCACCCCCGTCTCGCTGCGAACGCGAACAGCAGAGTCCCAAAAGTTTTATAAGGTCCCCAGCCCCCTTCTCGGCCCTGGGGGCGCTGTACTGGAAAGACAGAGAGACCCTGGGACCGTGTACGAATTTACATTTAGAAAATATAATGAAGCAGCGTGAAGCGACCATTAGTCGTTCGGAGATGACAGACGATTTCGGACCCCCGCAGCTCCTCCCCCTCGGTCCGCGCGCTCCCGGACCCCGACACCAGCCAATGAAACAAAGACCGCGGCACGAAGGGAAAGGGAACGGAGTCCCCTTAATGACAGTGGGCCCAGTGGTTTTCATTAAGGTCGTCGCGAGCGAAGTTGGTCAACGTCAGTTTCTTCGATGGTGACGCTCGTTCGCCTCTGAATGCCTGTGGAGGCCCCTGATTGCGTGAAATGAGAGTTGAAGGCCCAACGGCAGGAGGAAACTTTTTAGTTTATTAATGATCAATTAGAAAACAGTTGATAAGTAAGCGATGAGGCACAGGCACTGTTTGAGTAAATCTCAATATAGAGATGGTGAAATATTCTATCAATTTAATAAACAGTAGGTCAATAGAACGATAAGTTACAATGACCAGCTACATCTTCTTGAGAAGAAAAAGAAAGTCCTCTCACGATGGAACGTTTCTCTAGCAGTCATTCCCTAAGCCCATTCCGAGTTATTTTCTAGATCATTAGGCGACACCTTTTTTACGCGTGGATCGAAACGATCCCAGAGATGATGCTGGTCGGGTCGGGCCGGTTAATTGCCAGGCCGGCAGGCGGACGGGCCGACCGAAACTAGATTCCTCCCTTCGAGGATCGAGTCTGGGACCAAATACCGCGCGAATTGTTTTCCAGCCTCGTCAATTCCACCAGCGTCCTCCTAGAGGTAATTGAGAACAGGCCCGTGGCCCACGGACCGCTATTTTTTATCATTACCGGGAATTCGGATCTGTCAAGATGTCCCGAGACCGCGGTTGCGTTAATTACGGTCCCTGGGCCCCTCGCCAGCGCTGGAATAATTATAATAATCAGGGGACACGCCTCCCCTCGGCCCATCCGTAGCCCTGTCGTGGCTAGAGACGGATAGCCGAGGTCCTTTCGGTATCGTACCTCGGCTCGATCTCCCTCGAGTGACAGCGACGCGAGTAATTATTATTTTTCTTCGTCTCCCGCCTCTTTCCCCTCCGATACGTAGATTGCGCTCGCTGTCAATCTACTTGCCGCGCGACTGGACGATTTCGCAAAAACTAATGCGCCTAATTGCGGCTCGTTCCCCAGAATCGAGAGGCCCACTCTCGATCGAGTCGCGCTTCGGGCAATTCACCGAGCAGAACGATCGGCCACGACGTCTCTCCGACGACCTGGTCTGACCTTTTCTGTCTCCGCTGATTTACGACGACCGGCTGCGAGTAGAAATCGAACTGGAGCGATTTCGACGACGGGGCGGCTTTAATTACGGGCCGCGGACGGATGGGCCCCGTGCAGCCTCCTTCTACTATGGAGAACGCTTCCTCTGTTTTGGGTTACGATCCTTGTCGTTAAATTCGAGGGTTGCTTAGGTTTTCACTTATTCTGTTTCGACAAAAATAAGGTGGCACTATTGGTACATCATCAACCTCCTCCAAATAATAAGTGTTCTACATAAATAGGTTACTCTGCTTGATTTTAATTGAGGTACATTTATTTAGATTCTGTTTCAAAAATGCTGGCAATTTTCAAGACTTAAAAATCATCCGAGGAGTTTCGGATTTTCCTCGAGCGCAGAGTTTCACGTGCCTCGTATCTGTTTACTCGGACAGACCGCGCGTCGAAAAACAGCTGATACGACACGATTGCGACAATCGATGCGACAGCTCGTTAAAATTAAGTTGGACAGTGCGATAATCGCGTGACACGGATTAATTTCCATGCACCGTCCGCGGGACCGTGACCGATAACGTCGTGGTCTCCTGTGAAGTTATCGAGGCGGTCGACGGGTCGACACTTTGGGCAAATTAAACAAACATAAAGATGAGATAAGGCCCCCTCTCCCGCGGAAACTAGCGACCCGCTGACCCTATGCGTCGCATCGAAAAGTCGATGGTCGGGCGCCTATAACGACCACCGATTCCGATAATTAAATCAGAGAGTTATTCTCGTCACGCGTCCGCGCAATTATAATTAAGGATTTATTAGCGTCTGCCGCCGCCTCTCAGACCCCAAACCTTCAGGTCGCGCCGCAGCATCGTAGAAACGCCTTCTCTTCGGTTTCTAACGACTAACAGGTCGAAAACTCTTCGAACATCGAGCCGCGGACCTCGTTCCCTCTACCTGTCCCTTTCTCGCTCCTCCGTCCCCTACGTTGCACTCGTTCCTCTTCCTTTCACCGACATCCCCCGTTCGCCCGAGGGAGAACAAATTAAAAACTGTCCCACTGGCCGTAAATAAAGCGTTCGCCGGCATTCCGACCATCTCTGTGCACGCTTTTTAAAGAAGGCCTCTGGACACGCACCCTGAGCTATCCTTATATCGGGTGCTGAACATTTTCGAGTCAGACTTCAATGCAGCCAAATCGTTCACTCTTTTCGGAATGAGAAATGCTTTTATAAACTGTTTCGTAAGCCAGTCCAAGTAACGCAAGAGAAATATGTCTCTGTGCAGCTACCTTCATTTTTAATAAAATATAAATGAGATTAATTGACTCACTAGGGTGAGGTAGATGGTCTTCGATATAAAAGTGTAATGGGGTATGGAACTCAAGCTTTAAAGCTCATGAAATATTTTAGACTGAACGTAATTTGCGAGTGGAATATTTTTGACACCCGTTAGACAGTTCTCTGGTCCACGCTGTATTTTAGGGGAAGGATGAGATACTGGGTCCTGGCGCCGCGCGGTTCAAAATAATGACACGGGCCCCGGCCGCGGTCCCATCGGGGGAACTTTTAATTACAAACTGATGACCAAGCCAAACCTAAAAATATTGTCTTCGGCTGGGTCGTAGCCTTGAGAGGCTGAATATATTAGCGCAAAGATCGATCGGCGCGTTGTTGTTTCGACCAAGTGCGATCCATTATTTATTTAGGGCCCTTTTTCGCGCGGCCCTGTCAACCAGCCTTTATATTTATCGTCAGCTATCCTACGCTATCTGAAATAATTACGAGATTCAATCTTTAATAACTCTGGCCCTATTCAAAGCGCTATATGTGTAGCAATACTTTTATTTCAATTTAATATTTGGAAACCAGATGCAATTGCGTACACTATTTAATATTTATTTAAATTTCTTAATTTTAAATTAGCTTCAACAGACACCTCGCCAGGGAACGATCCCACGACTCAGCCTGAGATATTGTTCCTCATTCGCGACGATTTCGACATTAACGTTCCCTCACCCTCGCCGATAGCATCAAGACGCACACACGCGAGCGTGCATCCCTCCTAGAAAGACGATTTCGTGACGAATCGACATCGGTTGCACGCAGGTGCGAACGCGTAATCCACGGCGATTTCTCGAGGATTGCATTCGCGAACGGGGGTGTGAGAACGGCGGCCAGGGTTGCCTGTCTCACTCGCTCTCTCAATTTCTGCCACAACCAATTCCAACTTTGGTGGAGGCTCGCGCGTATAACGTAACTTCTGGCCGGGGCAATCTGACTCGAAATCACCCGTTGGCTGAATTATCTGCCCGGTAACTGCGTGCCGTTCCCGGATTGCAGCAATTACCCTGGCCTAGGTAATTATCGAGGAGAAGGACTCGAGTGTTGTTTAATCTGTGATCTGCTGGCCTGGGCTTCTTCGATTACGTCAGAGAGCCCCGAAGGAAGGGAGGTTCGCCAGGCCTGAAGGTGGCTGCTCCTTCATTGCCTCGACTCCTCTGCTCGTGCTCTGCTTCGATTTTGTTCCGCCACACTGCTCGCCTCCCCTCGGCTGCTTCTTGGTCGTTTCATACCGCTTCGCGCCGCTCAAGCAACTGTAACACTGTTTCCATCTTGCGTCTTGCTTCTTTGTGGAAGCCCTGGAGAGTAGAATAAGAGAGGTAGTAATGGATACGTCAATAAGAGACTATCGACGATAAGTTTAGGATAAGAGCTACATCCTAGGAGATTCCCCAGCTGAATTGGGCACAACACTAGCGGTGCGATGGTATCGGCTGCGCCGTGGCTCACGAATCGAAGAGGGAAGAAGCAAGCGCGCGGCAAACAGCTGATCGCTCGATCGTGGCTACCTTGCGTGCCGAGCTCGCGCTCGCGCGGTCTGCGATTACGCAATTAACATTCGGTTTAATTACCAGTTCGCGGAGCTTAACGGGTAGGCAACGGGTCCGCCCGTTGCCCCGGTCATCGCCAGCAGCTCGTACCTCAGAAACCTCGCGGAAGTCTGCCTTCTCGTGTTGCTTCTCGTTAGCCAGCAAACACCTGACCAGTTTTGCGCTCATTTATTATATTTATATACACGGTAACTGCGCCGCGGTGGATCGCAGCTTTCCGCGTTCCCGCCGCTGAACACCGCTCTGTTCCTTCGACTTGGCTCTCCGTATTCCTGTGGTAATAGCTTCCTGCTGTGAACAGTCGTCTCGCTTCCTTCCTTCTGCTCACCTTTCAGTAATACGAAAGGTGGGCTGATAAGTAAAGGGATTGCTAGAGAGAACAAGTGCCTGTTTGGGATGTTAAGCGGTGTAAAGTACTGTAAGAGGATGTGTAGAGTTTTGTCCTTTTGTTTCAAATAATTCTCGATTGTTTCTCTGTGGCAGATTGTAAGAAGTAAAAGAAGGAACCACGTGTTTGAGCTCTTTGCATCTGGTTACACCGTTTCCTCTATTTCTTAAGATTATTACTTCTGTGTTCGTCGTCACGAAGTCGTAACTTAGAAAAAGTCGTGACGTCGGGCCTTTTCTCGATCGAAAAAATGCACTGGAATTAATAGATATCGCCGGATAAGATGTGACCTTTTCAGGTTCGGGTGATCGAGTTAATAAAGCGAAATGGTGGGCAGTAACTCGAACTTGAGCAATCTCTGGCGCACGGATGCAACGAAGTTGCGTCAATTTCAGGCTTGTCCTGGCTGTTTCGACAGTTCCAGTCTGTAATAAGGATCACCGGTGTCACGAACTCACGAGCACCGTTTGTACAAGTACCCCTTTCCTCCCTCAGAAGGCGAACATTGTTGCCTCGGTTAAACGAAAAGAAGAAACTGGAAGTTGTTTCATAGATTGTCAGCATAAATATCCACTTACGCTTGACTACCCATCAAGCAGTCGTAGAAACGTCAGAAGACAGGGTACGGAGCCGCAGGACCCACCGGACATTCTCGGTTTTCTCAGTAGGATCCGCGTTCCAGGGAGACGGCTGGGCTGGAACGGGTAATCTCCCCTTGAGTCCCACAGGCGCGCATTTCCATGTACGGCACGCACACCCTCGCGACGCTTCATGCACGTCCTCCGCGAGCTGGTGTATGCCCTAGAAGCATTAAAGTCCCGACGTCATCCTCGATCCTAGCGGACGGGCGAAGACAACAAAGAGAGAAAAACGGTAGTGGAAGCCCCGGATACAAGGTGGAAATAAAAGGAGCGAGAAAGAGGGTGGCCGCGGGGGAGAGAAAGGGGCACGAACGCGGAGCGGAGAGAGCACATATAACATCCAGCTCGAGGAAGGAGGTGGTATGTCGGGAGTGAAGGTGGACGAGGTGGAAGGCGGAGGGAAACGAAGAGAAGAGAAGAGAGAAGAGGCCGGGAGCTATGCGTGCTCCGCCCCGCCCACGCTTTCAGAGACCCAGGACTCAACTTGTCCACCTTCTTCTCGGCGTACAGCCACCCACAAGAGTCTCTGATGCACCGTGCCACCCTGCTTCTAGATTCCTCCGCGAGTCGCTCCGCAGATTCCCCGAGATTGCTGAATTCATTACTTCTGTTCTTTTTCCCTCGGTCGCGAGGGTTAGGTGAAACTCGACCAATTGCTAACACCACAGGAAGCTCGATTAGACGACTTTGCTCAATGTTTTGTCTTTGCGTCGAGAGGTTAGGGTTGCTGGGAGAGGCTTTGACATGAGTGATGGCAGAAGTAATGGAACAACTGACTTGAAGCTGACAAGGAGTAAATGGGATAGGGAAAATAGGTAATGTCTCGTTTAGATTAGAAGTGCGTGGGTGGAGAAGAATCGCTTCGAATCGGGGGAAGACGTTCGGAAGGTTTGCAGCACAATAAGCAGCTCAGTAATTCATCTTTTATAGACGTAGACGGAGTATTAGCTTCAACACATTTTCCATCACTGTAGTTTCTCTTCTGAACACTTTCTAAACTATCCACTATCATTTTTTGAAGACAAATGAAGAATCCTCCATCTCCACTTTCTTTGGTGGAGGCTCTCCACGATCACTTTTTAATCCCGTAGCCCTACTGCCTGCGATTTCCTTTGAAAAAATCTAACCCACGCAAACCAGCAATTGTACCTAGCAATGATTACAGCAAAGACACATTGCAATCAATGTGAAAGGCCATACATCTTCTTCTGATTCAGAGGAAGAGCAGGGACAGTGGAATGCATCGCCACGCGCAGAGAACCAGCAATCAGGCTGCATGCACCTCGGGCCCTCGGTGCGATTCCCAGGAATTTCCATCGCGCGTGCATTTCTGTCTCGTAGGTGGCGGGGTCTCTTTTGGCGCGGACCGTACTCTCGCAGGGCCCGTGGGCCTCGGGCGCCATCTCCCGTGAACGCTTATCCCGGTGGATCCGTGCAAGCCCGTGTCCTCTAGCGCATTACCATAGCTTCAGCTGGCTGCCAGCCTTTCCCGAACCTCTCCCTGGCTATTATTCTAATCATTTCTTCAGCAGTTTTCTTTTCCCTTTTGCCGGCTATTTAGATTAATCTCGCCGCTTTCCATCTCGCTGCCGCACATGGCCTGTCCCGTTACGAAACAGTCTCGTGGCGTGGCGAGTGCGCTCGCTTTGGCCCATAGGACTTCGATAGACGGTCTCTCCATGCTAGGCAAAGTATACGTGTAATTGTTTCCCTTTGACAACGAAACCAGTAGGAACTAGAAGGTGAAATGCAGAGATTTCGCAGAGAATTTCTATGCAGAGTTCTCCAACGAACCAGTCGCCAGGAAAGCCCGCTCGCGTCGTGCAAATATCGGATTGTTAAGCGTATCCTGTGGCGCGAGGGGCAGCGTGGGAGTGTTTGGAAACACTGTTAAAACACGGAGGTTGAAGCGAGCAGCGGCGGCGAGTCGAGCATTGTCCCGGACAAAACCCGCGCTCGCCCTTTTCTGCGGCTGAATGGACCGACACGCGGGGCGAAGAGAACGGAAAGAACACCACGGCGAGAACCTTTTGTCTTTTAATCGTCGCGCCCCTGCTGAAGGGGATGCCGCGTGGCCGAGGGTAGCCCGACCAAGTCGCCTGACAAATGGCTACCGACTCGGCGGCCTCTCCCTTTCGACCTCTGTCGCCGCTGCCGCAGACGCAATTCACTGGATTTTCAATGCTCCGGTTTATTCGTTTCGAAAAATCGAGCCGCCAGACCCCCTGCCCCTGGATGATCGAATGTCTGCTCCAGAATGCCCTTTTCAGTCCGCGATGAATTATTCTCTGTCTCTGCGTTAGCTTTGCTCTGTGGAGGGCGCTGGTACCACTGTGGAGGCTAAATATTCTGAAATTCGTTTTGGAGAAAGTGGTGGCCCTGCTAGGCGCCTAAGGTGGGTGGCTACTCTATTCAATAGTCTTCTTTTACCCCACAGTCCTAAAAATGTTAAATTTCAGCTGTTTTCTGTTTATACAAAAATTCTAAAGAAATTGTATACTCCTTTCAATTTAATATCCAAAAGTCTCCATAAACACAGGTTTTTCAAGATAAATGTAAAGTGTTACTTCCTTCAATCCACAAAATGCTTTCATTTTCTATCCCTTTGTCGATCAGTTATGCGGCAGGTCGTGCATACTGTCGCATAACCACAAACTGCCGCCCCCAAAAACGATTTATATAGATCGTCGCCGCAGGAGGCGCATTGTCTCAAACCGGAGCAAAGCCACGCCGCCGACCTTGCCTCCCTCGAGCCACTGTCTCACTCGTACCTCCCGTTTCCGAGAGACGTATGCCGATCAGCTTTTGGAATTCGTGTCCGACGCGGCGGGTGGCCGCCGCCCACCCCACGATCCTAATAATTACCACGCTGGGAACGAGGTCTTTATCGTGGGACAACGCTCGTGCAACGTCAGTTCGTCTCGTACTCCGCCCTACTTTGACTTTCCTTTTCTTCTCTCATCAGTCCATTCGTTTAGAGAACCCAATTTTTTATTCGTTTCAGTATTCATGAAAACCACTCTATTTAGAGGAAAAAAGCAATTCCAATTAATGTTGAATTCTTAATATAACCAAGATGGCTTCTTGCGTTAAGAAGGGAGGAACTGCAATTGATTTCCGCCAAGGTTTACAGGGTACCGATAGGATCACGATGCTCGTTCAATGAGGGACTTTTTGCGGTATTCGGAAAACGGTCCTCGGCGGATGCAGATGGGGGCCGGTCACGCCGACTGTAATTAACAAGGCTCGCTTTGTGGTGTTTTGTCGCCAGTCGCGACACGCCGTGACGAGGGTGGAATTTCTACGTCCATTGAGCCGAGGGGTGGGGGAGGGGATCGGGAGACGGAGCCAGACTATAAAACCTTCTTTGTGTTCACGGTGTAACCGAGGCCGCGCGCTTCGCTACCAGAGAGACAAATGTAAACATTCTCGTGGAACCAGCGAAGAGTCCTCGAGAGGTCTCGCTACAAGGATTACGAGTCGCCGCATGTAAACCAGCTTCTGAACCATTCAGCATGGTCAGTATTCTCAGTGATCCTTGGATCAAATAACTCGGAGTCCGCCAGATTTCGACGGCTGAACAGTGAGTGATGCGATAGAGACACTGAAACGCTTCAGGTTTCTTGAAATCGATAGGCTTCTTCCAATTCTTTTATTTTTCCATCAGTTTTGTCATCCATACTAACAGTATTGTAGCATCTGAACAAAATTGAATTGAAATGAAGCTTTGATTTTCGAGTCAACTTTGACTTAGTTTTCGATATCAGCTACTATCGATTTCACGTGCAACTGACAACTTTGTATATTTGAAATCTGGGCGCAGAGCACAGACAACAGTTGAATGAAGTGGATCGAGTGGAAGAAAGTATCCGTGGGGTGGCTCAAGACATCGTGTCTGCTTCGAAAGAATCCGACAGCCGCAGCCGATGTAGTGTCATTATAATTCGTGTTCTCGGCTCGTGTTCCGTTGGTCCGCGCTTTCGAGCATTGTAATATCAATGACACGGAAATAGAGTCCTCGAGATATCCTGGTGAAGGGGAACGTGCTTGCGTCGCTCCCCGTTCAGCCTCTCGGAAATATCCACTTTCGAGGGCGACTCGAATCGAGCCCTCCCGTCAAGAATCATTTGTAATTTGTTTTTTCGAGTCCCTCCCGGCCCGTCCCTCGTCGCGCCCGTAGGTTTGTGTACCGATGACACAGAAATAGACGCCGAGGGGCCGCGATTCTAAAGAGCTCCACGCCTCTATGAAACGATAACGTAAACGAACAGGGAATCTTGCTCCGAGAAGGCGACCAATCTCGAAGCGATTTTTTCCTCACGATACATACGCATTTTTTACTGGAGGAAAGAAAACTGCGAAGACAGCTAAACTAATCAGCGAATAATACCCACCAAAAATAATCTCTGAAATGTTAAAGTATGTGGCCCTAGATTGATCCTCGATCGACGAACTCGCTCTGTCTTCATCGTGGCGAGATTTATTTCTGTACAACGATCTTTGGTCGCGCTTGTTTACTCTGGCCGGGACAGAAATACAAGAGTGTCGCTGGGACGCGAAACATCTGTCACGATAAACCTGCAGACGTCGTGGTCGGTCACGTTGGCGGGTATTTTCGCCACGTGCTGCGCGATTACGCGGCTGACAGCCCCGTGACAACCGCTTTCTCGCTCGATTTTCTCATAGGTAACCAAGTTGACAGCGGCCAGAGACACTTCCTTGAAGCCGCCCGCCGCTCTCGACCACCCATGTGTATCTCGCGCGAGCTGTCTTGGATGCTACGTTGAAAGGGTGAGCCCTGTTGCATTTTAAGGGAAATTCGAGACTAATTGACTCTGTTAGAAAATCAGACGATGTGCCTTTGTCATGAGAAATGTTGAACGAACCGAGTTGGGTCTGTAGGTTGATTGTAACTAATTTGGAGTGATGTATGCTATGTTTAAAGGAGATCATCTTACATTTATGGTGTTTTCTGAAGACTTAAAGGAACCAGAGAGACATGCAGTATTCAGAGACAGTGAAAGTAAATATTTGTGTGCAGCGTCTTACTTATATTATCTACTTAATCTCGAGACACTAGAATTTTATATAAATTAGTGTCACCGATAAATTAAATTTCTTCTAAGCCATTAACTTACTGCTCTATCACTTGACGTACTTTAAGCATCGAACTTTAACCGATTCGAAAGCACTGTATCATTCAATTTACATACATTCTCAGCTCGTTCTTCTCCCATTTCGACGTGGCATCCGAACATCGAAACCCTCCCCATTTTCGACGATCCCAGGTAAAGAAGAAACCCAAAATTAAGTCCCTCGTCCGTTTTAGGCTGGAGTCGTCCGTGTAGGACGAAACCCAAAATTAAATCCCTTTACGCGGGGCTGACCAAACGACAGCTGGTCAAAGGAAACCATAATATTTCCCAAACGCGGCGAAATCGAACGTGACCGATGGTGGTGTACCGATTTATTAAAAGACCGGTGTCGCGTGATCGCGAGCGTGCTCAGCGGTGAGTCCTGCCTCGGTTTTGTCGTCTTTGCACTCGTAGTCGCAACCTATCGTTAGGCAAAGTGTCGCCTGGCGGGCTTGCGTGCAGGCATGCGACTTAAACCGACTATTACGCGACGCGGTGTCACCCGGAGCAGAGCAATTTTGTCAGAAGTCGAGGATCAGGGGCCGCATTCTTGCTATTCCGACGACTTTCCCCACCCCCGAGTCCACTCACCGCTTCTCCTTTCCCTCTTCTTTCGCGCTGCGCCCAGAACACGTAGCCGTCGCCGCTGAATTATTTCGTTCCACTTTTCGCTAGCCCCAGAGGAGCTCGTATCGATCCGCAACGGAACGATCGTTTACTGTGGTCCCGACCACCGCTGGTTTTGTCCACCTCAAGGCCTCAACCTCTGCGGATGACGCGCAGAAACGATCCAACACTTTTTTCGTTGCCTTGGCATGATCAGACTTCGCGATCGTTGGACGATTTGGAAGATCCTCCTAGACTTGGGGACTTCAAACAAGTTTGAAGATCAGTCAGTGAGTTCGTTTTTTATATACAACTAGGATCCGCTGAAATAGCAATACAAAATTTAACGCAATAGATTACACGTATATTGAAAAACTGTGTAAGGAAAGCGTTTCTGAAAAATGTGAGATTCGATCGAAATTGTGTCACGGCCTTCGTGCTTGCTGAGCGTCATATTTCTTTCCTTTGTGATATGTTCGTCTGGGATTGTCTTCATTTCCGCCCAGACAATGGTACGCAGGGCGTTTTTTTGCGTACTGCAGTTTTCCTCTTACGATTCGTGGATTTACCGATTGGAAACGGAGCACGCAAGATGTCGAGCCCTCGCGAATTCGTCAAAAATGGTGTACATATGTGTATTTTGGTTCTGGTGTTGAGGAACATCTGTTACATGGGGTTCGTAAGGTTGGGAACACAGGTGTACCGAAGAGGGTTCGGCATAAATTCTGTTTAATAATTAAACTCTAATACTAAACGGAATGAAACTCTAAGTGTACAGAAAAAGATCAGGAGGTGTTCCCTATTGGAGCAGAACATCGAAGGCAGAGATTCCTGTCCCAGCATTCGATTCCGCGACAAAAGCGCGACGGTCCGTTCCGGTGGAAATATTTGAAGCCGACAAACGCCTGAGCAGTAGTTCCACCTAGTCCACCGTAACGAAGACGAGTGGAAGACAAGAAGAAAGAGGAGGAACCCCTCGGAGGAAAGGTGCAAGGAAGTTGGCAGGAGAATAAGAACGAGGAATCCAATCGATACAAATTGGGAATGCGATGACGGTGCGAGTTTTCAGCCGGGCCCCCGGAAAAATAACGAAAGCCGCAATTATCGGCTCGTTTTGCCGATTTGCGGGCCAGCATGCTCGTCATTAGGCGGCGAGCGCGCGCCCCTCCGACCCCGGCGGAAACAATGGCACCCAGGGTGTCAGAAATAATACAAATAACCGGCCCTGGGTGAAAGTACTGTTTAGCCCGTAATTTCCTTTCGTGGCGAGCACGTCGGAAGGCGGGGCACGGTCACACCTTCCACGCTCTTTCCCCGTCCACCACCTTCTCGCTCATTTTTCAGCTGGCCACGGAATAACGAAGAGAAGACGGTGGTGGGGAGGGGGCGCGATTTCCTACGATCGGCCAGACTGACACAGTCATCCTCTGTGCATTGTTTTTGCGAGGAAAGTCTGATGTCATCGTTGCCGCCCCTGCCCTGGGGGAAACAAGGCAGCGGCGTGACCGGTCTCCTCTGCAGGAAATCGATGCTGCCGAGTCGAATGTGAACGAAGTTTCACCGAAACGAGGCAAATTTAAACTTGGAAAGTTGTGTTGCCTGTAGCAGTAACATATTTTGCCGAAATAATAATTCCTCCAATCCTTTAGATGTTCACTACTTCGATTAAAATTACTTTCCTTGTCCAACTTATGCAATGAAAGGACCACAGAGGCAGCAATAACCTGCAGAGATCCGAGAACAGTTCAAAGAGCAAATCCAGAGCGCAAGATGCCCCAAACAGTACTGGCACGGGACATCGGGATACGACAAAGGACGAAAAGTAGACGAGGGTCCTGGTTGCATCCCGGTCGAAGGACGCCGCTTGCAGGCGGCTCTGCAAGGATGATACAAAATATTAATATTGCGCGCGTTTCCCTCATAACTCACGGGCCGGTGAGCGCGTTACGCACGCTCCGCAGCGTCTATATCCCGAGGGACGTACGGGTGGCTGGCAGGATAAGCAGGATGCGTCGGAACAGAGACGAAACGAGGGGAAAGGTCCGAGACGGCGGCGGAGAGAGAGGGACGCGCGTGTCTTTGTGCTTTTAAGGGCTCAAGGACCCATTGTGGCCTCCTCCCCGGGCCACGAATCGCCCTGGAAGCCGCATGTGTTCTTCCAAACGCCGATGAATGCGGCCCGCAACTTTCATCCTGGAAAAACTTCCCCTTCTTTCGGGGCCATTATGCGCCGACATAACTCGTCAAAAATATTGTGATTGGTGGGCCATTGAATATGACGTTACCTGGAGTCCGCGAGGCCACGGGGAGAAAGAGCACCTAGACAATGGGGAGAGACAGCGGAACAGCTCGCTGAAACTAGGTCCTTCTAGGTCCTTTCCTCATCCTTCTCTGCCGTCGACCGCCGTGGGTTAGAGAATATCATATTTTCTCGGTCGGTGCGCAACGTGTCTCTGGAATTTCATATGACGCACGGACAAAGGGACGCTCGGAATGGGATCGGGAAAATCTTGAGGATGATGAAGTTCGACATGTTCCAGCAGGGGGATTGGGTCTCGGGTATTACGGGTGCGCGTTTTAGCCGCGATGTTTGATTTTCGAGTGGCGTCGCTGCATCATACGGACGTTGTTCCTCGCTTCGGTATTCCGGTTTGATGGATCCATGTTATGGGTTTTGCGATGCTTTCATGGGAGTCCAGCACATGGCAAACTCTCCTTCTGAGATTCGTCGAGTGAAAAAATTGGTAAACAGTGATACTGATTGGGCTAATGCATATCTGTTGAACAGCTATTATTTGGTATGTATAAGAGAAATGTTACCCAATAACTTCCCCGTGGGAAACAGTATCGCATCACAAATCACTAGAAGAGCATCGAGATGGTCACGAAACCACTAAGTCAGCCACTGCCTCGAACTAAAACTCAATCATGTCCCAAAGCGTGCATCCCGCCCACCTAGCTACGAACCTGCAAATCTTAGGGTCGCGAAGGTTGCTTCCGATTATCCGTATGCTTACAGCTCGTTTGCCTCTCGGAAACAGTTCCCTGACCGGGCCAGAGCTGCGCCAAGTCTAGAAATCTTAAGCCTAGTACCGGAAGATGTTCCTTTGGCAAACCGCGAGTCAAACGGCCGTGATGCAGACGCGTATCAGGAGGCCCCAAGTCCGAGCCCTTTATCCGCTTTCTAGCTGCCGCGATGATGTTGCAAATTTAATCATCTGCATACTTGCCGATTACACGGAACGCCGATCACAGAAGTCGCCCCGCGGGGGTTGCTCCGCATCCGAACTCCGTTTACGTTCAGGCCACATACTTTGTGCGTCTGTAGACGCGCCACCCTCGTTCCTGCTCTCTTTCACCCTCCTCTCTTGCTCGCCGGAAGCGCATCGCAGTGCTTCCAACCGGCTTCCACGGAGCTTTGTGTGGGCCCGCCGCGGGCCCTTCGATTGTCCTGTGTCGGAATTTTCGACAGAGGATTGCACATGCTTGAATTTTTTCCTCATAAAATGGTGCCCAGATAGTCTGCTGTGGTGTAAGTATTAGCGTGGAAAAGGTGAATTTTTGTAATCTATTAAGTCGTTTGCTAGATCCTCTGCCCCTAGTAAACACCCTGGATATCAACACCCTCAATATACTCTTCGAATGTAGCCGAGTGTTTGAATATCGATAATTGCCGAGTCGAAGGTTAATCGGAAGGTAAATATAATGGATCTACCAGAGAACGACACGTTTGCGAGTACAAATATTATTCCGCGCTGGCGAAGGGATCAGGATAAGGGGTGGAGACGAAAAAGAAGCAGGGGCTGGTCGGTGTTGCGACAAGAAGCATTGGGACACCGGAGCAACAAGTGGCAGACACGAAAAGAGAGATCGACGGATGTCAAGTCGTGGGGAAATAAAAAATCACCCTTATCCCTAACCAGGGAGGGGGTGGGAAGGCTAATAAAGGCCTGCGACAACAAGCGACAAGAGGGGTTGCTGCCGTGACTGGAAGGAGAGGAATCGAGGGTGAAGTAGAGAGAACCAAGAGGCTTAAACGCTCCTCAGCAACACAATAGAATTTTATCGGGGTGCTTCCACCTTTTTTTCTTCTCACCCTCTTTTTCTCCCTCAAATTTCGATGTCTACCGCCTGCTGTAATCTTCTCAACAAATAAAAAGCTTATTCTTTCTCTGTTCATAAAACAGTTACCATTTCTTTCTAATTGGGTTGATGTCATCAGCCTAACTGTATCAATTAAATTCTATAGCATCTGATATTAAGAAAAATATCCAAGAAACGCTGCGAATATTTTCGAATCGAATCAACGTTCGATTGGATTCTCTAACAGCAATTGATTTCCTCCAACAATTTTCCAACGGAACAAGCAAAAACAACGATAGCTCCGCGTTTCATTCTCGTGAACTTTTCAAAATTCTACTTCGCAACTTTCGATTCTGCCCTGAGTAGAAGCTCCCGCGCGGCAATGGGATGGTGTGCTCAGTGGACGTCGAAAAAAGAAAAGGAGCCACCCTACCGAGGAGAGGAGGCATTTAATTAATTCGAGATCGAGGCTTTGATCAGAATATCGCGAGCTCACCCCGACGGAAAACAAATCCGCGTGCAATTCCTGGCTGCTTAGCATTACGTAAAAACCAATTACGTGGGAATGCCTCTGTCGATTGGTAGGGGGGATGGCCCGCAGGGCTCGCGGCTCGCTAATCGGGAACGAAAATGCCTCGGGTCTGTTGTTCCAACCAAATGTATCCGATGTCAAAAGTGGCTGGACATAGGGGGTGGAGGGTGGAAGGGGCGATCGGAGACGACGCGAGCCTCGCGTCCATCGGAGGGCCGGGTGGCACGTGTCACTTTGAAGAACGTCCGTGGGGAGAGGAGGTATAGTGGAGCAAAAATTTTCCACCGAATCTCGTTAAGTTTTCATTTGCCAAATGCAGATGCCAGCCCCGACTCTCCGAGTGACTCTGACCATCCAACCGATTGTGGTGCCCACGGCCAATTTACGTGCCCCCTGTTTTCTGTACGTAGTATTGATCTATGGTTTTAGAGTCGTTACAAAAAATTAGAATTTCGTGGCTTCTCAAGACGGAAACTCTTGGCGGAGCTGAAATTCTTTACTGTATTCCTAGTTCATCGGTTCGAACTACTTACCTACCTACTACTAAAGATTTGAGGCTTTGATGGTCCAACTTTCACGAGGCTTTCAGGTATAACACATTGAAAATAAATACTTAGTACACAGAATCTTTGGAGTGTCTAATATATTAAATAATCGCACAGCAGCGGGATCCCCTGGTTGGCCTCGTACCTGTTACGATCGGAATTTGGCAAGTGATGTAGCGAGGAACGAGGCGTGGTGCGGATCATCACAGAAATTACATCATTCGGCACGAAATTTCGCAAGATTGGTCGCAGCACGATCTCTCCCCCCTTCTGACCCTTCATTCCCTGTCGGCGGGTCGCTCGGGACGTCCCGACGTTGTTCTGGGCCTTATTCCCGTGTAATCCTCGCCGGCCAGGAACCACCGTAATTCATATTGTCGTTATACGTGCGCACGGATCCCCGGCTTGATTACCAATAACGTCGGAATGGATACGTACATAGCAACTGGCAGGGTCTCTCACGGCGCTAAAAAACGCGGAAAAAGAGGTGGAAGCCGGCGGAAGGACGGGATATTAAACTATATCGGAGTTCTGGATTGGTACGAAGCGGCGAGACGCGATCGAAACTCGCCAATATTTACGATACGGAACTTCAATATTTGCGGTATTCCACGCGAATGTAGTGAAAATACAGTAAACTCGGAATAATTACGCCTTGAATGAACATTCTTCACTCGATCAACGTTTGGATTCTTCTTTGATTCTTGTGATATGAGAACCGCTGGCGCAAAAACCGCAAACCGCGGGCCAATATAATGAGATTTAAATTACTGTGGGACTGTGACATAGTGTCCTTTTTACGAATCGTTGCCCCCGCTCTACCTCTAGTCGGTAACCAATTAGGGATGCAAATTTGATTTGTAGCTCCGTCCCGAAATAATCGATTATCGTACCTGGGTCCTGGGTAGAATTGGCTCCTACGAGATTTCTTAGTCCATAGGATTATTCCACGAAACGACACTTGCGGTTGTCGATGGGGACGCGAGCTGGGAAAAATTGTATTTAGACGTAATGGTAGAGTAATTGAAGGTATGTGCTGATGAGTAGAAAATGTTGCGTATACATAAACTGACTTGTTAAATGGAAATAGGATTTATCACATTCATTGTTGAAGGTATACATAAGATTAGACCGCCCTTTTATACTTTTTCTACATTCTTTAACAAGAGGAAAGTATCACAAATTAAGCATTCAGAAAGCCTAGCGCAAAAATTTACAATTTTCCGTGACGAATAAATATCGCCGTGAACTTCCTCCGATGAAACTACTAAATAATTTATGCTGCACGTTCCGTGGTTATTTTTAATGAACAGTCGAATGAATATTCATTATGATCTAAGTATAAATTTTCTATCTTGTTGACGACTCGTCTTGAGAAAATAACGGCAGGGAAGCTCCGTGAAGAAGTTCGCTTTCTGGAAATCCGTGTTTAACAGCGACTTTTAATCCTCCTAACTTTATCCAACAATCGCGTCCTACCGCGAGGAAGAAACCAGAAGACGTTTTCCTGATCGCATCTTTTCTTCTTCGGTTCGAACGCCACTTACGAGACGAAAAAGTCACGGAAGGTTCTCAGCGCCGATCGAATCTTCTGACATCGAAAATTTTAAAGTCTCCCGCTAAAATCTCCATGCCTGCTCGCGTTATCTGAGAGACTCGATCTGCCGTCGAGGATCGAAGGGCATACATTGATTTCGATAGTGATCGATTACCCTCGACCTTCCCTCGTCCTCCGCCCATTCGACTCCTTCTTCGTCTTGCAGAAGACGTATCGATATCGTGACTCAATTTAGATGAAACGATACAAGGGAGAGGTTACAGACGCGTTGTCTTTTGTCGGAGCTATTGTTGAAAATCGATTGGAGCTGTGGGAATTATGAGTAGAAGTTGAAAAGTTCAGTTGAAATTAATTTGGTAATAACTTGAAATGCTGCGAGTATATAGTTTCATGAAGCAATTAAGGAAGGTCTATTTCCATATTTCCTCTTCTCTTGATCCATTCCTATTTCGTTTCTAGTGAAAATTTCAAAGGCTCGTAGTTGGCGATGCACATGTTGCGGTCGTTCACGCGCGAAGCAGTATGAATCAACGGTAAAGTGTACCGAAGTGGACACGAGTGACGGGCGTCATGGACGTGTTCTCCCACGGTGGCTGATGTCAGAAGACGTGCGCGACAAAGTACGTGTCACGCCACTCTCGGTTCGTTTAAGTTAATTGTCGGGACTCTTCTCCTGCGCTCCGTCATCGCTAGGCCGACCGATTTCATCACTGTCTTTCGATCCGTTTCTCCTTCCCTTTTTTCGACTCGTCGATATCCAGCTTCGTCATCCCTTCCGAATAAAAGGTTGCGATTACTATGGTGAACGTCTACTGTTGCGTCCTTCCTGTGATTTTTCTTACCGAGTGCTCCTGATCGATGGCCTCTAAACCCTAACATTTTCCTTGCCTCGCATAGTATCGAAGTCTTCACAGAGCATAATTGTGCTGTCTATCTACTCAAGTTCCACTCGACTTTTACAACGACGTTAAACCAACAGAACATCAGGACTTGCTCCGGGCCATACCAGCGACCCGTCTCAGAAATGACATCGGACTCGTCAAAACCATGAACAAAATCAAATCATCCCCATGGAAAGCAAATCATCCGCGTTTTCAGGGAATCGTCCCTGCTGCTTGCTTTCTCGCTTGAATGCCACCAAAAACGTTATCCTCGAAGTAAAAAAGGGACCGAGGAAAGGAGCTTTCGAGGAGGCTGAAATAATTATCCGCTTAGCCTGGTCGGCAGCGAGCCTTCGACAAGATCGACGATCGCGCTCGATGGAGCGTTGTTCCGCGCTCAGGTTCGCCTGCTGGAAGACGTCCTGCTACTATCTCATTCTTGGCAATTTCATACTTGCGCTTCGACTCACGCACAATTAAACGCGTTCACACGCGAAAACAGACGGCAATCGTAGGAAGCATCTGTGCTCTCGTACACTCTCTTTCAGAGTATTTTGAGTGCTAATGTTGCACGAGCCTTTTGCTATTGACGCTAGTGGGATCGATCTGAACGCGTGGAGTAATGACTAAAAAAAGGATGACTCGTAATATTTGTAGATTTCATCAGCTACGGTGATTCATAAAAATGAGATGAATTAATCGGAAATAAGATACTTATGTATATTGTGAAAATGTAATACTCTAAATACATGTAAAGAAACTTAAAAGTTGGTTTACTCGTAGAGGTGCAGCAGATTGCACAGCACCACTGGAGCCCAAGGATCCCCATTATAGGAATCGTCAACAGCAGCGCAATCCTTAATCTTCCTGTCCTTCTGTCATTCCAGGGCAGGGAAGTGTCGTCGGGGACACCACAAAGCGCTCGACTTTCCGAGTCCCCGGGGATAATCCTGTTACGCTTTTGCGGATCGTTGACGTGCACGTGAGATGTCACTGGCTTGTCGGGGCTCACAATGCCGCGGTGACTCGACTCGAATCGGCTGAAAGCGGTCCGTGTCCCCTCGATCCTTCTATAGATCCCCTGGCCCGGAAACTGTCACGGGGTGTCACCTGTTCAGGTACGAGCACTTGTCCACGAAGCGCTTTGGCCCGCCTGCGCGTGTCTCTTGTCCCACAAACCAGCGACAAGTGTCGTTCTTCTGTTAACAATTGGACCGACCTGACGCGAAACGAGGGTGGTCCGTTTACCTGATCACGCGCTCCAGCTCAATGTAAGGGACAGGATTCGACGCATTCACTGCGTACGCGGTTCTAACAAGTTACAATTAAACTAGAAATATAGTGTGGTCAATTGAGACATCGTGTGAAAGTGTTGTCTAATATAAATAAATAATCGTGATCCTGTAAGAAGCTGAAACTTTCATTTTCCAATGTTCCTGTGACTTCACCTGTACTAATGCTCCATGTTCATTTTACTGATTGATTCATTTTACAACCACAATACAATTCTAGTTCACTTACATCGGAAATCATCCTTCTAAGATCATTGAATATTGTCAGTTTTGAGAAACTGTTTCAGTCCCTGCAAGTGTTTTCACCAGAGTGTCAACGTTCAAACGCCTACTGTTGACGATAGTGCAATAGGGAGACGTTGTATTTTTGTGTTCTCAGGGTGGAGCACCCACACCTCGACATTCTTCTCCGTCGAGAAACTGTCATTGCTTGGCACGGCGTAAAATTACCGAGGCGCGTGAACACGGAAGGTTCGCGTGGGTCGGCTGCTCGCTCTCCGTCGACAGAAGTGACCGTAGATTTCATTAAACGCGCGCGTTTCGCGAAGATTAATGTTTCAACGCGCGACCAGACCGCCGCCTACGTTACTCGTTGCATCACGAACCTCTGTCTCTAATGTCTCTGCCCTTATTTCTGTTTCAGGTAAGCGGAACTAACTAAGAGCGATCGTGACAAGCTCGGGAACTCATACAGCCGTAGAAATCTCAATTTTGACGAGTCGAAGGTTTGCTCGATGGTAATTCATAGTTTCGTTCTTACCTTGCGCGTCTGCAACGCGTCAAAGGCGTTTTACCGCTTTTCTGTCTTCCTGATATAACCGGGAAGCGTCGTCGCCTTCGCGAAATTCATCACGCGAGACTATCGACACTACTGTGTTTCCATGCAGAAGCTAGATCACGTGGGGATCCTTCAACACCTAGTTATTAAGGCGCTTTTTTAAGGAAAGGGTGATGTACAGATTGATGACTCGTTCTTCAATCCAATACCTTTCTTTGCGCACGTGCGTTATGTCGGACTTTTTTAGTCCGACGTAATTACATAGAAAATTGCAGTTGCGAACGTTCATAAAGAAGCGATTTCCAAGTAGTACGTACCCGGAAGTTTTCACACTGAATTTTCATACACTTTCAAACAGAAAATTCCATTATATTTGAATATTTGAATATTTGAATATTTGAATATTTGAATATTTAAATATTTGAAAATTTTCAAAGCATTCCAAAACTTTCATATAGTATCATAACTACAGAAGGAAATTCGTACATACCTATCTACTACCGTGTTCAGTTTGACATGTTTTACAAGCTGGTAGATCCCGTAATGACTCATTAAAAAGGAAATGTTACACTTGGAGAGATTTAGTCAAGTTTAATTCTCTTGTAAGAGGAAAGAAAATTCACGAAGACGTTCGAGTGTTTATTACGTAACAGAGAGAAGTATCTGGCACGGTCGATCGGCAAATACCTTTGCAGACACGAAGGCGTGACCGATCACGACCGACCTTGGCACTCGTAATTTATGCGGGATTTGTCATTACGGGAAGATCGAGGAGAGGCAGCCGCGCCAGTCACGCCTATCCTCGAAAATGGAAGATCGGTTAATTAGTGACGGGTTGGCTAATGCACATTCCTTTGTCTCCGCTTCTTTCGTTATCTGATTTTGTCGTTTGGCCCTTGCCGCGCCACTGGCCACCTCCGTTGGCAGATAAGGAGCTCTGATACCATACACCTATGGAAAAGCCCTTTCGAAAGCGTTCTCCGTGGAGCGCGACGATGACGGGACCTGCTCCGCCCTCTATTGCGGGTCCTCCTTCATCCTATACCTACCTATTTTAAAAGCTGCAATACCAATTTTCACCTATTTTTATTTCATACAATTTTTATTGGAGAATTTGTGCTAGATTTTCTACATAAGAAGCTTCATCCGTTCTACATTTGCGATCATTTTATTCGTATCCCCACAACTGTGCAGCTTCGAAAGTGTCGCGAAAGTGTCGAGCAAGAGCGCTTTGAGTGTTTGAGAGGCGTCCACCTGGGAAAAGTGAAAGAGCGGTCTTTGAATCCGTTCACGAGGGAATTATTGCGGGTATAATCTCTTCGAATAGAAAAACGGTGAACTTTGCGGATCACCGGACATCGTCGACAGCGCCGCACCCACGCGACAGTCCCGTTTATTTATGCACGCCGCTGTTATTTTATTCCTCCCTTCGCCACGCCTGATCAGAGCCGAGTGTCGCGCTTTCTACTTGCCACGCCGACAGAGAGCCGCTGATTTAATCTCGCGCCGTTATAATTATTTATTTGCTAATTAACCTTTCGACTGGCAGGCATTTTGCGGCGGCGCCTTTCGAGATGCGAGGCAATTCCTTAGCGAGTCGCGCGCTCAACCGGGATCGTTCACCTGGAAATCCCGAGGTACTTAATATCCTGAGTTTCTTCTCGAATCTTTCTCATCGACAAATTTCGAGGGAGGGAAAGGCAAATGGAGCAGGCTCTCTAGAAATCTCATCAATTTTAGGCATAGAAAGTTTAGGCCAAAAATGTGGATTTCTGGAAGATTACCAATTCAATGTATCACATATACGAGCTGTGAAAAAAGGATTGGAGCCTCAGCCTGTACAAGTTAATTATTAATCTCTTCACGCATGTGCCGTGCAACAATTTTTCATTGCAGTTGAAGTACTCATTTAGATAGGTATTTATTTATAGATTTATTTGAAAATTAAACTCGACGATGATTATCGGTCGGAAGATTGACAAAGTTGAAGATTGAAGAGGATTAAATCAGCGTTACAAAATCGAGCGAGGAAACGCGTCGAGCAGCTTGGTTAATGAGTCGCATATAATTACCCAGGTGGAAAAAACTCGTCTCGTTTCTCAATCCCGAGCACGTTCGCGGTTGTAACTGTTTCCTTTCGCGCGGAATCAATTACTTTCCTTTTTCTCCTTTCCCCTGGTATCGTTAACGCAGTCGTTCCCGTGGGTCGTCGCTCGTGGGCCAAGGTCGGGTAGCGTGGATGCATCATATCCCGGGGGGGTTGACCTATCATCAACATCGACTAATTATCTGCGTTTACGCGTTCGCCGTTATCGGGACGCAGGTATCTGCGACTCATCCTCGCTTCTGCACGCGCGAACAAGCAATTTATCAAAACACATGGCCGATCGAGTCGCTGGGGCTGTCACCGTGCCTCGCATCGACCGATTACCTTCAAATGCAACCTGTAGAGTGTGTATCGCCTCCTCGACTTCCCCTCCATTCAATTACCTTGTTATTTAATCTACGATCATTTCTGGGAATCCTACGACGATTATCAGCGAAAAGAAAAGCTTCCTATGATAAAAATTGATAGGTTGAAGAGATGCGTTAGCTTAAGTTTGTCCTCTATAATTAATCGGATTTAGAATATTTTTATAATCGCTTCTCGTGGTCTTCTCTCGAGAGATAGAGTAACGAGACGTGTTCAATCAAGCAGCAATCATGGTGTAATGGTTTATGCTTCCTAAGTATAACTTCGAATCGCAGCGTAATAATTACAGAGAATCGTTGTGTCATATCACGTCACATCAAGTTCTACCTTGCATTCCTCGATTAATGTCTAGGTAATTAATTTTATGCAGAGAGTGGATCTATTGAATGACAGTGTATAAATTGGTTGGGACGAAACTCAAGCTGGTATCGAGGTCTCAAGTTTCATTATGCAACAACTCTCTTTAAATGAAACATTCCTCTTGTATCCTTTTTTTGTACTTTTCTACATCCACAAGAGTACTCTTCAAAATTGAGAATACTCGCTTCAATTTACTATCACTTGTTAGTATCTTAAATGAACGAAATATTTTCCCATTTCATTTACTCTCACTCGTTCTACTTTATTCATTCACTTATCTCCCTTTCTCTATTTCATCTTCTCCCACACAGACAAGACAGTTGACGATATAGATTCACTTTGTCCCTCGATTTGTAGGATCCTATCGAAGCAGTACTCGAAATTGATCTTGAGTTTCCACCTTTGAAGTATAGAATATCTGAAATCGCCGCAAGTTCCCTTGGACGGTAGATACAACTCCTATACAAACTTGGCATATTCTTTCGTGGCTTTGTAAATTCCCACGTTGTCGAGCTCAATATTTCCATCGATCCCTCCCTGCGTGTGAAAGAATACATCGTTGTTAGGGAACGACTACAGGAAACTTTCTTGCTAAGGTCGCTGATTCGCGAGCCACCCATTTAGCCCGTAGCTGCAATTTCGCCTCCGATGCATACCAATACGGAGACATCTATCCCACGATATTTACTCGCCATTAATTGCGATCGTAAGGATCGACATGCCATCATGGGATCACGACACGCGACGTAATTTATAAATTTAATTGATCATTTGTGTATTTATTACGCTATACGGAATAGGTGTATAACAAGACACATAGTTCGAATGACATCTAGAAAATATTTCAAAATGATTGTAAGTGGTATAGTTGTCCATTTGACTCGTTAACTTACCTCACCCTTTGACTATTCTCTTTCTCTCGAAGGGTCAGCTCTCGAAGTCTCATTGTTGCTCTCTTCCACTTCTAGCTACAGTACTCTCTTAATGAATCGACTCGGCCAGAATGAATACGCGCACTCACTACCCCTCGCCAGCTAGCATAAAGACCAATCCATTTTCTTCCAGTTTTAGTAACACTTTCGTCCCACATAAACAGAATTGAAAGTTTTCCATGCAATCCGTAAATACAAGGTCTCTAAAGATAAGAGAACGAACCGAGCAACCGAGTCGCGCAGTATCAGGAGGGTCGAGGAAACGCGCGAACTCATCGCGGCAGGAAATTCCGGACGACCGGAAGCTCCGCTCGGTCCTGCTTCTCGACGCCGTCGCGGAGTAGCGTAAACGGTGCAGAGTCATCTCTGTGTAGTTGGGGATGGATGCCCGAACCCAGGTATTAGCATGACAAAGAGACGCTGGGACGCCTTCTCCTCGCTTCTGCTTCCACGTCGAGGGGCCGCTCTGCCTCTCAATTCAAATGCGATGGGCGTATGCTATGCTAATATTCCCGATCCACCGGCGTTAATGCATTATCAGACGCGGCGAGGTGCATCCATGGGCGGCCGCGCTCGCGCGACCACTCAGCCGACGTGCATACAAGCGTCACGTCCCAAGACCGAGCGTGATCGTGTCGCGGCGCCCCTTGACGTCTCTATCAGCGTTTGCCTCCCTCCGATGCTGCCACCCCTCTTCTTACTTGTCGAAACCAAGACGCGTTTTCGGCTGGAGCACAGGCACCCAGGACGGAGGCAACATCCATTGTACTGAGCGTGGATGGTATAGTGGCAGGTTGGATGGCGGAAGGAATATGGTTGTTTCCTATGATCGACCTTTCTTTGAATGGGAGACACTTCGCAAAGACAGCAAAGGTTCAAGTTCTTCACTGTACGCCTTTAACACTGAGTGTTTTGGTGACAGATCAAGCTCTCAAGAACGACTCAGGAATAGTAATATGTACAATAGTTCTTTGGAATCCTAGAACAGCGCTGTTGAAACGAGAACCAGCGAGTCCTGTGGAGGCCAATAAGATATAGCCCAGAACGAAGCCACTCGAGTGGATCTCGCCTTACGCGCCTTGCCTTTCTGCATTTCACTGGTCAATTCACCAGTAACCAATAAGTACACTGGTGTTACGAAATTTGAGATCAGTTCGTAAGAGCTATAAACTTCTTCAGTCTATCAGTTTACAAGAAATGAAAAGTAAACGCCTTGAAATACTATGCTCGCCATAAATATTCCTCGAGTCATGGCTTCTCGCAATTCCTGATGGCTCTGGTGAAACGGATGGACGATTTTCTTGCGTTCACGGTTGGCGCGTCTCGTGGCTCGAGGGCGTCGTTTGTATCCCGTGTTCTGTGTCTCCACGGTCTGCCACCCCATGGAACGGGTCGACAGTTGACACCGCTTTGACAGTGCGCCGCGTTCTGGCATTGTGCGGAACCGCGTGAGCGTGCCGCCTTGCCATTGTTGGGGTGTCGCCTCCTCTTCCTCTTTTTCTCGTGTCGTTTCTCTCTGCTCGCCCTTTCATCCCCGCTTGCCGGGACTTTCACGCGACATTCCGGTTTCCTTTTACTATCAAATCATTTTCTTCCTCCTAGGACTCGATCGAGTATCCAACTTTTTTTGTAATTCTAAAATATACGTTTCTGAAGTTAATGATTGACAAAGCGACAAATTATACATTTTCTGTATGGATACAAATAATCTTTTGTAATGGAAAGACAGTACACTCGCAGTATTTTATTATAGAACGGGAATTATGTACGTCGTAAACACCATTGCGGTTTACTTGTTGCCCAGGTATTAAAGTACTTAAACCTCATGTTTTCCTTCTACTTTTCAGGACACATTATACAGCAAACTTGCTGCGGACTTACTTCATTAAGCATTCGAAAATGTTCTCTTTATTTATCTCGTTCCACTCGCCTCAATTACACACTATTCCGTCGCCCCCCTTTTGTGAAATGCCTCCCTTGAACCGCGTTCCTCTCGCACCACGGCCTCCCGTCCATTTTTTCCACCCCGCTGTTTTTCTCCCCCTCCTCCTGGGCCTGCTCAACCCCCTGGCCGCGACACGCGTAAATGAATAATTTAACGGCAGAGACAGAAGCACGTGGAATTCGCGGCGTGGAATCCGCGCGGATGTCACGGCTGTGCGCATCACCGAGACACGCGTGTTCACGCGAGTGACGCGCCCCTCGGTTTTTCGCCTTTTATGCGAAACGCCGGACGGAGGGTGACTCTCTATTCTCCATTGTGTCAGTGGGGGTGCGTTTGATAGTCTCGATGCGGAGGTTCGTTACTGTGGTTACTGCTCGGGGCTTTTCGACCACTTTATGTCATCGTGAACTCGAACGTGCTGGTCATTTAATAATGTATGTAGGAGTGTATTATTATTTGATGGGGATTATAAAAAATGATGTCTACCGCAACACGATAAAACAGAGCAGAGAAAAGTAGAGGCACTCGGTCCCCTTCGGTTTATTATAATTTCATTTAAGAATATTCCCCTTATATAAAGTTAATGAAAGCATCGAGAAAAATTACTGTGACACAGATACTTCTCGAAATAAGTCGATAGCCAGGAGGAGACATCATCTCCGCGTGAAAACGGAGGATTTCGTTATTCCCGACCGTTTATCGGCTCTTAAACGAACCGTTTAGAGCCCCGTATTTTAATGGTTCGATATACTCCACGACATCGGGAAGAGAAAATTCATAAGAGGGCATTTAGTGCGGTCGTTAAAATTCTGGAAAAGTCGTAAAACCCGGGTAGCACGGTGCTACGGCGGCGGTAGGGTTCCCTACCACCAGGTGATCCGGCAGAAAGAACGAGTTTATGGAGGCAAAAACTGTACCGACGACACGGGCTCCTTTTTCGTCCATCTTGAGACACGACAGCTACGCAATTCCGCCTTCCTTTTTCTCTCTATCTTTCTGGATTTATATCATTACCCTCTTGCTGTCTCTTCCTCCTGGATGATGATAGTCATTCCGGAGGCGATAATAAAACTGCTGGGAAATATCAGGGATTTTCACAGGCTAATCGAATTTTAGTGATTGCTATAGCCTGTAGAGTCTATCCCGCGTCTCCAAAATAAATTAACTATTCCCTTTGTCCCGATTCATCTTACATCATAGGATTCAACAAAAAGCTGTCTCTAAGGTCTTCCTATAGGCAGCGCAAGTGGTATTATCGAAGAGTACGTCCTCTGGTGTCTATGTCTACTGGTCGGACAGGTTCACTAACATACGGCATATTGCAACGTGACGATCGATTAAGCTTCGACGAAGCATGCCGTGTTCAAGAGTTATCGATGAATTTCACGCTTTTACGCAAAGAGATGCGTAACTGATCTCGAGACGTGCCATCAAGGTCCTTTGAAGTCTCTATCGCGCAGCCACGCGATCAGCTTGGGTCATCGTAATCCAATCAACGATCTTCAATCACGAAGCGACCCTAAGCAGCGACAACAGACAACGCAGGGTCGTGGTTAGTCGAATATCTTGTCGTTGAAAAAACGTTAATTGAGTGTCAGTGTGATTCTTGACCCTTAATGAAGAAGTTAGCTGCAACGCTAGCGAAACGTTGGAATAATTCTTTCAAAAGGACACGGCTTTCACCTAGGAACCTCAACAGTCAGAACTGTGTTTCACGCTGGACCGTGAAAGTCTGAAATCATCAATTTTTCAGATATTTTTGAAGGAAAATTTGGTGAAAAGATTTCTTTTCCTTTTTGTAGAGATATACAAAATATTAAATTAACCCTGTCCCAGTAGAAAAATGTCAAATATCCCCCATTACCGTCAAAAAACATTCAATTACGCGAAGAACACCGTATCTCCCTATTTGCAGGTAATGGACAGTTATGTCTATCTGGATCAGCCGCGACGAAAGACACGGAAGAAAGGAATCGACAACGGTGGCAGGTTGGCTGTAGTAATAAGGGTATTAAAATCGCACGGTGCATCGTCTCGCGGCACGCGGGACAGATTTGGGTCGTTCGTTTTACGATCTTCGGAGTACGTATATTTCCAAGAGAGGAGAGGGTCAGGGAAGGAAGGGCGAGAAGAAGAGAGAGAGATTGTGAGCACCTGTGTAACGGAGGAGGGCAGCTCGCGTGATGCATATTTTTCATGAACTCGCCACCTTCCGTGACACGGCGGAGTGTACCGGTGGCCCTTCTGCGAACGTATCCGCACTCCCATCTCCGACTACTCGTAAAGTGACCTTACTTTTTACGACTTCTCAGTCACGATTAGCGGAAAGAAGCGGAATGAAAATCGAGAGACGTTCTCGAACGCGAACACGGTTGCTCGGGACACGAACAGAGCTTGCGAAACAGCTCGACTACTCCTTCTGCCTTGTTTCTCGCCTCGCTTTTTCGGGGGAGATGAGACAACCGTGTCCCTGGAATCTCGAGATATCTCTTACTTCTGTGCTATCTTTCCGTTCCTGGAAAAAGTTGTTCCATAAAAAGTGTGTATCAACAGTTGTCGTAAAATAGAATGTATTGTGGAATATTGCGAAATAATAGGATGCCCGTGACGATTACATAATTTGATAACTTTCAGCGCCTCCAGATGAAAGTTACGTTGAACAGCCTTTATTTAGCAACGACATCCGTTCTGCTGATTTCTTAGATGTCCGTAGATGAAAGTTTTTATAGAACAGGTGAATTCACTGATATCTCTAATAATATCCATCTTGCCCGTTTATTCCAGTAATTCGAAGGTTCCAAATTAATTGTTTACGAGGCGAATATCTTTAATGAAATTCTCCATGCGACAGGTGGTTTCGTTTGCCCACAAATTTTTTCTGTCTTCCCCTTTCTTCTGTGTCGAGTCAAAGGATCCTGAGTGCTGGTTTATGACACCGATATCTTTATTGAAATTTTTCTCACGACAGCTGACTCTCTATCTCATTGTCAGCACGACCCATCTTCTACGACTTTTCTTCTTTCACCAACTACATAGTGAATCATTCGGAACATCCATGATCTACATGTTAATTGCTTTTGCCTGTTATCGTTCGATAAAAAGTTAACAAATCAATCGAATCGTTCTGGTAACATTTGAATCTGTACAATCACACTCAAATGTTCTCTAGAAAAAACGAAAGGAAGAAATATAGCGGGAGAGAGGGATTAATACTGTAGAATTTATTAAAGGCTCGATTCCACGTAAATGTCATTAACATAAACCGTAAATATCAATTTGTACGAAGCAATTTGGCCGCGAGACGATGACGACCGAGGTAGCAGCGACTATAATCGCGTGAGCGCCTATATCGGACCAGTATCGGCGCTGTTATCGTGCCTCTCCTTCCTTAATCGAGGACATCATAAGATTTTTATGTAGGCCATTAGGCGAGGTATGTCCCCGATAATTAATGGACTAAAGGTGCACGTTGAAATTAAGGACTCGCCGCCGGGTTCGAGTAAAAAATTAATACTTCACGACGTTCTTCGACAAACGTTCCCTGCAGTTACGATTCTTCGAAGCGCTCTCAGAAAGGTAGACTTCTTTAATGTGCTCCATTTATTATTAAAAAATTTCACACAACGTAAAATTTTCTCTCTTCTTTTATGCTCGTATTTCATTGAAATATAGATTTGTAGTTTTTCAGAAACGAATATTTACATTTAATTAAGAAAAACATGACGAGAGAACGTTTTTCTTCTGTGGCAGCAGTTTCTGTGCATTTATTTTAGCACTTTTACCCAGAATCACCGCTGAAACGAAAAACCATTTCTGGGTCAACAGTTTCGATTTTCATCGAGTGAGCGTGCGTACACGCGCACGCGCCAGTAATCATAATTAGCGCACGGCCCCTTGAGAAAGGTCTTAATTACGAAGCACGGTCCACAATGGGGGCCAGCATGGTGTGCGCGCTCCCTTTAATAAATTTCGCCTCGGTAACGGGATACCAGCCAAAAATTTCGGCCGTCTCGCAATTTTCGATCGTTAAATCACGAACAGCGGTCGTGTAACGAGCGCCGCGACAGCGAGTACCGCCGAGGATCGCTCTGGGACCATGAAGTTCCGCCCCCGGAGCGAACCGTCGAAAGTATCCACTATTCCCTGCCACTGTAATGGGAAACTTATAGTGATTTATCGGCGATCTAGCGCGACCGCGATCGTCCTTTCATTTTACGAGGGAAACTGGATTTAAATGGGTGGATGCTTCTGGCGAAAGTTAAGTGTCGTCTCGCTTTTGAGTTTCAAACACGTTCCTTGCTAAAGAATACCAAGAGTTTTGCTTCTTTTTCGTATTTTTTTTCTATAAGTAATCTTCTCTCCTGAATCCACTAGTGCAATATTTTTATCGCGGCTTTTAATACGAACAATGAAAGTTCATAGTATAAGATTCAGCGCAGCATGATGTTTACACGCTTGGCAATGCCATGGAATCCGACATTAAGAGTTTATTTTGAGCCTTCCCTGTGAACGATTGCATCTGAGACTAGCGGTCTTTCGTGCATCACTACGTGTATGCTTAACTTATCAGAGAATAATCAGAGAAAAATAATGAAAAATTATCTAAAAATTTGTGATATCGTGTAAAAGATTTTAAAATCTTTTGGGCTGTTCAACGCCTTCCAGAAGTTCCAAGGTATCCAGAGTTAGACAGAGTCAATCGGCGTCGATCGTAAATGGAAGAGGCTGAGGACGAAGCGCGTTGCAAACGATGGGATTCCATCGAGGCAATAAATACACAATTAAGCGGCGTTGATGTCGATTCCGGGTCCAGAGGACGTTTAACGACACGATAAAATCGGGTGACAAGTGTCACAGCGAGAGGACCAGGGATTATGGCGAGGCAGCGCACAATAGGGATAAATCCCTGGCCAGAGGGCGCGTCTCCTGGTCATAATTTAAGTTGCCCGATGATTCCTCGAAGGTACTTTATTAAATCCTCTCGCGAAGGGGCAGAGAGCTTCGACAAAAGTTCATGACGGAGACAGAGACACAAATCGAATACGTAAAAACAGGGACAGGAATAGAGCCATGGAGAGGGAGGAGACTATGAAATGGTAAAATAGAATACGTGGAGAAGAGATCATAAGTGGGACGAAGGATCAGGGACAATTATTCCGAAGCAGTAAAGCTCCAGTGCGCGTCGAATCGTAATTAGCATAAACTGATCGACATCGACTATTCTGTAACGAGAATCATCCGGTTTAACGATAATTGCAATCAAGTTTATATACACGGTGTCAGCGTACAACGAGTCGCGTTTCGTTTCGCGTTCGTGACCGGACGTCGTATGAATCGTAACAGGTGTAACTTTACGGATAATCATTTAGCCCTGAGTGGGATCATCGCGACGACCGGGTGATTAAGTTAATCGTTGATCGAGCACCGAACCGCTCTGTCCCGACAACATTCGAGCATGGTAAGTAGTTCATTAGCAATCCACGACTGCCTTTTTTGCTTCATTGTTCACATCGCTGGCAAGGAAAACGGACTGTTTCGCGTCTAATCAGCACGTCTTGTATCTAGTTAGGATACACAAGGTCAGATTACAAATGCGAAAAATTCAATCTTGAATTTATTATCGGCAGGGGGAGCTACAGAAACTCCTTAGCGTTTCTAGTTAATAGGACTGATATAGTATAACGTAGCATAGTATGGTACAACAAGGTATTTTACAATTACAGTTTTCTACAAATACTAAAGGACTTAGGACTTGAACATACGCACAACATACATTAATCTGAATACTGAGGGTAAATGAAAGATCAGATCGACTGAATTAGACCATTCGGTCCCGAAATTCAACAGAGGTCTATTGACCAGCCACTGAAGTGAAATTTTGCATGTCAAAGTGGCTCCTTCGAAAGTGGCGACATTAAACGGCACCGTAACGCAATATATCGACGGTCCTCTTCTATCGCTTTGTCACTGAAAGTGTCTGTCCGCAAGGAAATGCGATTACGCGCGGCCGAATTTCGGATTCACCCTCGTGGGCAACGTTTTACCCGCGTATTATTCGAATCCACTTTGAGTCCCCCTCACACGGCAAGGACACCCGTTTGCCTCCCGTCCTGCCGCGTCCTCCAGGCCGCATAGCCTGGCGAAATGCGCTTTGCGATTTAAATTTTGTCGCGGGACAAATTGCCTGACAAATCGGATTTTCACCGTGCCACGGCGACGCACCATCACCGACGACGATCAAAAGCCTGGCCTCCTCCTCCTCTTCTTTTTCTCTCGGTCGCTTTGTACCCTCTTCGCGGACCACAATTCCCCCGGAATCCAATCGGTCGACTGTCCAAAACGGTTTGCTCACCACCACCGCGGAACACTCTCTTCTCTCGTGGAAGTTCATTATCTTCTTTCAGGTCGTGGCCTTCGGTGGATTAAACGCTGGCGTTACGACGTGGCGGCGCTTGGTACTCATATTGATAATGTACCTCTCTAGTGGGATAAGTTTCATTTTTCCAGAACTGAAAGAAAGAGAGAGAGAGAGAGAGAGAGAGAGAGAGAGAGAGAGAGAGAGAGAGAGAGAGAGAGAGAGAGAAATTTCGTAATAAGGCATTGTAATTCTAATTTAAATTGTATTGATATATGAATATTTATAACAGCAATTAGTGCAAGCTATTGGTCTATTGAAGTCAAAGTTCAACATGTTTCGTATTGTGCTTGATCTTTCACAAGCATCTTTATGGCTACTGGAAACGACATTATAGGTTTGATTAAAAGCATGTTTTAAATCGCTTCCAAGAAGAGCATATTACATAACTTAGCAATTAGAAATACGAATAATTGTGTACTAATGGAGGAAGTAGTTAAGTTGCAGCACTTTGTGTGCGAGAAGTGTTCTTCACAAAGCAGCAGACCATTGTTTCCTCATCAAATATCAACTATTCGTGGCATTCCCAGAATATACAGGAAGGTCAAGTCTTGCCCGCATATGTAATTACTATATCTTACACTGTAACATAAAGTATTAACCAATTAACTCTGAAAGACATTCTTGAACGTAGAAAATTGTCATATCTGCCCTACATTTGTTTCCTACATAGAACTTCACTGTCACGAACAAGATAGATAAAAAATTGGAGAAATCGTGCATCGCGAAGAGATGGGTTTCCCTGATAAATGTGCAAGAAACACATACGTACATGGTAGCTCGACCGTGCACGATATTTATTCAGGGGAGTCCTGAATGAGTCCGCTGTCGGTGGTTTCAGTAATCACGGGAGAACGCAGTGCTTTCTTCGTCGCTGAATGGAGGGATTCCTCGAGAACGTAGGACCGCCGCGAGTGGCACTCTGGCCGATTCTTTCGAGACGATGCTGGCCGCTTTAATTAAGTGGCGTCTCCCTTTTTCCACGGCGAAGAGGGCATCCGCGAATCCCGCGACGAATGAAAGCCTTTCGAGTCCTCGACGAAGTTGTTACGGCGAGACCTTTCCGTCGACCGTAGATCGCTTTCAGCCGCCCCTGGGAACAGAGATCCGCTTCGAATTACTTAAAAACTCTGAAACGGCCCCTTTTTATGGCATTCCTGATGGAGAACGCTCGCGAGCTTGCTCGATATACCGTACAGAGGAGTCTGAGATCCGCTATCGACGCATACCTGAGACACGAGGAAGTACCTCCTATAGGTAATTTAATTATTTTTTAATGGTCTTGCGATGGGTTTCAGCACGAATGAGTTTATTTTGACTGCATCTTTAACCGCTTTTCTATGAGATTGCTGATTAGTGAGTAAACGTTATTGGTAATCGAACTACCAAGACGGCTGTCAACGGTTCGTATATTATCTATAAATTCAATCAACATGACACAGTTATTGAAAATTTAGAAATTATTTCTGCGGGTACAGTCAATATCCAGTTACACAATAATTATTGGAAGTATTCATTACAATTTGGTTTCATTAATTACGTCGAAACAATTATACGTGCAAGGTTTACTGAAACTGTTATCGCAAACTAGCTAAAATTCATAATTGTTATTCTCGTTTGTTCGAACCGTTTAATTTTAATTAAAGATCTGATTGCTTTAGGATTGTTATAATAGGATATCTCCTCATTTTGTATTGCAATTACTGAAAGAGAGCCCTTGGAACAAGATCACGGATGCAATTAGCGATGTCTCTTTCGGAATTGTGTGAGTTGATTTTATCGTATCCAATTCCTTCTCAATTTCGACCTCTACGCATCATGGTCGCTGATAATTATTCCGAGATTAGGGACTCACGTGAGACGAGAGGGTTGAGAACCTTCCAGTGACGGCTTGTCAGTCGTCATGTCCTTAAATACGAATTGGAATAAAAAACAATCAGTTCGGCTAAGACAAAACTGCAGGAAATGTTTCAGACAGTATTGGATCACTCTTTCACCTTCTATGTATTAGAACAGACACAAGTTAGAGATACAATTTCGACACAACTTCAAATGCATCTCCTCGATTCCTTGTATCTGAATCTGCGACAGGTAAACAGACGTAGAAGGATTCTCGGCTCGAGCAAAGCGTGATTCGTCCTTAATTTCTCACCGCTCGTTCTCATTTGCATTTAATCGTAAACACCTTGATCGCCAGAGATATTGAGTCATCTTTACTGCGTTCGTCGGACGAGGTGATGCAACGACACACGAGAGCCGGTGTCGTTCGAGATTGGCACCCATTATCGTTTCAAACGCAAGAGAACGGTTTCTCACTTTGCTCGAATTGCTTGGCTTTCGACTTCAAAGCTCTTCTACTTGGCAGGTTGATGTTCTACCAGGAGCATAATCAAACACGAGATACGTAGAATGTTCTCATTATTCTGAAGATTATTACCTATGCAATTTCTAATGGAGTAGACAGTGGCTATTGAAATAACGATCGATGTATTTATGTGAGCAATTGAGATGAAGTTGCTATTTTGTGTAATGGAGCTGAAATGATAATAGCTAATTTTTATTTATTTAATCGGAATAGTTATCAGAGGCTTGAACACGCACTCTCTATTATATTACCTATCCAGCAAGAATGAGTATTTCCTTTGTATCTTGCAGAGTTTTATTTAATTACCTTCTTCTGCAATATCTTCTTATTTCTTTATATTGCTAACTTCTAACTTCCCCTAAGACTATTAATTACGTATACGCTGCTTCTGTCACGTCAAAGTTTCAGGGCACAATTTCCTATCAGATGTTCTCACCCCCGCAATGATTTCCAACTGGCCGCGAGCACTCAGCACGATTGGCATCGCGATGAAAGCAGTCATCGAGAATCGAATCGCAGCCGCGTAAGGCGCGTAAACTTTTACGAGGCACAATTTAAAGATTAAGCCAGAGGAAGAGAGCATCCCTTTCAACCGATCGAACATTCGACGCGCATAAATTTCTCCTGCCCCTCTGCGTCCCGTTCTTCCGGAAATTTGGTAATGGGGTGAAAAAAGAGGCTGAATTTTGTCGATGCGCGACGTCGAGATACAATTTTCAGCGTCGAAGGGGGTGACTGGGGGCGGTTCGTGGCTACACGTGGCCCACCGCGCTCTCTGTATCAATTCCGTCGATTGTCAATTCGTCGCCGTACGCGGAGGGGTGAATAAAGCGGCGTTTGAAGCGCAGGATACGCTTAATCCCATTTCGTAGATCCTGGCTAGCGAGGGACACGCGCACAAACCTCCTACCGCTCACGCTACCATCCCCTTTCGCGAATTAGGTAGCCAAATTCGCCTCTTCCACGTGGGATCGAATCTCATCCACGTAAAGGCTCCCTTATCCCTACTTGATTCGCTCGCCTGTTTACGTAACTTTTTTTTCCTTTTTGCATCCCGTTCATCGGGAGGCACCTTTCTCTGCCACGCTCCAAGGGTGTCTTTACTGTGTGTCGAAAGCCAATCGCAACGGAGTGCTCTTTGGGTTTGGTCGAGTGTGTTCGAGGTTCTAGAGTCAGGTGTACCTATACATAGGTATACTTTTCTCTCAAACAATTCTTTTCTTCCTTCTGCTCTTCTACTCTAGTTACTTACCTACTGTGAATAAAATTGTAGGACACATTTTGAAAAATATTTTTCCTATATCGGTACTGATTACTCGGGTTAAGTTACCCTAGACATCTGTTTCCTACTAGCGCCATCCTCATCATTCACCCCCAAAAACCCAGCAACAAAAGCATCTCAAACACCTGTAATCAATTAACCCTCACCCCTACAATTAATCCTCCCAAGGACCATCTTCACTATCTTCCATCCCAGCCCTTAATCAAAGGCGAAAGAAAAGCAACGCAGAAAGGAAGATCCCTCTAGGAACCAAGGATATTCCGCTCTTTTTCCAGAGAAGACAAGAGGCAGAAGGGAAAGGTGGACCGTGCAACGAGTTGAAATTAATCGGCGCTCTCCTTCTTTCAATACGAACCACTTGTCCGTCCCTCCCCCTCCCAGGGTTTCTCCGTCAGTCGGGATAGGTATTAATCCCGGGCATCGTGGGGTTCTGGGATTATTGAAATTATTATACGGCGGCCAAGTGAAATCGAGAGTGGGGGGTGGTCCTCGTGTATCGAGATTCCAACACACAATCGTGTTTTCCGTTCCCTCTGCTCCTATCGCTGGGTCCTGGCCGTATTTTCGCTGGCGTGCGTGTTCCTCGACGTCCAAGGGGTGTGGGAGTTGGAAGGATGAGGATGGCTAGCCGAAAATAATGAGTCATCCGCGGGTGCTCGCGGCCACAATGCGAACCCCCGAAATATCGCCACCCTTGGATACGGGCAGCCGACCGAATTGCCACGTGGGAGGAAAAAAAAAACATTTCCGTGGGTGCACGTCGATGTCGACGAGCGAGTATCGACTTCGAAGGTAGAGGGGCTGTAATCGGCTGGTTACGCGTTTACTACCCCCTCGTCCCTGTGCCACGCGTTCCGCTGACTTGTGGCCCAGTGTTCCTGTCTGTGTATTCTTGCTGTACGCAACGAGATTGAAGTCGACACGCGTTTGAAGTTAGTAAACAGATAGGTTGCGTGAATTTTAGGGATTGAAAGGACGCCATGGATGTGCGAGTGTAAACTTTGAACTCGTTTTTAAATTTTTCTGCTTGATTTTTTTACGGACTCTTTTCTCCTCTTTTCACATGGAGTTGATTGGTATTGACATTTACGAGGAACGCCGCAATTTAAATTGAAACGTTCGATTGATAAGAGTATTGCAGACATTTTTGTAACGGAGGCCCACTCTATGAAGTTGAGAATGCAGCTGAAAAGAGAAGGGGATTATTAATAGCTACCAAACGGTGCAAAAACGTGTGCGTGTATGTAACAATGTGTTCGAGTAATAATTAGCTACTAATTTAGTAGCAATTTTGCAGTTTATGGCATTAATCTGTAAGTTTTTTATCGGTAGTGGGCTAGACTTAGTAAAATAAATTAACAGAATGGAAATAATAACCGTGATTAAGAGTTAGTTGCTCTCATTACCTTTTAATCAAAAAGGAAATAAGTTTTCGATTACAGAATTTCTCGAAATGAAGGAAATAACAAGTAGTCGGCAATTACAGACGTAGAAAAATTGAAAATGCTCGATTCGATCAGCCGTCTCGAGTCTCTTCCCAGGGAATTCCAATAGTCGAGGCTGTTGCACGACACACACGAGCGAACTTAATCGTTGGTAAACGCGCGTGCAACTTATAATCGACTTACGAAACAATCTCATCAATAACCACCGTTCGACAAGCGTAATTTACGAGCAGACGTAAATAATTAACCGAACGTGATCGTCGACGATGAAGCTGGACTTGGTCGGTCAACGATCAGCTCCGTGGCCTTGCGCGCGAGCGTCCGTGCAGCATTTTTCACCATTCACGAATTCCCAGCATCCGAATCGATGAGAAGACCAGGAATTTTCAGCATTTTCGATGAATACCTCAAAGTATATTAAAATTTCCAAATTGTAGATCGATTGGCCAAAAAATGTAAAAAACAGTAGAAAAGAAATAAATGGAATCGCAAATATTTTTCATAATATTCGAAAATTTCTGAGGAAACAAGCGTAATAACGTCGGCAATTTCAGCAGCGGAATCTAAACTAAAATCTAATGAAGTTACGTTACTGTTCGAAAATCGTGTAGAATCTATAAATGAAAGAGAAACGTAAAACATTGAAGAATTATTGTATACGAAATTTGCCTTGTTAATTCAGAATATACAGATCTGTTAATTGAATTTTGTTACAGTTTGCATTTAGTTGAAGTTTAATTTTCGTTTAAAAGAGTTCTTTGATGAGTTTTAAAGGGAACGTAACGCAGTGAAAGCTAAATGAAAATTTAAAGTGCCCGGCAGGATGGAAGCACGCACGCAAAATGGGCCGACAAAAGCGCGAGGGAAGAACGACAGGCGTAGATCCCGGAAACGGGGATATAGCGAGGAATCCGTGAAACGACACGCGAGGGGCAGAAAATTCTAGCTGTCCAGCCAGCGATTTATCGATAATGAAATTCAGATACGCCGCACCGAAAACATTCCAACGTTCGCGGCACTCCGCCCCTCGTCAGCCACGGACCGCTGGGAGAGAGAGGGAGCCCTTAATCCTGGCTAGGGGTGCGGCCAAAGAGGGCGTAGACCTCGGGAACCCCTGTGTACACGCAGTCACCCCTTTCGAGACGGGCCGGGGGATCTTTGAACGCGCGCGGGAACCGTTATCGACCTTGCCGCGAGTTAAGGAGCCACTGCTTACGAGAAGTAACCAGGAGACTCGTTTTAGTCGTGCTCTCGCGTGTCCTCGCTACGCCTCGTTCCCTTACCGAACGCGCGAGGCTTATTGGATCTGCTAATGCATCATTTATCGCGTCGAGTTTTCCTGCCTGTGCTGCATGCACACCCTGTGCTCTGTTTTTCATTTAACTTTTGGTTTCCTTGAGAAGAGGAGCTCCCGAGGTGAGATATCTTTGTTTTTCTATAGAAATGTAGGAAGATCTTACGCGAGTTATATACTTCGTGTTCACCTACTTTTGTTTAAATAGAGTATTTGTTTTTTGACCAGGATGATCGATCTGAGTTCCGAAATAAAACAATTCATTAGCTTTGGAGCAAACCTTACACAGTATTGCAAATCATAAGTTTTCCATGTATACGTAGCGAAATTAATTCACCCCACATCCTTCCTCGGCACGCAACTATTGCTTTTTTTTTTTTGCTTATTCCTCGCGTATCATTCTCTTTCGATACGAGCGGCCAAGGCGCGATAATGAACGGGTTGCAGAGCACGGTGGCGAATGTCTGCCGCTCACGTGAGATCGAACGTTACGCATGGAACGATACGGGCCATTCGGCAGGTGTTCCCATGCCGAGGAGGAAGTGATTTTGTACGGCAGTTACCGTAGCAAAGTGTTAATATGCGAATTAATATAGTGGTCACTCCATGGCGTTGGTCCCGGATCGCGAATCTCTGGCGGATGTGCTCTCGAGCAAATGACGTATTAAGAATCCTCTCTTATTATTATTTTTAATATATAGGATCATCTTTATATACAGATTTCACCATTTTTAATGAAATCTACAAGGGTACGAATTTTATGAAATTAATGAAATTTTTTACTACAATTATTTGTAATGTCTGCTATAAATTCTGAGATCTATCTCATGGCAATCAGCGTATTATACAACATTAGAGGTATCAGGAAGTAATGTCCCTTTTTTCTGAGCGAACTTTATTTACGAAGCGACATTACTTTCCGGCATCCCTAATAAAATATTATCTATAACTCTAATCGTATTCGGTACAGTAAAGCTTCATTCCATATCTTGATAAAATTCATCGTTTGATACTAATACCAACATAAACAGTCGTTTCTTCATATTTTCTCCCTGAAAAATGAAAATTCCTCCACCGAGAGCAACTTCGTCCAAAATTGTCATTACCCTTTCTGGCCTTTCCGCGCGAAACCGTACGAGATACCTTTCACTCGATTAATTGCCGTGACGGTGCCGGAGCGCCGGCTCCTTTTCCCTAATTAATTCGTATTGCAAATTTCTGGGCATGCAGCGTGCACGAAGGCTGAGCGTCGCCAGCGTAGCGAACCTGGCATCGCAATTTTTGGCTTCCTGCGACAACCAGCGCACCCGAGCCAGGATAGTGTATCGCGTGTTTTAGGGACCGCCGAAAATCTACGAGCAGTATCCGTGAGCTTAATTGCTGGCGCTGCGTGCTTGCTACGCGATTCGTTTAATTGCCGACGTCTCCTCCTTGACCACGCTCTTCCTGCCTCGACCCTTCCCACTGACCATTTACCACGGTGATTTCTTTTAAGACCTCTGCTTTCAAACCGAGTCGTTTTTATCGCACCGCTTTTGGGCGACTCGAACGTTTTATCATGGGATGTGTAGGATAACCATTGTGTTCTTAATTAACGAAGAACATTTTCAGTTGGACATATTCTACAGCAGTCATACTGCGAAGTTTCCCCAAAATTGTGCAATTAAGGTAGAAGTGGCAGATTCCCATTAGAGAGCAAATGAAAGGAAATGAAATCTAAATAATCGCGAAGTCGAAAAAATCGAAATCGCAATAGAGGCAGAGAAAGCCGACATAACGAGCGGTAGAAAACGAGCAGGACACGAAAATATGAAAATTAAACGGAGTCAGAAACGGCGGAAGATTCCAATCGCGGTGGCTTCCTGTGCACGTGAACGCCGTTCGCTCTCGACAGAATTCCGATCGAATGCCGACAATTTCGCGAGGGCAAAAATGTTGCGACTGGCTGGCTGCATCGGCGTTTGACCACGCGGCACCGCGATCCCTACCGGTTAATTACCGCGCCCGACCTGTAACGCCGCTGAATCGCGCTGAATCGCGCTGGAACGCCTATCGATCCGCTACCCACGGTAATATCGTCGCCAGGCCAATATCATTTTTTGGTATTTGCCTCTGCATGTATCGAATTTTCATTTTCGTCCAGACAGCATTTCTACCGCAGCTCTGCCAATCCGTTAACTCGAATAAGAGACATTGTTTCATAGCTATGCAAATGAGGGGGTAGATAGGTTGAAAGATGCGGTATCTTTAAAAATTCCTGGGAAAAAAATCTTTCGCAACTAATGAACATGATACCGAAAAAGTAAAAAGTCCATTAGTGTCGCGTGCTCCAGGAGGTGTGCATAGCCGCGAGGAACGCAGGCGTACACGTGTATGTGCCTGGGCGGTCCCCCTGAATTGCAACGTTACACGCATGGGATTTGATATTCATCCAGCCCCGACAAGCAGGGAAAACTTGTCAACGATGCCGCCTTTCTGTTTCCGCGATAAAGGAACGTCGTCGAGACAATAATTTGCGAAGTATGTTTCCTGCCGGCAGACGGTATCGCTCATCGGCATCCGTGGCCACGTAAGAGCCTGGAATTATGTATACCTTACGCTCAGCTGCCGCGCGAGCGACCGGGACGTGCTTCCGGTTATGAAATCGCTCCTACCCCGGCCCACTCCTCTTCTTTTTATCGGCAAGTGATTCCGATTTTACGAGCGCCACTGGAACAGAATCCTCTCCTGCGAGACGGAACCGTAGATCGTCGAGTCCTGCTTCTGGCCTCCGAAGTCTCGAGAGACTCTTGCGCACGCTAATATCGCAATTTATTCGCAAACCTAGATATTTCCTCCTTATTCTGACTCATTACAAGACAAGGGGTTAGCAGTGAACGGAATTGAATTGGTGAGTTGAAGAACAGTAGATGTCCAAAAACCTGATCTTAAGATATTTTATCAGAATGTTTAATTCTGTGTATTTCACGTATCTAGTTCTCAGAGCCCAGAGTGTATTAAGTGCACTTCCTTTCTGTGCGATTTCATTTACATTGGCGTTGGGGTCCAGCTTAATTTCGGACCTATACCTACCATACTTCAACTCAGCGATCCAATTAAATTGTCAGAAATGAACTCACAACACAACTGGTTGATTTTATTCGAATTGAGAAGGTATATACCTGAAGGCTACTCGATCCAATCCCAAGAATAAGAAAACGAGAGAGGGTATTTCCCTATAATAGGTAATCCCCGCGGCAAGTGGATGAAGACAGCGATAAGCAGGCATTTCGAGCATCCCCCAAACGAGCTCGCATACGTGGCCGATCACGGATCGAATTCGCGGTTTCGAGCTCTCGCTTCTAGTTCCCCTTAAAATCAGGAAACGTATATCCGTGTAACCTCGAAAGTTTCGAGATGGAAATTCGATCCGCGGCACGAGTATATAGGCTGGGAATGAGATAAAGAAAATTGCGAATAATTCAAATCCAAATTGCTCCGGACATATTCCGCCGACGGACAGCGATTCGATCGCGCGAGGAGGAGGGCAGAGGAGGAGGGCAGAGGAGACGGAAAGGGAGTGACAGAGAGGGAAGAGCCAGGCAAGGGTGGAGTGAAAAGGGGGAATGAAGCGCGAGCGCGAGAAACCACTCTACAACTTTTGATATCGATGCATCATCTCGATCCTCGCGCGGGGCTCTCTGATCGATTTTCATTCCGCGGGTTGCATGGCGGCTCGCTATCCGGGTGCTATCTTCAACCACCTCGCCTTCGACGGCTCGCAGCTACAGGGTGCTCGAAAAGTGCGCTCGAGAGAATTGAAAGATTGATACGGCGAAGACATTCAGTAGCTTTTACTGCAATTTATGTCTCTACAATTTTCTTATGAAACCTTCACTCGAAAGGGACTTCCTGTGCATCGTGATTAAATCTCGCTTCCACGAAAACGACTCGAAAGTTACCGCCAAGAAGATTTATTCGACTTCAGCTAAAAGGGCTCGGTGTTTTTTCACTAATGTAATGACAGGAGTCTTGATTATAGCCTGTAGACGATACGTTGAAAATTGTGCTCGAAGACAGTTAAAAACTTTTTTCCAACTTGAAGGATGATGAAGACGTCAGGACGAAGGAAGCATAATTTCTACGACAGGCGGAAAGGGAACGTGATAATCAGTCCATACATGGAATATTTCTTCGGCGAAATTACTCGAGCAGTGGTCAACATCTTGGACACGGATTTCTGGCCGAAAGAAGGCTGGAGCACCTGTGGCGCGCACCTGTGGCGCACAATATAGACACAACGCTGTTTATGTGTGCAGATAAATACTCGGCGTAATCTCGCGTCACACAGAAATTACGTTCTCTCGATATCGGGCCAGTAAAAAGTTTCCTCCGCAAGAACCACCGTTCGTCACTGTAAAATTCAATCGCAAGAAGCGCCTCTCTGCTCCTGGATTATTCACGAAATTGCTGTTTAAACATCGCTCGGAATTTTCAGAGGAAAGTCGACAAATTTCGAAAAAAATTTCTTGTATAACTATACACATGTCTCTAGCGAAGGCATTTCACAGATTTTTTTCACTAGCTTTATCAGAATCGTGGAAAAATTAATATATATCTAGTAACCGTCTGTACCTACGATCGGGTCTCTAGGTTTACAAGAAAATTTCCTGCAGTTCCCGATATTTGTTCAAAAAATGTCAACGGATCAAAACGTGAATCTATGCAGTTTTTTTGTCTCGTGTATTATTGGATAAGAAATATTGCGTTTACGAGGGTATTAATAACAAAAGTGTCTGTCACCACTTTGAAGTTTTGCAAAAACCGCGACTAAAGGTTAATTTTCACGGTGCATAAGGGACACCTTGTATAAAGGTACGTGTAAAGGCCCCCGGTCGACAGGCTGTGTAAGATATCAGCGAAGAAACGGGCCCGTCCAAGACTTTACGACCGCTCTTATAATTATCTCCAATAAATATCTCCGCGGCACGAGAGCGTATATCGAAATACTTCGGCGGGGTCAGAGGTGAACTCCCTGCCTCCATCTTTCGATCAACGCGTTTCCTTTTGGTCGCCCCGTTCTCACTGATAAATTTATAATGTTAGAGCGCGAGAGTCAGAGCCGCAGCGATGAGCAATGGGCTTGCTTAATAAGTCCGGGTGACCACACGCGAACGCGCCCTAACAGTACGCTCGCGTCGATCCACGGACCAATTTTGCCCCTTTCGACTCTCGATTAGTCCTCTAGACCTCGTCCCCTGTCTACAGGGTGACCTTCAAATAAATCAACCCTTTCGAAATCGAAATTCGACTAACCCTAATGATAAGAAAGTAGATCGTATAAATACGAGACCATTCGAGACCTGTTCACCAAGGTCCAAATACATTTTTGTGAAAAGGTTTCATTGCCAACTATAGAAATGTCTAAAAAAATATTCATACAATAGAAAATTCTTTACAGTTTCATCAGAGGAGTTTATGTAAGTTCATGTTAAGGGTGAACATGAGTGATATGTTTTCTCATCGTTCGTCCGTGTGCTTTAGAGACACCCTGTATACTCGAGGCCGTACAGTACATTTAATTACACGCGTGGCTCGCGTGTTGCGATCGGCCGCGGACCAGCTCCGGTCCCTTTGGACTCTATCGATATATCGAGCCACTTAGGCGAGTTAGTTTGCGACCGCTCTTTCAGGGATTGATTCGAAGAACGAATTCGAAGAAAATATTAATCAGAGTGGCTTAGATCTCTTCGAGTTGCGAGTGATGAATACAGTAACCATAACAAGTGCACTTGAAATATTCGAGACGGAGAAGAAGAAACAATCATTGAATCCTCAATTGCGTCAGAATGCATTTGGCTCGATTTAATTTGATCGAGAATTATAGCGTTTCGGTCCGACTCGAAGAGCCTTGAGATTGACTTTAAGTACACCGCGTTTTTTACGATCTGCTTTAAAGACCAAGCTAATTGGTAGTTTCGTACGAGCCAATGAAACGGATCATCGTTTATCGATCATTCACTATGCCCCTTCTTTGTCTTCACGACGTTTTGAGGGCAGATGCGTTCGAATAGCCAAATGGTATGTAAATTTTTAGACATGTACGATACTGACAGCTAAATATGTATGTAGTGGCCGAGTTCGTTGACTTCCTTCAGTTCGAAAAATTAGTGAAGTACTTATCTCCCATATTGATTGATTATGAAATTGAATTGTCTAGCTCTTCGATAAATTTATTCCTTTCGAGGCTAACTGTCAAATCCATTTGCACTAGAATTATTACTAGTACTTTAGGGATACTATTGTAGAATGAAATGCAGAACGCTTGTTAGTCCAAGAAGCTTCCAGTTGAATGACGTTTAAATTATGATTCCTTCAGTGGTTATTAATTCGCTAATTATTCCTGATTCATCTAGGTAGTCAGGATAGTGGTGATGCACAACACTCGACCATAAATCATAATACTTCCGTTCCCACAATGTTTTAATTGCTGAAAAGCAGGAATTCCCAGATTCGGCGTGGAGGCAGCGGCAATTTCAGCGTTAGTCCTGGGGAAAAAGAAGTAGTCAATGGTCTAGGACTCTAGGCAACTGAATTAATTAGAGCAGTCTGTCGGACACACTCGAGACGTCCACGTTTCGAGAATCAACTTTCACTGAATTCCCTCATTACTTGAAGATTTATACTTGAAGTGTCGTTAGAGACGTCCACCTTCGTCTTCGCTTGTCAAGATGCGGGCAATAGTCTTCAGTCAACGCTGAGTATTCACCATGTTAGACAAATTGATTTCCGTGGGGCCATTAAAAGGACAATTTATGAATAATTGTTAAATAAGAGCCAGGAAGAGAGTGATTAAAGAAACTTGTTTGTATTTGCAAATCGCCGGGAGATAATCGAGTAAAGGACGCAAACTACCGAGGAGGCGTAAATTATGACAAAAGATCGTCTCACCGGGTACGACTGTCTTATGAAACAACGAACGACCAAGGGAAACAAGGGAGACAGAGTAGGGAGAAGGGAAAGGGGACGGGAGATACGGAAATGGATCGAGGTAAATGTTCTGTGAAGAGGGAAACGTGTATCTTGATCTCGTTGCGTTGCCAACTGTCGTGCGCAACGTAAAAGGCGAGTTTACGTCGCGAAGATATGAAACAAAACGTGAAGCACGCAGTTTTAACCAGAACGAGCATCTAGCACACCATTATTCTTCGACTTCCCTAAAGGGGATTAAAAATATCTGTCTCTACCCCTTTTTTCTAGAATGTTGAATATATTAAGAAAGTAAGTACCTTCGCTTCCCTTTCTTTCAACACTAACCCACACTAGAAGTGTGAAACCCTGAATTTGCCAACATTTGACTCCCTAGGACTCATAGAAAGTTCTGCCAACTACGGAGTGACACACATCCATAATTATTACTGCTCACTGCAATAAGAGCACATAGATCGCAACCCATCATAGGAAGCAAAGGGGAAGAGAAAGGGCAGGCGAAGGAAGGCTGTCCGAGATTCGGCTAATTAGCCTCTCCATTCGGACTGGTTCTTTAGCCAAGCGTGTACGCGCGGGAAGCAGTCGTGTGACCCGGCTCCGCGCACTGGAACGGCCACGATGCAACCGTGCAGCATTTGCGCGTGCACGCACGTGCGTGTTGCGCGATGCACTCGTACACCGTTCCTCTAGCAAGGGACGCCGAACGATCGGCGGGCATTTCCCGCGTAACGGGAAAGCGAGACCCAGGAAAAATCCCTCGCGCGTGAAGCTAATTGACGCGTAATTAAGTAACGCGAAATTGCGCTGCCTGGCCGCGAAGAAACGAGAGGATCCTTTAGGCGATTAGTGTATTTAGCGATTTAGCGTTGTTTATTAACGATTCGAGAAACGTCGGGGAGAGTTTCTCTATGAGAATGATGTGCTACACGATGGCTCATAAATTTATTCATGAAGGACTCTTGCGTTCACTCGTCCAGATTACGTGTACTGTCTTACCTGTCGGACGAGGGCTGGACACAGACAAGGAAATAGAAGCGGCGAGGTACCGCTTTAATAGTAATCATTTATCGATCAAAATTAAAAGGCACAAGGCTACCTGTTTCTTGAAAAATCTGAGATCCAAGCTGAAAGAAAAAGAAACTTGTGAGAATTGCCAGTTGTTCCAAAAATTGTAATTGCGTACCTTCACTTGACCTTCACGTCAGGGTTTCACGATCCTGCTGATGTCAGCCTGTAGACAGTGATTCACAGCAGATGAAAGGAGCTGATCTGTCCGCTCTGGGTCCAAGGAATAGGAAGCCCATTAGCATAAGGGCGAACGGGGATGATGGTAAAGCATTGTGTGGCCAGGGGACATGAAGTAAACTCGGTTTCGGCCGGCCGTGTCCGGCTGATCCGTCGAGCGTGTCCGCGGCGCGGCGCGGCGCGGCGCGGCGCGCGATGTCTCAACGAGAGAGTCGGATGCGGCTGTGAAAGCGAGTGGCCCGTCGTCGCGGGCCCTCCTCGTCGCCCGGGGTCTTCGTCATTTTCACACGCCGCTGCGCCGGAATCGACGCTGCTCTACTGTGACTCGCTTGCGTAACGCGAGCGGACGCGGTCACCCGAGCAGGCCTCGGGTCGATGTCTCTTCCTTTCCTTTCGCCGTTTTGCGGCTGAATTTAAGCCGTGCCTCGCGACCCTCTTTCAACCAATTATACGAACACTCGTGAATCTTTGTACGACTCTGGAAATGGAGAAAGGTTTTTCGAAGTACCGCTACTTTCACTTACATATGACTTGACTTTCATGGATCACTTTTTAATATGCTTTGATGTTCTCACTGTTGCTGGCTTTAGGTATTAGCCCTTTGGGAGAAATATCTGGAAGTTGCAAAAGCATTGCGAGTAGCTTCAGACGGTCAAAGGATATAGGAACATTTATCTGCACTTTCTGGTGACCCACTGTTAGAGGGTATCTGTCCATCTTCCGCTGCATTGCATTTAGCAATTGCAAGCAATTACCCTTGCTTCGCAAAGAGAATCCTGTGTTCTATTGTCTTTCGATGTCTTGCGACAGCTGAGTGAATGTAACTCAATCTGATGCATCGCTCCTGTTCTTTGAGTCATGTGCCTACGTTCCTCCGAGTTTCTCTAATCTAGGAACAGCCTTTTCAAAACTGATGAAACAACAGCAACAAAAAGCAGTAGCCATATCATAGGGAGTCTCCGTGGCATCAAAATTTCTATTCATGAGGAAGAGTCCTCAGTTTATCGAGCACCCTGTATACACTGGCCCAGGTTGCTCTCCCCTCGAAGAGGGACGAGCGTAGAAGATTGTCGCCGATGAGCAACGAATTCCAGCGAGGAGTAGCGGTGACTTTTATTCCCGATAATGACAGAGAGCGCGAAGATACCCGTCGTGGTACGTGATCAATTTTCGGCCCTCCTCTCTTTCGGTGGTGGTATAGCTGTGCATCTAACTACGATTTCGGCGTAATTATATACGTCCGTCTGTCCAGAGCTGTGTCCACGGTCACAATATCCCATAAATCGACTGCTCCTCTCTCCGGAATCGTCCACGTCTTGTGATCATCCTGGACAGACCTCATTTGGCGCTTCGATTGCGTAATTACGCGCCAGTTCTTCGGATTTCCTTGATTGTTCTTCTTCTGGACAACCATTTTCCCGATTAAAGTTGCAGATTCATTGGACGTTTGGTTTTTGTTAAATTTCAGGTAAAGGCATAAAGGAGTGCTTTCCTTAAATAAGAATTATCTGGACATTTATGTATAGATATAGAGAAATCTTGAAACTAGTATAAGTTGGAGACTCTAGTATTTCTAAAAAAATTCATAATCGTATTGCTATAATTTGTCCTCCAATTTATGCCTACCTAATTCCCTTAATCAGAAAATAAATCCATAAAAGAACACGTAAAGTGATATGCACAGCGTCGAAGAATCTCAGCCAACATTCCTCCACCTCTCGATTAAGAGAAACCGCACACGAAGCCGATGATCATCCCCCAGCCGGCAATTTCATCGCCTCGTTGCCTCACCCCCTTCCTTCGTCGACTCGTTTCGTGATCGTCGCGACAAACCGCGGTCACGGCTCGGTTCGTGGCCGAAAACTCGATGCCTCGACTCGGAAGAGGACGCCGCAGGTGAGGGAGGCGAGGAACGGTCGAGGAGGAAGGTTGTTGAAGGATGAGCGGCGATCGGGCCTCCCCGAGGAGCAGATGGCCACGAGACGAACGTAATTGGCGAGCCATCGAGATTATTGCCCGTGGCTTGTTCCCCCTTTCTCGTCTCCTCGCAGCGTTTCCTCTTCGATTCCCCTTTCCCCTAGATCGGGGCTAGAATCGTGTGTTTCTCTACGACGCCTAGAGTCGAGACAACCGTCCCGAGGAACAGAGGGACGGCATGAGTTGTCTCTGAATGGCGTCGTCAAACAGGGAAGGGAAGGCTGTCGATCGTTTCGTCATGCACCTGCTCGGTTCCGTCCTTTAAGAGAAAAAGAACCAGCCTTCGAGTAATTGGATAAGCTGATGAATTCGAGAAAAAGTCGCGTCATTCTGGCTCGACGAGGAAAGTGGAACTATTGTTCTGTGGTTCTTCGCTTGGGACCTACATTCAGGGCGAAGAAAGGAAGAAAGGGGAGAGGACGGTGGATGCACTTTTTGCGGAGCTGAGTAAACTGTCAACATTCAAAGCGCTATTATTTTTAAATGAATACTAATAAAGTGTGACGCAGTGTAATGGATAGGTTACATGAAGTGAATGGTACCAAGAGGAATGTATAAAACTAACAATCTCACTTATTGTCACTGTTACAACGGTTTACACTGAACGAAGTCTGAAATTAGAATCTGTTTTAGCCTCTAAAAAAGAGTGAAGATCATGAAGCGTATGTTCTCCGAGCGCTCTGCCCTATCCCCGCAGGGTTTAAAGGTGAGGCTCCGTGTCAAGGCGTACTTAGCCTCAAAGCCTGTCTCAGACTCTTTACCCCGAAGAAGGGTAGCAGCACGTAAAGTAACACCGGTGAAGGCAATTTCTCTTGCGCGTTAAAAGCGCTGCCCTTAGAAACCTAGGAACGCTCAGGACAGCGATGGCAAGACGCCTGAGCGTTCCTATCTCTCTCGTGGAAGCTGGCTGACTCGCGGCGCGCACACGGGTCACCTGTCCTTCCCCTCGAGCGTGTAAGATGACTTTTACGACGAGCAGTCTTCCCGTCCTGATGTCCACAGGAGGTCCGTCCGTGAAAGGGGCTGACCTCTCGCCGCAACGAGGTGTCTCGTTCGATTCCGCCTGACACCGATCCACCGCTGACTCCGTAAACGTCGTATAAATTTTATTCGGTGGTTTTATCGCGCCCGCGCCCGCGACCGTAATTTACGGCTCGCGCGCATCCTCCACGCGGAACTCACCACCGTCGCGTGTTTTCCTCCTGGAAATTGCCGGTTTCGTGATTGCCGGCCAGCCTCGCCGCAGCCTATGTAATTTCTGGATAGAATCGATTATATTTGCCGTTTTTCTCGACCGTGATTCTACGTTAAAGTGTGTCGAACGATTTTCAGTTTTATACGCGAGTCCTAATCGACGAGAAGAGCTAAAGGGCTGACTGTTTCTTGAGCGTATGCAAGGAGGTAGAATCAAGAAGAGGTACAAGTTCTAAAGGATGAGCACCTTCTACAGGTATTATTATGCCTAAAATGGTTGCAGAAGGTTTTCAATTAACGAGAGATTACTCGGAGACTATACACAACAGAAACGAGAGGATGGAAATATTTCAAAGTCCGCGTTCATGGCAGTGAAAGGTAGGATTGTTAAGGCAGAGAAGTGTAAATTGGAGTCACTGTACTGTGGGACGTCAATTTGCCATGAAAAAAGTATCGGATGGATAACAGCTACGGTACATCACTCGGGCGCAAAACAATAAATTGCAAAAGCACGATTCGACGCAGTGCGTCACGGCGCAACGAAGGGGTGCCTGTTTCAAAAGAAACATCCAGCATATAAGCGACAGAGGACCGAGGGAAAAAATGACAAGAGTCATTACGCTGGAGGAACGGACAAGGACGAGGGAGGAGGAACGAAAACGGTCGGCGCAGACGACGTGCAGAAAGCGGAGTGGAAAAGGAAGGCTGCGGGCTAATTGCTGGCCGGTTTTCGCGGGACACGCGTGCGTCTCACGCGTGCATCTTTGTCGGCTGCCTCGCGTGATGTACGCCCTGATGCAGGTACATTAAACGTATGTACATTGGCCGGGACAACTTACGCGCCTTGCTCGACAACGCGCGCCGCTGATTTTACGAGCCACGAGCCGCGAGCCGCTCTCTCGGACAGGACCTTGCTGGCGTTTAAGTGAGACTTAATATCGTGAAATCTCGACAGTGTTTTCGGGAAGGTAAGCTAAGGGGCACGAAGCGAAGAGGCGAGGGTAAAGGAATTGGAACTACAAAAACGTGGGAAGGTGGAACTTGGGAAATTTGCAGTGGGGAAGTTGAAAAGTTAAAAGATTTCGAACAGAGTTTTTGAAAATTGACCACCTCTGGGGTGTCGCATCGTCCCCGTTAAGAAAGTCTGTTTTAGAACTTGAAGGCTTGATAACTTAAAAACTTAGAAATTTAGGAGACTGAAAACTCAAAATTACGTATTAGGGAAGTTGGACACTCTAAATTTTGCAATTTTGGAAACTTGTTGAGAACTTATAGATTCAGAAATGGAATATTTTCATTGTCTGTGATGTTTCCCCAGGTCCCACGAGAAGTGGCAGAGAGGACACTGTCAGGTTCCCCAGGTGTGCCTCCGTGGCAAGATAATTTCTTCGAGGTGTCCGCAGATCGACAGGACAACGGCATGCTCGACAAGGTGTACGGGGCCGATTTTACGAGGCAGCTCGGCAGTTTCTTGACAGGGACATTACCGAGGCCAGGCAGCTCGCCAGTTGGTCACAGTGGTTGCTTCTTGCGGCTGGACTCGCACGCATTTCCATACAATGGCGACCGCCGCGGCATTTCCATACGCGTCGAGTCGCGCTCCTGGTTTCACACGCGGCACGCTGCTCGTTTCTTTTCGCAACACTCCGCCCCCGCGACTCGTCGCGCAGCTGTCATGCTCCTCTGATCTGGGTCACTCAGCGTGATCGTACTTCGAGCCAGATCTCCCCGAGATCTCCCCGAGATCGGCGTTTCCGTGTTCCGCGTGATGCTCCAACTGGGACGGCTCGCTAAACCGACTCCTCATCTCTGTGTCAATGCTGCTGTCTAACTAGGTCAACTCCAGCTCTTATCTCTCGGTGGTGCGAAGACCGTGCTCGATACGCAGCCAGCGCCTTGCTACGGAATCATGAGGTTACAGATAACGGAAGTCGTTTGATTCTATTGTATCTCTCTTGCTCGAGATCGTGGACGTTGCGACTCGATAAAAAGATGCAACGTGTTATGATTTCTCGAATGATTTGGATCTGTGTTGATGCGTGAACGCGAAACGTGGAATATTTATGGACAATAGAAATAAAGACGCAGTGGTGAGTTGTAATCCCACGCAATCCTTTGTTTTCGCGTCACTCGCGATGAACAGTGGCGAGTAGGTCGTCCGTAACATCGAATAATACTGCTACCAAGCAAGAAGTTTATAGAGCTGTTAGAGGAAACTGTATGTCAACCAGTTTTTAGAAAATTCTACTCACCTTTAAATTTCATTCTGCTTGTTCGTTAACACCCCGCGTAATTAAGACTTCTTATACTCGTTGCTCCTCATTAATGACTATTAATATTCACGTGCGATGTCATGGGCTTTCCTCTATAAAAACAGAAAACAAGACATTTATTTCATGTTTCGTCGTAATAACTCGTGGCGACAGTTTTACGATTTCAGAATTATGGACGCTTCCATGCATAATTCATCTTTTATCGTTACATTTATATGTCTCATTAAATCTGTTCTTTCTCGTAAGAAGCTTCCAAAACACGCTAATTAGCTCGCGCGAGGTTCACCTAATTAAGTAGAGAATGCTTGTTCTTAATAAAACCATTAGGAGTGTTCGGGATGAACATCAATCACCTTTTCTCCGACGAATTGTCGGCTGCTTGTGAATCCCTGCCTTTTATCGCGCATTTCTCCGTTGACGATAGCGAATTAATTTCTAGTGAATCGTAATGGACATAGATTACAATCGACTCATTGAGACAAAAGAGCACATAAAAAAGTAATATAAAAAACTAGCCGAAATTACCTTGGATTAAGAAATTTCCAGAGTTCTTTCTACTCTCTTCGTTCCACGTTCATTCGACACACCTTTCGAACCATACGGAAGGTTTCACGATGTCTCATCAACGATTCAAGACAGTATGATCCAGCATAAAAATTCATCGTATATGGCAGGAAGAAGAGTAGGTCGCCCATTCCCTCATCGTTCCCTTCAAACGACATCAGAGACCCATCCGCGTCAGTCGCCAGGAGAAGAAGAGGAAACGCGTCTCGTTCGCTCATTCATTATACATTCGACGGTAGTTGCCTCTCGAAAGATCCCTCGGCATCCCTCGCCTGAATCGACGCGCTCGGGGGTGGGCGGAAACGAGGTCGTGGAGAAGCGCGGTGTCGTTTCCACGAACAAAAGCGGAATGGGTGAAACGCGAACGCAGACGAAAGCAGAGGAGCCAACTGGGCGGGCAAGGAAGACGAAGAGGGTAATAAAATTCGACTTACGTGGTTCGCGAGCACGGTGGTCGGTGTCACCTGTGGAACGGTGGAAACACAGGGGAAGCAATTTTTACGGAGCACCGTTGGACGACGCCGCCCAGAATGCCCTCAGCTGGCCTTCGTTTCCAAACTTTCCTCTTTTACCTGGAAGAAAGTCTGGGAAAGAACGAAATTTCGGCGCGAGTTACAAGCCAGGGGAACCTGGGTCTTGGTCATCCTCGACCCGGATACATTTCGGCACAAAGCAGCTGGGGACACGCGTGTGGCGGGTCAATCGATCGGCATAAATCTCTGGGCCGCTTGTCAACGGGATATTGCCTTCACGAGGATATTCAATTTTCTTTCACGCTGCCAGCGTCTGTCCAGTCGTGCGGGAATTAAAGGATTGCGACTGGTTGGATGAGGTGATGGGGAGAGCGAGGTTGAGAGCGAGGTTGAGATCGGGACCCATGACCTTCTAGGAGCTTTCGCTTGCTGTAAATGTTTCAATTTCAACTACCCACTATGGAATAAATTGTTGATATCAAGCTAGGAGACTCTTGGATTGTCTAAGCTGCTTCTTCCCCGATTAGGACTTTCTAATATTAACCTTGAGTACTTCTGACACGTATATGTACGTATACGTGCAGGCAGTATTCTATTCCAGATAACTAAAAAGAAGTCCAGACGTTTAGAAAAATAGAAAATGCAAAAAATGCATAAAATGCATAAAAGTTTCCACGGCAAGCACGAAGAGTAAAGCAAATAATACAAGGAACCGAAGGAAGAGGTGATGGATGCGGCTTGAGCGAACGCGACCGGACGCACGTCGTTCACAGGGCGAGACAGAGCTTTCTCGAAAGCGTTCCGCTCGCGAGTCGGTGACACGTTGACACGTGAAACCTGCCAGCCGAAGGTTCCTGGCCCCGCGTTACGTTCTCGTGCATCTTTATTCGGGCGAAAAGGGATCGATCGGTCGGCTAAACGATATCGTGACCTCGCGAGGCGCGTCTTCCGCGAGGAGTCGCCGCGATTTCACCGGAGACTTCCGTTAATTTTGTTCAGCGTTTCCTATTAACGATCACGAACAGGAGCGGGCCCAACCCCTGTGCAACGAAACTCATTAAACGTCTGTCCGATTGTCTCGATGCCGCGGCGAGCCGCGAGTAGGGAACACACGACGCCATGATGCTTCACTGCTTCACCTATGCGTCTGCCTTCCGCGGAAGTTGTAAACGAATTAACGACGTGTCGTAGATCGGCCCCGCGGCGGCGATATTATTCTCATCACGGGAAACAATTACTTTTCTCCCACGGGAATCGGAAGGTCTGTGCCGATCGCGGCTACCGTGAAACTTTTCTGATGTCGTGAATAGGTTTCCGTTATTGCCATTCTGTGCTCGTCTTTGGAACTGGCGGCTACTATAGAGTAGGTAAATTTGTAAGATAGCTTCGAACTTCAGTCCGCATTGCCACAATTTCAAACTTATATTAAGCGAAATTCATTTGAAATAAGAGATTCCTTCACAGCTAATAGAGGAATTATGATCAATTTCAATAATAGAGAATAATAATTAATAACAATTTACATTAAACAATAGGTGAAATTGTTATTAGGTACTCGGGTAACTAAGATTTTCAGTACAATTGAATATATCGATATTTCGTGAACTATTCAATGGTAGTTTGATATCGCAGCTTCAATCAACCAATCAACGACATCAGTATATTCCCTCGGAAGAGTATAAATACAACCCCCAGATCAGCAATTCCTCAGATCCTTCTCTGACTTAGTCAGAGACGGATTTCCCCCGAACCGCCGGGGTTCCTTAGTGGGTCACCATACATGGTACCCACTATGGTCAAGGGATGACCCTATCCCCACAACCCCACTCCCACCCACATCCTCATCCTCACCTATACACCGGGAGTCCTCTCTCCTCTCTCTTCTCTCCTCTCTCCTCTCTCCTCTCTCCTCTCTCCTCTTTCCTCTCTTCTCTCTCCTCTCTCCTCTCTCCATTCTCCTCTCTCCTCTCTCATCTCTCATCTCTCCCCTCGCCACCCCCCTCTCTCCTCACTCATCTCCCCCTCTCCACTCTCCTTCTCTCCCTCTCTCCTAGCCACTTTCCCTTCTCCTCTCTTCTCTCCCCCCTTTCCCTTTCCCCTCTCCCCTCTTCTCTTTCCTCGCCTCCCCCTCTCTCCTATCTCATCTCCCACTCTCCCCTCTCCTCCCTGTACTCTCCTCTCCCTTCTCTCTCTCTCTCCCTCTTGCCTATCCACTCTCCTCTCCCTTCTCCCCTCTCTCCCCCTCCCCTCTCCCCTCTTCCCTCTCCTCTCTCCCTCTCTCGTAGCCACTCTCCCCTCTCCTCTCTCTCCTCTCCCCTCTTCCCTCTCCCATCTTCCCTCTTCTCTCCCCTCTACCCTCCTCTCTTCTCTTCCTTTCTCCCTCCATTTCTCCTTCTCCTCTGCCCACGCCGCCCCACATCTAGGAGAGAAACAAGATAGGCATAGAGGAAAGAAAATAAAGGTGATGAGAGGAGTAAGCAGTTGCGAAGGGAAAAAAGCGGGAAGAGTGGCAATGGAGCATTCAATGCGGACTCAGGGTGAGTTAACTGCACAATATAAATTGTTTCATTCTTGGCCTTCGAGTCGTAATGTACGTGTACCGTTAAGATAGTTGATGAGAAACGATAATAGGCCAATCATCGAATCTATCAAGCGACATATGGTAGACCCGTGCACGACTGACGTGCGCTACGACGCCAGGCGACCTGCGGTTTCTGTCATTTATCGGTAATCGTTCGTTGCTCATCACAGGATACGCTCAGACTTCCCCTGGTTAATGCAGACTTCCGGCTTCAAAGCGAGCAACCACCCAGAACACGCGTCGTTGAATCGATGCGTTTCGATTATCGAAGCTTATAAAGCTCAAGTGTGTTTAGCTGCTGTCGAAGGTGCAAATAGACATTTCGACGAGTAATTTTAGGTTTGCTACCCTTCAAATTTTTTTGTATAACCACTAAACCGCTTTATCATGACCAAGAAGATGACGCGTGGCCTGACTAATAGCTGTCTAATAATAAGTAGCCTGACATTGCTTCCGTGTTATAGCTAGTCTGTTTAGAAATACTTCACCGTATTTAATGCAACTATTCTGGGTTCCTTCACGGTCATGCTATGATTTTTCCTGTGTAATTTCTATTATCTAAAGGTTGGACATATGCGATAGAATAAAAACGTGATTTCATATTTTGATAAAAAGTAAGATTCGTGAAGTGTTCTAACCCACTTACTTTACATTTGAGAATCACAGAGAGAAGACACAACTGCGAAATTCTCTTGAACCTTCCTCCAGGATTATTTATTAACTTTCTTTCTCCACCGATATCGTTTCGAAATTCTCCTCCCAAGTTCTACGTGTCGAGATCAAAAGCGTCTAAATAATTCTCATCGACTAGTCGTGGAGTTGTCAGGCCACAGAAAGGAGGTGCGGGTCGGGTGCTTTTCATTTCAAGTCGGCTTAACACTCGTGTCGCACGCGAAAATGCTGCGGCGAGGAAATTAAGGGCTCTCGAGGCTGTCACGTTAGGAAAAAGAGAGGAACAAAGCTGGGAACACGCTGTCCCGCTCTCACGTCGACCTCGAGAAACGATCCTTTCAAAATGTCAACTTTCCAGCTCCAAATAATATACCCTCTTGTTACATAAATAAACTGTTTGAAAAAATACTGATGACAGGCCATCATGTCCATCAAGATTCGCCCGGTTGCAAGTCTCCCCTCCTCCAGGCTCCCTTTTTCCTCCCTTCCATCAGGGTCGAGCGTTTAGCAGGGACGGTAAACATCCAGGACACGCAACAAGACCGTTCTACTTCCTCTCTCTGTTCTTCCGTGTCCCCGGTCGAAGGGGTTCGATCCACCCTAACGTTTCGCTTTTTCATAATAAAATCGTCATACGGTGGCCCGATTGGTTGGGATCGCTCGAGGGGTCCCACAATGCACCGTGGGCTTGTCCGTGCTTCAATATTCGAGAAGGGACGCTAGGAGAAGAGAGAGAGAAAGTCTCCGCTGTCTCATGGTCGGAGGCTGTCGCTGTGTAAATAGGGCACACACCAAGAGACACACGCCCCGTTGCATTGTGCGTGCCCTCTCGTCTGAAGGGGCACCCTTCTGTCCCTGCACAAAGGGTTGTCTCGGGGCTGGCCGTTTTCGAATTGAATTTTTTATCCGGTCGACAGGAAAGCGGCCATCATAGTCCGTCCACGGGCTCCCTGTCCTTTTTAGCGCACCGTGTCCCTCTTTCTTCGACCCGCGACATTTGACAGGGCCGTATGGCTTCGTTCCACGGCATTGTTTGAACAGGTTCTCTTGGGCGCTGTGATTTCGCGCTGGGACCGCTTCTCGCAAAAATTAACTTGTTGGAATACTTCGGGAATACAGCTTTCCTCCTCCCACGAAGTATAAATTACAAACAGCTACAAAGGATTTAATATTCAATCTATGTACTAACTGTTTCATATTTACGATGTCAACCTCCTGAGCAGTCTTCATTCTTGTTTAAATTAATCCAACTGGACCCAAATCCAAAAATTAGGGTTTGAAACGTATCTTCTAACCCAGAGTCCTCCTATGTCGATGATTTCGTCTCCTTCCACGACCAACCGGGTCAGGCAGCGTTCGTCCCCTGGGTCTCAAAATCTGTCCATTTTGAATCAGTCGGCCAATCCGGCGGATATTGGACGTAACGCCATCATGACAGCATCGGGGAGCATTGCGAAAGGTTCTAGGAGCAGCATAGCCGAGGGGAGGGGGCTAGAGGATAGAGGGTCTCCCTAATGAAAGAGAGCTGAGCTCCCACTCAGCTAGTTCTCATCTCTCTGCTTTCCCATGCGAAATAAAATATCGCTAATCACTCGTGCGCAGGGCTGTAAGTACCTTCGCAGGGCGCCCTTCGTGCGCGCGCGTGCATCTGTGTACTTAGCCTCCCCCTCCTCGCGTCGTGTACACTCGAGGACCACCCTCTTTTGAACAAAGTCGAGAGTCGTAGGACGATGGCGACTTTACCTCGCTCGAAACCCCCATCCCCTTCGTTGAATAACGTCCCACGTCAGCCATGGGACAATGGGATGCCACTGTTGTGTTCGGGATTATTATTTCGCCAACGCTGCCGGGGATATAATTAAGGAACGCGGGTTGTGATCGAGCCATTGCTTTTCTGTGTGCACTCACGAACCCCCGTCGAATGATTTCATTTCGCAGGGATTTCGGGGCTCCCTGGTCTTCGCTAGGGTGGCTCGAAATTTGTAATTGTTTTCGCGGGCTTCCCAAACACTGCCAAAGATGCAACCCCTTTGTGAAAACACTGCAGGGGTTCCTTCCGTAGCATTTCCATGGCTGGAAGTGTCCAACTTTTTAGCTTTTTTATTACTACACACTTTGACAAGTACGAAAAGCAAATCTATGTAACAGAAGATACTTCAGATGTCAAATCAGACTTGAAAACTTCTAATTTGTGACAATTTTCTTATGGATGTCTCATCGCTGGTGTTTCAAGATGGAGAGATTCTATTTATCATACTGCAGATGAGTACAATAAGCTCCCAAAGTTTCCTCGCCGTTTTCCAAGCAACTCCATACGTACACTCGAATTTACCCTTGAGTCGAGGAGAAACGAAGGGCAAGGAGGGGGAAAGAACCATAGAGGGATTCTGTCAGAAGAAAATGAAACACGGACGAAGGCAGAGACTTTAATATCAAAAATCGGGATCCGCCATTTTTCCTCGTGGCCCGTGTGCACACAATGAACGCTCCCAAGGCTGCAACACCGAGACACGAAGCTCGCCGAAACCCGTCCTTGTTAGCAGCTGCGTAGCATCCCCCGCCCGTTACACAATACCCTCTCTCGCTCCCCTGAAAAACGAAATGGGTGGATTAATGACGTCACGGGGAACAGGGAACGCACCTGGCTTCTACGGGGAATCCGCCAATCGACGCGACCCTCCACATCCCCATGCCATTCGAGAACCCCATAGGCGAACCCACGGTGACACGCGGCGTAACGCGATACCCACCCCCTTAACCCTCCCTTTGTCGTTAATTTCCTCCAATCGGGTCGACAAACGCGCTCCCGAGGCGAGCCATATACGGAGCGGTGCTCTGAAGTCTCGCGCAACGAAATTAACGAGTTAATTGTAAATGAACCGAGAGCGACGCGGACGACGGAGGGTTGGCGAGGGAAGAAATTGGACAAGCGCGGGGTGAATTGTTCCTCGGTCGAGCAAGCCGGCTGCCTTTTTCGCTGCCTCTGGGAGCTTTGGATGGTGGTTGCTGGCGAACATTTTCAAGGAAATTTGGGTACTTTTTTATTAAATAGAACTCGAGCTAACGGGCACACAATACAGAACGTCTTTATTTTCCATTCCGTAAAACTTGTGAATTTCTGTCTCCAAATTATCTATTGCAGCGTGCGGAAGCATCTGAAAGAAGCATCCCAACGGGTAGCAAAGTACGCCTCTGTCTAGAGGAAGCAATAGAAGCAACAATAACATAAGCTAAGCATAAAAAAAATCAGGCAGTTGGAAAGGATTCTGAAAGTGTCGTTCCAGTGACGCTAGCAGAGAGCGAAGGGTCTCGGCGTTGTTTGATCTACAGACCTGGGACGATTTTATTGTCTTATTGCGTCGTCTCCGCGATCCCTCGACTCCCCATTCACCAACTCCACGACACGTTTATGAATTTACAGCGGGCTTTGTGGCGGTCGCCGGTAATCCAACGGGCGGCTACCTACCCGTTTATTGGGCCCTTTGTTATTAGCCACCCCGTGCAGAAAGTTAGAGAGAGAGAGAGGACTCTAGTGGGGGTGGAAGGAAGGGGGTGCGAGGAACGTTTTCCTTTGCGTTGCGCAACCCCCTGAAAAGACGGCACGCCGGAGCCTTTTCTCGGCGTAATTAAGACGCGAGCCGTACATCGTTGCTAAGCGGGGAGAATCTTTAGAAACTTTTCAGCCGAAAAGATGGATGCAGGAAAAGGGGGAAAGGGTTGCAGACCCGCTGATGATGCATAAATTAGGTACGCTAATGGCCCGGTCGGCAGATATAGACTGAGAAAAGACTCGGGAAGAAAATATTAATGGCCCGGTTCCTACACTGTCTTGGAAAAATCGGGACGACGATACGGTAATTAGGATCCTCCGCTTCTCCGCCGCCGCTGCTTCTCTAATGGCAACGTGGCGTGGGTTTCTGGGAACAGCTATCGGTAGAATATTAGTCAGGGTTTGCGTGTGGTCTATTTCCATCGATATTTGCCTTTCTATATTTCTTCCTATTTCTTTTCTCCACATATGGTAAATGCCTCAGTGGCCAACCGTATCTCGGTACTTGAATCCTAATGCTAATTTTATTCAGATTCCAATATAGATAGACCAAGTATATCTATTCAGTGAACACGATTAAAGTGTTGGGATATGCATTTTTTGGTTGCATACTTGCTAGAACATTTGACATCTTAAGGGGCCAGAAAAAAATAATTTTCCAATACACATTTTACAACATTAATCATTCTGTGAATAAACAACAAGAGAAATCAAGAATCATGCTAAGAAGCTCTCAGCTTTATCCATCGGAATTGCTCAGAGCACATAAGCCGAGCAAACATCTCTGTTCTCGTCATCTCAAGTCCCTCAGAGCCATCGGTAACGCGTGTAACGACTGCAATCACGAGCGTAGAGCAGGATTCAAGTCTGGTAGCCATTGTCCTACGAGGTCACGTACGCTGAAGGCACGATCAGTCGAGAGAAGGTCTCCTCGCGAGGGCTTTGCGAGCAGTAATTCCACGTCCCTCCCCCGCGCGATCCTCAGGGTCGATCCTCGTCCAAACACCCCCGCCAGCGGCTCGACGCGTTTCACCTCCGTGCCTGCTCGCCTCGATTATTGACGACCATTCACGACCGACGTTTCTCGCTAATCAAGAACATTGTCAAGGGTGGTGACCTTCGATTGTCATCGATCATCCTTGTACCTTACTAGAATAATTTTATCATTCGAGAAATGCGTTTTAGTTGCGTATCCTTTTTCGATTCTAATGGAGATTCAGAGCATCAGAGGGACAGATTAAAAGGGATGATGAAGAAGGTAGTCTCGGTAATAGTAACAGTCTGCGGTAACGAAGAACGCGAGCTATTTAGTCGTTTCAGTAGATGAAGCCCCTTTCAGCAAATATCTCTGGAATGGGGTCCCTTGGAATTCGTTGTACGCAAAATTTCGAGTGGCAACTCGAGCATAGAGCCGTCAAGTATATACAACGGAACAGATATTTATCCAATGGAGAGAGAAACGCGTAGTTAATAAACCCTCTACAAGTTTAAAACTATCCCATCGTTCCTCTAACGCCAACAGTAACCGATAGATCTGTGAGACACAGGAAACGATGGATAACGAGGGGAAAGGCTCTCGCAAGTATTTGTATAGGCAAGCCAGAGTACATAGATGGAAGGAGACCATCGGAGTGGCGATTGGGTTTAATTCGAAGCGGGCGTCAAAAGCGGAGTCGATGATGGTGCCTGGTCGACTCGAAATGGATGGTTTTCAGCCGATGGTACCGGGGGACCAGCCGGCCGCTGATGTTATCTGGTACGGTGGGAGGCATCCGCCGATATGTATACAATGCCATAGGTCCGTCGGGATTATTACAGCCTTGACAAATTGCCGCGGTGAAGGCCGATCCCGGTAATTACGGGGCAGAGGGACGCGGATATAAGGACCAGTCCACGGCATACACACCAGGCTACACGATCGCGTGGTTCGTTTCTGTGTTCGCGATCGGTTGCCTTCTCACTCTGATTGCTTGGACACGGCTCGTTCCTATTGGAAAAGCTTTTTCATGCCGTCGGTTCACGACATTCGGACGTGACGGTGTGCGCCGTCGTTCAGCCGCATTCTAGCCAGAGGAACTGCCATCGTGCATCCTGCTTCCCGTGGAACTGAGCAACCGATTGCTACCATCAGCTAGGCGCTGTCGAGTGGGGTGAATTGCATGGCTTCGAGGGGGTCATTCGATTCTCTCTACAGTATACACTGTACATCACTGACTTCAGTTTGCAAGCTACATTTAAGGCGTTAATATGATCGTCTCTGTAAGTTGACATAGACTCAGGACTCTACACTCTACCTTTAATATCGTATCTTCCAGTATCGAGCCCACTTTTCCTGCGTTCTCAGTTCTAATCCTCTACGATTCCCAAATCACATCCCTGTCCTCTGCGAATCGTAACTGTTTCCAGCTTCGAGAACCGTCCACCTTTCCCAGAGTACCGTGGCGTGGCAGGAAGACAGCCTTGCTGGAGAGGAACGAGTCGTCGAAAAGAGAGGAAGGACAGGCTGGTTCGGATGTACCGACGTGACTAGCCACATCTCTGCCCCCTTCCCCCTGGTTTTTTCTATAAAAACCCTCGGCCGGATCTCGGTTAATGGTGGATGGCAGTTGCAGGAGGGCAGGACGTCAGGCCGTCGGAACGGAGCGCGAGCATCCACCTATCTTGATGAGATCTTGTTTTCCGTGGGATCCCCCGCGGCGCGCCGCGATTCGTTCTCCCCGTGTTCAACTGTTCCCGTTCCAAGTGCCGTCGTCGGAAAATCACCGACAGGGACGCGTACGCACGGCGCGCAATCGGACGCAAGCAGGACTGAGCAGCCTGTGTTTTCGGCGTCGCGCGTTACCAGGGGTTAGAGAGGTCGCTGAACGGATTACGCATCAATTTGCTGCGGGGGAAACGTGTTGTTCGTGGACTGTGTTCAAGATTACGATTTCATTCTGTGGAGCAGGTTATGGGTGAAGAGTGTGGAACTCTCAGAGCGAGATTTTTTATGGAAGATGGACTAAATTGTGGGGTTGTTTTTAATTACATTACTTTTAATTTAATTATATTTTAGTTTTGAGAGGATAATATGCGAGAATAAATTATGTTTCCTTAGTGTCATCCTGCTCCACTTGGATGACTATTCAAGCGAATGATGGTTCAGGAGCTCTCCAGTGTAATATCAGCTCACTTTATTCTATTTTAGTCTTTAGTAGATAATTTCTACCAGCGTAATTGCAAAAAAGAGAGGATAGTGACGATTAATCGGTTCGTTTACTGAAAGGTCGCAAAAATGAACCCCCCCAAAAGGAAACGGATCGTTTCTTCTTTTTCCGTGGAGGGCCAGGCTCCCTGCCCGGATGTTTGCAGGAAGCCCCGGAGATTCAACCCTAAAACGGCGCGGCGACCGACAAAAAAGGGGAGGACTTTACTGCGTCCTAATTGGAATGACAGAGACGTCAATGGCGGCGACGGTCGAAGAGGCCGTAAACGTTGGTTACGGGTGTAAACTACGGATTTTAGTGTCACCGGGGGTTTCCTCAGCTCCCTTCCCCCATAAGATGCTCTGTTTATGGGGTTGCGTAACCGCCCTCGTAAACTAAAGTGCGCATTAACAAATGAAACGATTACACGGCTGGCGTTACCTGCCCCTTTCAACTTTCAAGAATTCTGGTGGCCTCTCTTTGTTTATTGGGGAATCGCTTGCGGTCAGAGGGTGATAAAGTGGTATTTATGTGCACTTGGATTGCTGTAACTTATTTTAAGCCCATAATACCGAATTGAAGTTCCAAATGTTGAATATCAAAAGTGTGGGACTTCTGCTCTTGTGGCAAACAATCAAAAAGCTAATTTATATAAAAGTAAAATATGTAGGTACATTGATTAATTAATAAATACACCACTATAGCAAGACAAATGAAGAAAATACTGTCTACCTGCTCAAAGATTCTATAAATCTATCTTTCACTCTAATAAGTTTGACGATACAATAATGTCTTCTCCAATATCTGAAAGATAATTTGTATCCCGAGTGTGACTCGTTAATACAAGGCAATCAGTTAACGTGACTATTTGCTCGTATTAATAATCAACCCTATCATTCCTAGCAATCCTAATAGCTACCCATAAAAGTTGAAAAGGAAAGTGTACTGGTGTCTCGACAGTGGTTCAGACAGAACGCAAGCTATAAAAGGACTCCATAAACAAAGGATCGAATATTACAGCACATAAATTACTATGTACTCGTACATTCACTCAAAGTGTCAGCTAATTGACACGAATTTGAACGGTAGCCGTGGCAGTTGGAACCCAGTAAATTTCACCGGCGAACGATTGGCCCGGTTTGTTTGCAGCTGATTAGCCGCGCGAGCATTTTGTTCCCTTCCCCATTGTTTATCCTTTTCGCGGCAGGCACTCGCGTACGCGAGCGTGCGCGCGCTCCGCTCCCCAGCCGCCACAGTCCGATTGTTCTCCGTTGATTCGCAGTCAATTACGATGCGGAGCGGTGCATGCGCGCGATATATTAATAAGTGGAATATAAATACTCCGGTTGTCCGTGTACACGCGCGCGATCCAGGATATAAATAGTCCAGGCCGCGGCCGCGCCGCCCGCGGAATACTAAACAGCCACTGATTTACATCACGCCCAGCGCGGCCCGTTACGCTGCGCACAATGTGTGATTTCACCGAGATCGAGGCCCGATAATTAAGTTCGTTAGAATAGCTCGCCGAGTGATTATTATGCCTGCGCCTCGGCTTTAATTAATCCGCTAATAAACGTCGTTCCTGTTAGCAGTGGCAATCGTTATCATTGTGAAGTGCGCGAGGGATAGGTGCGCCCCAGCAATCGTTTCCTCTGGACCTTTGAATCGTCGGGGAAAAAAGAGTAACAAAGTTGGAAGGGAATAACGGTGGAGTTCGAAGGAACGGAAGGGCCAGTCAGACGGAAGGAATGAAGAATAGCTGAGCTTTTCCTGCCGATAGGTATAGACTGTGTTTACCTTTGTTTCTCCGTGGATGTTGAGAGCAAAGAAGTGTATTTGCAAAGTGGTCGATATTGCCTCGGATTCTGGGGTGATACTTGGCCAGCTTTTGGAGTAATCAAGGGACATGAATTCGTAAGCGTGAACTGAGTTTGCACAATAGCCACTCTGTGTAGTCTGATTATCTACTTTGTTCTGGAAATTATTCAAAATATGAAGAAACGGATGAAAGGAGTCAGAGTTCGCAGAGATTAGAACTCTTGAAGTTAGAAGCAGGATCATTTTTATTATTATTAAGCAATTTAGAATTTGGAGCTCTTATGACTCGGTGAACTGAAATTCTAATGCTCTACCTTCTACAAAGATCCAGGACCAGCTAGAAGCATACCTCGCAATGATTCATCCGAGTATTTCCTCTGTATCTCAAATTAGTTGAAACAACATAGGACCAAGTCCCAAAGGAAAACAAGCTACGTCTCGTGAATATTAAGGAATAGACAATTTAAGAGATACCCCATGAAAGTAGTTCGTTCCTCGGAGGATTAATCGTAAACATCGACAGCGCTGAGAGCGCAAAGTCGATGTTAATTAAAGGTTGAAAGTCGCGTCGATTTTGGCCATAGCCCGATCGTATGATAATCGCCAGTTTGCTTTCTTGTAATTAGAAATTTATGCACTAGTTGGCGGGCGTGTTATTCAAATGTGACACCACACTTCGGCCCGGGCCGAACGCGGCGTGTATCACGGCATAATAATATGCGATATTTATGTCCGCGTGGACGCCCGCCATTAATTATCGCCCCTAATGGGACAAGGCAGGAGGACAACGCGCGTTACACATCGAATACCTAACCCTCCATCATTCGACGTCTCTCGACCCCCTCGAGTCTCGCCGCTCAACACTCGTTGGAATTTAATCGGTGGTTGTATGCGCTAAATTCATATATTTCGGATACATATAGAAGGATGTTGAGATATTCAAATACACAAATTCTTATTTCTTTCAATTCCCATCGCCTGTTTCCCTGCAAGTAGTTTCACGTGCAGATCCGAAAAATGTAACTATAACGGGACACTTCTGTGCTACCTTGTAGTTCGCATACATTTTGCATAAATATTCGCAGCCTAACGATGAGATATGTTAAGTAGGAATACACTAGCCGAATGATGAAGATTCTCCACGGGCTTTCTCTTTTGTACTGTTGTGGCGGTCTATTGCGCAGAACTTCAATTGTTCTGACTGCGTACAATGTTAATGGTCTGATTGGGCATTCCTTCTTGAGAAAGAAAGAACTTTTCTTTGTAGCTCTTAGCAAGCATACCTTTGTTATGGAAGAGAATGACTAATCGACTTAGGAGTCTGTTTCAAGCTTCCTGAGCGGGGCTCCGTCTTTCTTAGATAGGATTTCAGGCAGTTTTGGCTTCTGTGAATCTGCTATAGATAATTTCACAGATAACATCTCATTTCAACCAACAGAGTTTCAAGCAAGAAACCTATTCCCTAATGTCGCATGGGAAAATCAATCGAACCCCCGACTCCCTGGCAAACCTTTCCCCCGAAAACGAGAAGAAGCGAGAAACAGGGAAGAGAAGAGAGCACAGCTGCCGTCTCGTAAAAGCCAATCAAGTGTGCCACGCAAGCGGTCGCTTTCAACGCGTCTTTTAATAAAGCCTGATTCGAGATAGCGCCTCGGTCAGCCTTTCCTTCGGCCGGGACGGGTGTTAATGGCGTACCGAAAGACAACGGGGGGTTGGAAAAAAAGGACCGCCGGCCAACCCACCCTCCCCGCTGCCAACAACCCCTAGGGCGAGCGACTAACTTCTTGACACCGCGGCAACAACGCTAGATAACGATCCCCTGGCGACGTACGTATGCGTGCCGCGTAAACGTTTGTTACCGCGCGCGATTAACAGCGCAAGCTTTCATTACCTTGACGCTCGGGAGATTTCATTAACCCGATTTATGGTGTTGGAGGGGATGGAAATCGTGGGCAGGTAGGCCTTTAAAAAGCATTCAAGGTTTCAGACTTCTATGATTCCAACAACGTTCGAAGCATCTCAATATGTTGACTGTTGCATCTAATGCAACAGATATTTTGATCTTTGTTCTTCCAGATTCTATCGTGGTTCATTTTTGTATGGTACTTCTACAAGTAAAGATAAGCGGTCGCTGAAGAGTTGAAAGAGGATTTTCAGATACAGAATCTACTACATAGATTCTCCTCACGATGCAAAGTCAGTAGTGGCCAATTTCCTTCGTTTGCTGACGCCAGGACAAAAAAACTAAGGAATCGGCCAAAAACCTTCAACATGTCCACACGACTAGACATCAGTTTCTTCGCCTTCCGTGTTTACATGAACCGGTTTTTTCAGCCGTCTAGACCGTCTTCCGTGGAAGTAGAAAAAAAGTCTGTTCAGCTTTTTCTATTCGATCGGTGGACGCCCGAAGGGCAGAGCAAGACAGAGCGTCGCATTTCGCCTATTCCCCATCAACAGTTTTTCACCCAGAGCTCATACTGCCTTCACTCTTCCTTGTCTTAAGCGCTAAGTCAGGACTCTTCAAGTGAACTCTGTCGATTTTTCCAATTAATTTCCGCCGTTAATTTTTTGCCCTCTCCACGTCACCACGAGAAAGTTCCAATTAAATGATTTCCGCTCACCGTGCTTTTCAGTCATGCCCCGTGCCCCGTGCGTCTTGACAGCACGGATTTCGTGGCTCGAAAGGTGTCGAGGGCCACGCGGCTAACGAGCCGTGACGTCGCTGAATTCAGGCCCGCAGTGATACAGTCGATCGTTTCGCCAGGTTCTCGGGGAGGGCGACGGGCGAACGGGGAAGAAAAGAGTCGTGATCCGTTTCGAGACACACCCGTCAGGGATAATCTGAAACGGGCGGGGAACAGGCGTCGGCAAGGTGCCACGATTTCGTAGCGCTCGGATCAACCTTTCTATCTTCTGCGACCAGCATTATCGACGTAACGCTCCACCTGTGTATCGATTGTTCTTCGAACGATGGAAACACCGATCTCCCGCTTCTCCGCGATTTTTACCCCCCGATCCTTATTCTTCCGCCGCCGATCGACGATAGAGCGCCGTGTCTTCGAGATCCGGCCGACCTTTCTCTGTTCCCACGCGTGAAATCGGGACGAGGAGTGGACGATTTCTTCGAGCACACCTCGGACACATTGTCCAGTGCATTGTGCCTAGAAATTGCCTACTCGAGCGCTGGATCGCGGTACGCACTTGCAGCCTCGATCGACTCCATTCGCCTCGTTATCGATCGATCTGTCTCTCGTCAGGCCTCGGGTATCCCTGATGTATGAACCTATCCAGCCTGTTTCTCGTATTTGTAGACTGACTAGCTATTACTGTGATTTTCTTGATCGCTTGATTGGTGCTCTAAGGTAACACTCTATACTCTATAGAGATATCTCTGACACCTCCCTGCGGTAAATTCCGTCCCTTCTTTTATTGTGGTATTCTGATCTGCAGATATTTTTTCGTGTAGAATGGCAGTGATAGGTGTGATCGTTTATCTAAAGATTAAATAGCTGTTCGAACAGTCAATATCTGAAATAGCATAAAATTCCCGTAGCCACTCACCTGTAGTGAAGTCACCCAACTTAACACCTAGGAAATACTTTCAATTAGTTGTGTGGCTTATAGATAGTGATCAATAATAAATCTTTCCATCACATCAGCTGATGCAAATATACTACTTCTGTCCTAACTTTACTTCTTTTCTTCGCTTTATCGAAACTGCTCAGGTTGAAATTACTGTTTGCCACAGATTTAGCCGCAGGAATACGTGCAAATTAGAAATCCTTCGAAGCATGATACACGGTGTTGATGCAAACGGGGATTTGGCACGCTGGTAAGAGGTTCCTGACGCGAACGGTACCATGGGCATACGGAGCGAGCAGCCGAAGAAGGAGATCCGTATCTTCACGCTGCGTGGCCGCGTAGCCAGAGATGGAACGCCGACAGCTTGACAAATTACTCCCTGATTCGCGTTTTCGCTAAAATCAATCACCCCGCCGTTACCGTGTCACCTTTGCACTCTGCTACACCGGTAATTACCAGATTCTCGGCTAATTACGTTTCAGTGCACCATTCAATACACCTCCAATTCGACCCCCTTTGAATCTTCGCCCGTGATTACCTTCTTCCACGTGATTGTTTTTCCACCCATTCCAAGTTTTCGTCTAACGAAATAGGATGCTCCACTCCGAGGATATTTTTATCTCTAAGTTAAGTATAGAATAGATACTAATAAAATAGTGTAAATGTCTATGTACTCGACAGATCAGCTTGAACATTTCGGAAGTCTACAATTTTATTTAATTTTAATAAAAAAGTTCGTCTGCACTATAGATATTACCTTACAATATAGATATTGTACAAGACATTGCATCCTCTACAATAGAGCGATAGGTTACATAATTAAAAAAAGTGACAGACCAAGGAGCCACACGCTGTAGTTTCGTGGGAATAGAAAGTTATCTCCATCGAAACACCTGTCACTGTGGTGGCCGTAAAGTTAATAACAAACAAACATTATAATGATTTAAGCGGAAGAAAAAGGAGGCTTGAGGTAAATCCAAGCTGGCCAGAAGCTCCGCCTTATAGTGATTTCACGCGGATCAAAAGGCAAGTTCGCCAATATTGCCCATTGTCTTTCTCGAAAGTGGCAACGATAGCGTTCCCGCTAAAATTAATTACACTTTCGATAGCTGCAGCCGGGCTGAGGAGAAGCCCCAGGAATCGTTCTGGCGTTCTTGCTGACGCATTCTGCACGGCTGCGCGTGTATCGGCGGCAGCATCCCCGAGCGCGGCGCCCACGGAGAAATCAGGACCCGAGCCTCTAATAAAAAGATACGGGAAGACGATAATGCAGTCTCCAGAAGGTCCTTCGGAGGCACAATGGGATGTATCATGACTGGATGACACGGCCGTTTCTGTCAATGACTACCCATGGATCCGACGATGCGCCCTAAGGTCTCTATACCTTCGCGGGTTTCGATTTCTCCATTTCTCTTTCCTACCCCGTTCTGTTAGCGAGCTCTCGCTCGAGGTGTCATGCGAGTCACGCGTTCTTCTGCGAACCTGTCTCGAGGTAAGGACGACGTTCGATAAATGTTTCTTTGCGGATTTGAGGGATCCAGGTTGGTAATGAATCCCATGATGAACTGGGCTGACTTGGACCAGAGATAGAAAGTGATCTGAATTCTTGAGTCTTGACTGTAGTGCAGTTTTTAGGGTTCCAAGTGGACATGCTGATCTGTGATCAAAATTAATAAAATTCTCAACGCTGTGTTAATTATAAGTGATCTGATAGTACAATATGAAGTTTCCAGCAGCAAAAGTAAGTTAGGTACTTAAAATTGCGCAAATCACGCAGCGACGTGGATCGTGAAATAAAGGGAAACGCAGCGTCTGAAAGGCAAAGGGGTGTAACGCGATTCGATGTTGGAAGACTCATCGAAGAAGAGTCCCCCAGAGAGGCCGGTGACAGGGGAACAAAAGGCTGTCGGTAGGCTTTTGCGGGCAGAGGCAGTGTTTTCCAAAATTCGTAGCAGCGGGTAGCGATTGTCCTAAGCGCCTCGGGGGCCCTTTCAAAGGGAGTCGCCCGCTGACGATCGCGTTGCGCTCGCCAACGATCCACGGCTGTTTACCGTGCGGCATTCTCAGCCGAGGGATCTCGATAATTTCGATAATTCCTTTGTCGTTTTCCCGTTTTCGTTCCGTCCATCGCTCGCGCACGAAGAAGCACGAAAAGGCCAGCCGAGAAATTTGACCTACACCATTTTTGACGAAATTGCTCGTTTCAGTGCCGCGAAACGCATGGCCGAGTGGATTTGGGAAGGAACGAATGGGGAAATGAACGAGAATTTGCCTATGAAACGGCTGTTAAGGAATTATGTAAAGAAGTGAGGGAAACTGGAGAGTTTTACTCCTCACTCTGCAAGTCTAACTCGCTGCTGGTCTCTCAGTGTACCTTAGCTATGAGAAAGCTATCATACTGTTTCCCAAAGAATAAATGTATCACGAAGCTGCGTCTCCCTCCACTTTCCCCAGCTACCGATGTCTCAATAAGAATCGAACAACTGCTGTTCAGCGTCGTTCCAAAAACGATTCCTTGGACCAATGAGGGGGTCGAAGAGAATTACTGCGGGAAAAGAAGCGAGCGCTGGTGGGTTTTCCCATGGTAGCCGCGGAGAACCGAAGCGATAACGCGAGATATAGCGGCAAGGCACGCGATCGGCCCCTTCTCCCCCTGGCAAATTGATACGACCGAATAATAACTTTATCTCGACCGGTGGCCACCTTGAATGGACCGATCAATTCGCCTAACGTCTTTTTAACCCAATTAATTAGCGCTGCTGCGCCAGCTAATGCGAAATACTTGTAGTTGACCGGCAGTGACGTCACCGGCGCGTCATCCGTCCAGAGCATCCCCCGCGGAACGACGCCCCCTCGCTTCCGCCGCCCCTAATAGATATTAATCGCGCGCGCGCGCGCTCGACTCCAACCAATATGGGTGTTCAATCGATTCGACGTTCGGTAACTGTGTACTGGAGTCTGTTCAGTGAAAAATTTCCTGGAAATTGGTAGAAATGCGAGGATTCTTGTGGTATGCAAGTCTATCGACACTGTAGGAACTAGAGCTCGTGCTGTTTGAAATTTTTGGAGCTGCAGCTATATGATATTTTCCAATTTATAGATGGAAGAAGAGATAATCTTACAGAGTGTATGTTAAAAATTGTTATTTTCGTACTTGAAGAGCTAAATTGAAAAAAAGTATTCAGAATCTCGGTAAACAACTGAACTGCTGCACGCAGAGTGAAGTCCCACTCAATATGCAACCCTCGCGTCAATATTCTTCTCCACAAAAAACACTTCAGTTCCCAAAACACATGTCCTGACAGAGTCATATCCCACAGGCAACAACGGGTCCATTTATCTTGCGTCTTCCAGCAATCAGCCGCCACATTGAGCGTAAGAGCGGATGAGCCATCGAGGGTAGACAAAACGTTGGGACAGAGGCCGTGTGTTTAGAGTGGAAACAAATTTGTCCTCGAGATTTCTCGGGCCTAACCAAATAGCCGCGAACCAGCAGCAGCGGCAGCAGCAGCGGCAGCAGCAGCAGCAGCAGCATCAGGAACGACCGCAGCCTCGTACCTGCCGGGGTCCGAGTCAACTTGATTTATCCTGTCCAGGCAACGAGGGATTGGCTTCTGTTTTTGCTAGGCTGCGCTGGAACACCAGCGAATCCGTTTAGCGTCTCGACTAAATCCAGGCCCGTCGATCCGCTCGCGTTCGTCCCGGATCAGAGATCCGGAAAAATCGACCGGAGGACACTGGGAAGGAGAGGGGGAGGGGGCTGGTTTCCAGGCAATTTCAGGTGGACACAGGCAGACGGAGTTAAACCTATTATTATCATGCCTCGTCCCCCGTGGTGAAAATGTCAAACGGGCATCTTGCATCGGCGACTCGCGCTGCCCGTGGCGGCCACATCAAAGCGGAAGGGAGAGAGGATCGGGGCTCAGGGAGGGTTCTCGCGAACGTCACGCGACAGGACACGTCGGTCCTGTCGACCCAACTTGTCCCAACTATTTTATCCGCCTGGTATCTCTACCTGTCTCGCCTCACGTGCGCGACCAACGCTCCTCTCGTATCGGACCTCGCGATCGAGCTGTCCCCGTGTCAGGGCACCGGTTTTTACGAGAATTTCGATCGACTTCGAAGCCCGAAAAGATTCGCCCCTCGCTTCGCTGAGGATGCCCCGTGGCCTCGGCTTTCGGGATTCTTGGAACGTGAAAATGATGGATTTTCGATGCCGAGATTTATTTTAACACATTCACAGTCCTATGGTAGGTCTTTTGCTCAGCTGATATTCTTCATCATTTTCACGAACTTCTATGGCCTTATTGAGCGTGGAAGTAAAACAGTCGATATCTAATATTACCTGTTTCTTTCATGAAAGTTCTCAAGAGTAGGCATGTAGTCTCTTAATAAGTAGCGTTCGTCGAATATTCATCAAACTAACGACCAAACGCAGAATTGTAGAGGACATGAGAGCAAGGGAGACCCATGGAGCAGAGGATGGAGAAAACGAATTAGGGTGAAGAGAAAAGGTGGACGAGAGCAAGAGCCATCGACAGGGACGAGAAACCGATAAAATCCAGCAGAGCGGAGGCTGAAAGACCGGCAGAAACATCAATCGTTGACTCATCCCATTTGGATCACAAAAGTACGTCGAATTGGGTCGTCTGGTGTCGGGTATAGGTCCCTGGGTATAGGGGCCCCGAGAACTCATCCGACGAACAATTATTTTGCGGCTCCTTCGTCCCGTCTCTCTCTCTCTCTCTCTCTCTCACTTTTGCTCGCCTTTCTCTCGTCTTCAGCTCGTTCTTTGCTTCGGGACAGAATGTATATCCCGCGGTGCGACGTCCACCGACGCGCTGCAAGACAAATGGCCTCGTGACGGCGGCTACATTACGTTTCAAAACTGGCCTAATCGTCGGCTTTCCGGATGAGAAACCGCCTCGATACGTGTATAGAGAAACCGCGACCATATACCTGCGTCTTTCGGCCCAGCGCATCGCGGAACGCATTGTCTTTTCTGCAACGTTGCAGCGTTCTTCTCAGGGACTCTTCATCGACATCTCGTTCTAACACATGAGGTACCTATAGGTTTCTTATAAACGACAGCATATGGTGTATACAGTAACACCTTTTTTAATGACATTAGAATAGTGCATATGTAAATAAATACTGGTTTTAATATAAAAAATTCAAGCAACACGGTATTAGGTGTTTCGTTCTTAACCCTTTTGTTTTGTTAAAACATTAAATGTCTAAAAAATGTGATACTCCACCACATAATCTCTTGAAGCAAGTAATATTCTCAGCAGAAGCTTCAGAGAAGAGACGTATTTTCATCGAATTTTTCGGAACGTTCACGGTAAATTTTTTTAGAGAATAGCCGGAAATCGGCTCGTTGTTGGCCGAGCATTGTGCACAAAAAAAAGGAGGCGCGAAAAAAATCGATTGTAACCACGGTAGGTCCATAGGGACCCTGTGGATTCAATACTCCGGCGATTTGTATCCTGAAAAACGAAAACCGGAGGAAAAATCAAAATGCTCGTCACGATTGAATGTCGATGCAGCCGAAGAGAACGCATCAGAAAAAATTGCACTCGTCGACGAGCACAGCCTGCAATTATTTTACATTTTACGATCTTCATACATATAAAAAATGTATAAAAGAAGTTAAATCACATTCTAAAATACAAGTGGCAAAAAAGAAAAATTTATTTCCTAACCAATTTGCAATTACATTCCAGAAATTTCAGATCCAAATCTGAAATTCCAGAGAATCATCATCTGTCTATTCTCCTTGAATCTTCCTATATGACCGAAAAATTGGAACGAATTCAGCCTCGATCCCATAGCGTCTCGATCCATTATCCCGTTGTTCTCGGCTGTTCGTAGGTTTGTATCGCGTACACGCGAGAAAAAGAATCCGTCGGCGGAACAGTTGTTCGGAGGAGGCAGCAATCTACGAAACAGGCAGATCAACGATCAGCCTCGAACACTGTACGCTACACGGGCCCATGTTCCATGGGGCGTGACGAGTTTCCACGGGGTTTCATTGTCCGCGCTATTCAGCGGCCGAGAATACCCCCATAGAAGGTAACGATGGGACAGGAAAGAAAGATTTGCGTGAGGTATCGTTGGCGTAACTAAAGGCTACCGAATGGAGACCTGTCGCGGGCTCCCCCACGGCTCATGAAAGGAGGGAAAACAGGGATCGACATGCAAATTCCGAGTCACGGAGGGGAGGAACAAATTTCCGTCGACTCTCCCCCTGCCCGCTGCTGTTTTCGCTCCAAGTCGCGTTTCGACCCTGCGAACCGTTTCTTTTGTCAAGTCCCTCCGTCTTTGTTGCTGGGACGCTTCGAGAAGCTTCTGTCGAGATTAGAGTTCTGAGATATTGACCTTACGATCTTGGATCCTGGATAATTACTTTGCAATTTAAAATATAAATTTCAGCTGTGGTTTGGCAACATTAATATAGTATTAATTATAGTATTATTATTTTTTAATAAATAGTATTAATAAATAGTATTAAAAAATAAATATAATTCTGCAGGATACGAATATTTATTAATTTCAAAATGTATGGAGTGAAAATCATACCTATGTACGCAAAACAAGAGAAACGCCGTACACAAAAAAACATCCTCATATACTCCACCCCTTAGCAGTTTAGAGGGTAGTTCCATGAAAAAGAAGGCACTGATTCGGACCCTTTCGTAACTAACAGCGCGCTATATCGGTTTCACAAATCACCGTGGGACGAAAGGGAGGAAGAAGTCCATGCAAATTTCAAGCGTTTTGTCGAAGATCGGCAGCGCATTGTCTCAGAATTTCTCGGTTCTATCCGACTGTGCGCCACCCTGCGTCCTCTTCAGGGACTTCCGTCCATTGTTCAGCCGAACCTGTCCCTGTCAACAGCTCGGTCACGGCGAGTTTCCGACAAAATTCGCGCTTCCAGGGTTATCGTGCAGTTTTAGACAAATGCCGCACACCTGCTGCCTATTGACACTCGTGGTCAGGTTGAAGGGACGAAAGGAGCCGCTAATTATCAAAACTATCATTTGTTAGCGAGCGGGGGAGGGGACAGCGTCCTCCTCGCCGCATGGGGCTGCTGCCAGCTAACAGTCCGACCACGAGGCTATCGTTAACTTCCTCTTGCGTGAAACAGCAGCTCGTTTCTTTCTTTTCCTTTTTCGGGGCTTCATTTACCGAAGCGGCTATCGACTTCGCTGAATTCCAGGAATCTTGAAATCGTAGAATTAAGCGTCCGTGTGGCTGTCTAGAACAGGCATCGAAATTGAAGGTGTCGCCAGTCTGAAATTGACTGTTAGCCTTCGCGTGAGTCTCCAAGTCTTCTGCCGTACGAGACGTTCTTTCGCAACGCTCTGTTGGAATAAGACGAGGCCGTTACGTAAAGGCCGACTATGCCAGTCAGCCCTGACACGTTCTTCGTGGACGAGATCGATCGAGACGCTCGATTATCCTGTGAGACAGGATCCCCCCTCCCCTCGACCACCTCAATGTAAAAGACAAATTTTGTATAGCATTATATTTGATTTCTTTTTGTATCTACCTAAATTGAGTTGTGGAGAAACTTTAGCAAAGCAATTTTGCGAAAAATAACTCAAGTAGATCAGGAGATTAGTGTCCAAGCAACCCATATTCTTTTCTCATAGGACGCTTTTAGTTATTTGTCGCAGGAAGTCTTCAAGGCTTACGCAAACGCCATCCTTGTAATCTTCCTAACAACATAATAAGTGATTTCTTGCTTACTTTACGCGAACGATGCAATGGCGCCAGGAGACGTCCGGCATCCCATTGAAATTGCCTGTTAGAACGTACTGCTAAGCGACGATAATAACGGAACGCAATTAAACATCGGTTGGCTTCGACGTGCAGCAAAGTTACGATGCTCTTTTACCGCGTCCGTTGAAAACAACTTGTCTAATCCTTTTAATGGCTCTGTACCTTTGTAGAAGAACAGACTACTTTATCTGTTAATCGTAGTAAGGATTACAGATTGTTTGAATCGAGCAGGATATCACGGTAGACTCGTAAAACGAATCTCGGAGTTTTTGTATCTTTTTAATTCAGGATTTGGCTCGACATTATAGGATACTTTAATTTCCATTTCCGTTCTGAAGACTGTGATCATCTGTTAGTAACCAGGATCATGAGAAGCTTTAATTTCAGCGATAGTTTTCATTGATTTATTTATTACTGACTTCAATTTTATTGAATTGTCTGCGTATTCGTTTCTTACGGTAAATTAGTGCAATAATGCATCTTGACCCTAGAAATACTAGAGATGGAGGGCTAAAAAATTCTCGAAGAATTACCTAATATGCCCTTTAACTTTACACTGGGAAATATACTCTGCCCTCCCACCAACTGTTCCAAGACACACCTCCAACGACAGTCCCCTTAATCGTCCAATTCCTAACATACCTTCTCTTCGACAACCTCAGCATTCGATCCCAGCATCATAAGTAAGAAAGGACATCGTCGCAAGGAGGTCGCCATGACGGCAACGACGCAAGCACAGTTTGTGCAGCACTGTAAACAGGCTGGCAGCGAGGGGGTTAGAGGGCGCGAGTAAATGGTATGTAAACCGTGGCGAGTTTCACCCTTGGCCCGAGCGGGGGCCCGTGCCGTCCCTCCTCGCACTCCGCAAACTCCATTAAAACATTATCCACGTGCCGATGCGCTCGGAAAATCAGACGCGACTATCCTGCTTCCGATGGCGTATTGATATTACGTCCCCGGCATCATCGCGCTGGTTATGTATGCATGCACTCGAATCTCCATTTCGTGGCTGCCTGCCTCCGATCGAACCTTTCGGCCTTTCACCCGCGCTTTTTTTTACAGGTCAAAAAGCCCCGCATCAGGATTTTTGTTTTTCGAAAAACGCACGGACTGGACAGACGGCTGGGACTTTTACCCGCCTCGCGTGAATGCGCGCGCTCGTTGTTTCACCTATCTCTGTGCGGCCTCGTTTGTTTTTCAGGGGTTTTCCCGGGGAGATTCAGAGGATGTTTAGGGGAGATTATGTTAGTTGTTAAAGGGACTGTTTGACGTTTGTTAATTGGGAGTTGGTTTTTAGAGGGTGCCTGTCTCGATGAGTTGCGGGGGCTGTAATGGAATCATTGAATTTATACTTTAGAAATTTAAGGGTTGCCAAACAGTCTCTGTAGCATTAAAAGAATTGACCGTGCAGTTTGCTGAATTTCTTTCTATCCAGAGTCTATCTAAATAATTCCGTCCCATTCCGGAAAAAATAGTCTGTAGCGTAAGCTGCAGCGTAAATACTGTCTTTTGTGAAATCCATCAATACCGAACAAAAATAATGCAGGGGCAGAGATCTCGTGAAATTTCGACGGACGTTCGCAAAAATGCGTTTCGTCCGCTTACGTAAATCCAGCTAACGCACCCGACACCATGCCACCCCGACCCTTCCATCCACGTTCGTTCGTTGGAAAATTCGTTGTCGCGCGTAACCATCGAGGCGATCCGCGGGAAAAAAGGGAAAAATAACAGCAGCACACCGCGGAAAAACGGATTGGGAATTCGATGAATTGTCAGAGTAAACGTGTTTCTGTTTCACTCGAAATTGTTCGTTTATTTCCTTCAATTTTTTGGCCCTTGATGAACGAAAGCGAAACAGAGAAGATAGGTACTCTGTCTCTCGAAGAGGCTCCGCGGGATTACTTGTCTTATTTTTCAGAAAGAACAGGAAATTTTGCATCCGCATAGAATGAGCTTAGTTCAAAGGCGAGGCTTCCCCTTTCGATTAAGATGTTCCGAGAAACACGTTTAACCTCCAAGTTTCTCAAACGCAATCTGCAACCTTTATTGATGGAGATCTGTTAGCATACATCGTGCGATTCTTCCTAATTGCATATATTTACATTTTTACGACACCTGTTACAACTCGGAGAATATTTCAACGCTGATTCTCAGAGAATTATAATAGGGCGTAGCGAAGAAGTTAATAGCTGAGGGAACTTCTACAATCAACTTCTCCCTCCCTCTGTTCCCTCCTACTTTATCAGTAGTATCCCAGACTTCTCGATAACGACGGGAATTAATCAAAAACATAGCAAAACTTTCCCAGGTATAGCCGAGTGAAATTTCTCAAATCTGCTCAATCTCCCTAACTATAAGTATTATATTTCTAATGCTAAGAAGATTACTCAATAGTTTGTCAAAAATCGGAACTATCTGTCTGTCACCCCAGTGGAGATAGCTGGAGATAGCAGTGGAGAAGCAACCAATGTTCATCGCAGGCTATTCCAGCATCCAATGGTCCCCGAACGCAAGAATGGACCCGACGTCTAGGTGGCAAGATCGTCATCGTGTTTTAATTAAATCGAAAATCGAATAGTCATTAATGACAAGTGGCGCCCAATCGCGATGACTTCGTGATTCTATTGATCCCACGCTGGGACCGCTGCGAGGGTCGGGACCGCTCGTGGAGTCGCCGAGGGGCCCCGATGTGGCACCTACAACGACAATCATCGTCATAAGCTGACGTTGCCCGAGCAGTCGCCGCCGCCCTCTTAATGTTATCGCGGGGAACAAAAAGGTCGCGCGTAATGGATCTTCCCGTGTGCAACACGCCGCTTTCCCATCGTTCTGATACACGACAATGAACGATTATCTCTTAAGACCCTGCGCTTTTTGGTCATCGTCCAGAGATTTATTTAGGTCGAACGGTCTTTAACTCGATGTGACTCTAGTAAATAAATTGTTCTAGTAAATCTAGTGAAAAGATACGCCTGCGTTCGGGGCGAGCGAATTAGTTCTGTCTGGCCATAACCGACTGTGACTACTTAAATTAGTCGAACAGTTTCGGTATTCGTTTTCTTAAAACTACTACGCTCGCACTCCCGTGGAAGTGTACTCTTGGTTCCGTAGATGCTATAAATCAATAATTTCGCTTTTTGCTGCAACACATAGAATCTTTTCTAAACACCCCTCGTTCCATTTCATCTGATTTTGACAGTATTTACAAGACGACATACCTAATGGTGTCGGGAAGCACCTGCTGTACCTCACTAGGATTCAAGACGAGAAGCTCCAAAATCAGAAGATTCTTGTAATGTATCAAGTGCAATTCAACTTCCACCTTGGTGTCGTCTCATCGAGGCTCAAGCAGCGTTAATCATCCGAAAATTCCACAAATAATCCGCTGGCCTTCGATTAAACGTTACCAGCCAATAAATTCCCGATCGGCCGCGGTGCGAGCGGATTGATGGGAGGTCAGATAGAGGAAAGGGAAGATTAACGTGCACAGTTTCGATTAATGTTTTCGTCGTACGCGAAGCCCTGCGACCGATAGCATCGTCGAGCGGTGTCTGCGTGGTAAGAAGGCCCATAAACTTTCGTGTCCCGAGATAGGAATCGTCAGGTGCGAAAAGCGTGACGGTTCTGGAGGGAAAGCGCCTCGAGACCTTACACGGCTCTTTCGACGACTATATACGTTGGTCGGTGTCTCTGAGAAAGCAACGCGCCGCTCGACCCCACCGTCGACTGTCCGCGGGCGTTTTCCCTTCGTGAAACTCCATCGCGATCGCTGCGTTGTTAATTCTTCGCTCCATAAATTCCTGCAACTCTCGGTGGATCCTGTTGACATGCTTACAGAGTGAACAGTGTTAACAGTGGTCAAATTGGATCGGACTAGTTGATAAACTGATGGTAATTAATCGCTTGCGAGACAATAGAAATTTGGGTTCTAGAATAGGTAGTTTACGGGGCTCAGGAGTTCCACTCTGCAGGAATGCGAGATCGATTGATTGCAGCACAATAAGCAGTAATACCTCCTTGGTAATACTCGTAACCAGGGCCAAAGTCCGAAAATTTCGGGACACAGCTCATACTCGACCGTTCCAAACCTGAGGAAATAGTGAAAATACGCCCGATATGTTGAAGTCTCTGTCAAAGATACGACACGTCCTTCGAAAGGCAGCCGAAAGGCAGCCGAAAGGCAGCCGAAAGGCAGGTATCCTACGCGACGTAGTACGGGCGTTCGCCGTATAAGCCGAGACACCGTGACGGCAGCAGCAGGTTGATGGATGCCGAGTCTCATGAGAAAATCCCGCTGGTGGGGATGCCGCGCGACTGGTCGTGTACCGTGTGTCTGAGAGTGTGGCATCGGTGTACGTCAGCGGAACTATCGCGTAGATCGGTGTGCGTCGTGGTAGCCGTCCCTGCGCGGCTGTGTTGGTAGCTCCCCCCAGATGGTGGGGGCACGTCCAGCGGGTGCCGCGGGAGGGGGTAAGTAAGTACCCTCGGTGCCACGGCGACCCTAGGTTCCGTACGATATCCACGCAGCGACAGAATCGAGAGAGACAGAGGATCGCGGCAGGAGAAGGCTAGAGAGGCCGCGAAAGGGGACAGAAACAAAACGAAAGGACATGGAAGGTAGGGGGAGCGCTGGTGTCGCGGGGGTGGGAGGTGCCGCGGCGTTGGTGGGGGGCGGTTGTCACCAACACAGGCGCGCGCGCGCGCTAATCCGTGGCGCGCACCGCGACCAAACAGTCTCTCTCTCTCTCTAACCCCGTCTGTTCTCCTCTCTGTTGTTGCAGCGCTGGCGCGACTCTCGGGCCTCCACCAGCAACGACCGAGTGGGGATGTCGTCTCCAGCCCCCAGCGCGCCGCTGGTAGGGAGGACAAAAGCGGCGGAGGGAGGGCGAAGCAGGCGACGCCGACGACCGCCGCGGTGACGACGACGCCGACGACGACGACGACGACGACCCCGTCCAGGGAAGGAGGTGGAGGTGGCGAGGCGAGCGGTGGGGCGGCCCCAGCTGGTGGGGGCCTCGCTGGAGGGGAGCGGCGCGTCGGGGGTGGGGGCGGCGCCGGTGGTGGTGGCGAAGCCGCGGAGAAGGAGGAGAGGCCACCGGCTTCAGAGAGTGTCGAGCCGACGGCCGCGTTCGACGTCGCATCCCTCGTACTCTACGGCTCGCGCGCACTACCCATACGCCTTAAGATCTTGCTCGATCAGTTGTTCAACCAGTTGCCGCACGCGCAAGTGACACGTTTGCTAGCCGCTTTCGGCTGGACGTACGAGGATTACACAAGGGGATACATACTGCAGGTGAGTCGACATCAATTTCACGACAATCGCCGACACCATGGGAGAGTAGCGCGCCGAAGGAGATAGGATAGCGTGACGGTGGACCACGGTTTCGCGCGGACTGACGCCACGGAGACGAACTCGCCGACGTACAAACGTGACAGGCAGCTGCAGTGACAGAGTGTGACTTTGTTGATAGGTAGGGTCAATGGACGTTTCTGGTTCTTCGGTAGAAGGGCTCGTTCCGTCACGTGAAATGGGGTAGTAGGGCAACGAGGAGATAGGGGTTGATTAGATTCGTCGCCGATGAGAGATGTTTGTTGATGTAGTCTGACAGGTAGGATCAGACAGGAGGAACTCGTTGGAAATGAAACGAAGTAGAATCAGTGTCAGGTATTGCGGGACCCGTTGAAGTTTCAAAATATATATATCTCTAATCTTCGATTAATTCGTGTGACAAATTCGGACATTTTACTGCAATCTCGACTGACCAACACAGACTCCAGTTTGACACCGAGACGGAGTGACTCGCTGCGTGACCATCAGTGACAACGATGTGTCAGAATTTCGCGGAGTGTCGTTCCACGTTGTACCATCGCCTCCACGCTGGAAATCCACAGTGCTTATAAACATGATCGATGCTAACGACGAACATCGTCAAATGAACTGTGCGTCTCGAACGTCTTCAGAAAAGAAGGTAGTGAGAAAATCACGAGGTGTTCATAAGTGCATCGCAAAGTGCTTGGTGTCCTCGTTGAATGAAGTTAGAAGGCTGAAACAGAGTGCCGATGCAGTCACATGGAAATCGGAATGGGAATTTCGCCGAGCGCATCCGGCGCGATGTCCTCCAGCGAGAGATAGACGGCGGAGAATCGATCGATCCTCGACTCTGATGAACGCTATTGAACAAGGACACAATTCCTCCTGAACTTGATTCAAGAGCATCTCTGATCGATCCACGATGTGATAAATCTTTGGTGTATTCGATGAGTGAGAGATAAAAGAAGTTTCGGTATAGCAAAGATTGATGGATCACAAGGATAAATGGAAAATCGCGGTAAAGAAAATGATTTTCCTGGAAGTTTCGATGAAGACGTCTTGTTTTTCAAGGATTATTAAACTGTGAAATCGTATGGTTGACGAGTGAAAAGCGAAAGACTGAAAATTGTGGAACCTGGAAGATTGATAGACTTAGAGAACTCGGGAAGTGATTTTGCTTGAATTTTATCGAGGATAACTAGTAGTTAAGAAGTTTGAACATCATAAATCTCTCAGTTTCGCAAGTAGAACATCAGAGAAGAGAACATCGTGAAACTGTCGCCAAGATGGATCGTGGAGAAGCGAGGGATCTCATTGGCGATGAAAACAACTTTCCTACAATTTCAACAAGGATGGTCAATTTTTTAGGAAACCGTGAATGGTGAATTTCTCTATTTGACGCGTGAAAGATTAAAGACTGGAAAATTACAGAATGGAGCCCAGTTCTCGTGAAAATTGCCTGCTCTTGACCAGTGACAGATTTTACTGCTGACGCAGCCGTTTTACTCCGAATTTGTCACTTGTTTAGAAAGCTATAGGCTACTTCTTTTCCAATATCAATCGATTTGAAGACCTTACAGTGCGATAAAAATGTGAGTGCCGAAACTGTAATCAGCACTTCAGAAATTCTAAAGCTCTACTTCCCGAGTACCTCTTACATTTAATGAAAAAAATTCAGTGAAGAAACACAGTTTCCAGTGCACGTGCCAAAAAGAACTCAAAGCACCAGAATCCACTATCTCCAGTGATAAAGCCAGTATCAACTGCGACAACCGAAAGCGTCTGAACGCCTCAAAGCTACAAACTCGTGGCAATCACGTAGTGAAACACCGACGAAGACGTGACGCTTCTTCTCTCACGACGGTTCCTAGCAGAAATTAATCCAGAAAATTGCCACGGTGTGTGAAGCTAATTATCCTTGTCGATCGGTGAGCAATCGGCGGCAAGGAGACGCGAAGGAAAAATAAAGAGTGAGATGTCGCCAAGGAGATCGACGCGGCGGCTGCGTTCAATTAGCCCGCGAACTGATCACCGTCGACGATTAAGATCGAAAACGTCGTGGGAGTGGAGGCGAAGGAAGGACGCGGAGGAGGAGAGGTCGTGTCCGTCTCTCGTTCCTGGGAAACGTGTCGCAGCGTTCGAAAACACGCGCGCCGCAGCCACGGCCGGGACATTAATCTCGCGGGGCAGCGCTAGAAAATGGCCAGTATCCGTGTAAACTGAATTGCGCCGATGTCAGCGTGAAATTAAAACGTATGGAAAACCGGTTTCCCCCCGGACGATGCGCGCACACCGGTGCCCACGGTGCCCGCGCGATCCGCGTGGCTGCGAGACAACTCTGGAATTTCATCCTGCGATGAGTTTTCGCCGTGACCAACTTCCTTTGGTCAAATCCTTTTGCCCTTTGACCGATCGCCGCCCTGATCACAACAGACCTTTGTCAATTCTCGGGAGAATCGTGGCTCCTCGGATTAGGTGGACATTTCAAACTATTCGTAGCGTCTCACAGGTGTGACTGTTCGAAAATTTTCTTTATGGATATTCTAATTATGATGTACATTACCAGTTGTCTCGTTTAGGTGATCGATGCCAAGATTGTGTTTCGAAAAAAAGCTAGATTGTATATCTGAATCGCGATAATTGCACTTCGATGCGAAATAGAAATACGTTTTGGTTGTAAGATAAATTTGATTTATTCTTATAATGTCGTTTCTTTCGTTAGAAGTTTTTACAAGTTTTATGATGTGACGTTGCAGTCTATTGGCTCGTATAATCCTGTGCGACAAGCAACGCGTTAATGTGATCGAGGAGGGTCTTCTGAGGCCTTTCCTGTTTTTCTGGTGGCTCGATTATCGTCATCACGGTAATTTCTGTGTAGAATATGATTATCTGTGCGGAGTTTTATGTTGCTCCGCCATATCTCGGAATTTGATCGTGCGACGAGTTTTACTGCCGGATGATCGTTGCTTCGTACCTCTTGTAAATGAGTAGAGAACTGTGAGAGTCGAAATAAATGTGAATATAAAGCGGTAAGGATTAATCCATACAAGAAAAAGGATGCTGGACCATATTATGGCGACTCAATTACAAATTTTTTAAATTTATACTTGTAAATACGAGACAGTCGCTCTGAAAACGTCCGAATCTTTAACTTCTACTGGATCGAAGCTATTTCCACAGAATAAAAAACGATATAAAAAATTTACTACATCTGAGTCTTCTGTTTTCTCGAAGGCAGGGTATCAGAAATTAATATTCGATCAACAAGGGTCTTTGACACTGATCCTTCTTCCCTGACAGCTCGCTTACCATCTGGAGCAGAATGTGACTCCCCTAGTGTCGCAAGGGGTGTCGTAGGTCGGGTAAAATGCTACGGTTACTTAAAACCAGCGAAACGTGCCGAGAATACTAAGACAGACTTCCCTTCATTCCTTCACGCACGCTTTTTCTGCGAGTCCGAGCCACCTCGAGGGCGTCTTGTACTTGAAATCATGATAATGGGTGATTACGACGCCTGGAGGGCAACAATTTTCCACGAAGTTCTGATCGTTTCGTTGTGACACGCTTCGAACGCATGAAATACATCGTGAATCAAGAGTTTGAGTGTATCTACGCTATTTCACCATTAAATACCCCATAAATCGTTTAAAATGAATATGGATGAAAGAAATAATGAGCACAGTAGCAGCGCGATGCTGATGCTACATTGTGGTTTACCGAAGTTTCGTGAGTGCTAAGAGGCTGGAAAATTGTAACCGAGGATGGAAATCGAAATTACGATTGAAAGTGATTACTTAACAGTGTTACGTGAGAATGGAAATTATAAAGCTGTGAAGGTTGAGGTGCCAGGGAAGTTAGAGAGGAATTACCGAATAATCGGGAGACGAAATCAGTAAATAATAAGAAAACAGCATCGACCACACCACGATATTACCGAAGAATAGAAAATATACTGTGAATGTTATCAATTTTTCTCCATCACAGCAAATCTTATCACCTTTCTTCTCATTAAACCAGAACATAAATCCTGAAATGACAGTTGTGGCTCATATCGATCAGCCGAGCATTCGTGGAGGTGAAAATCCCAGGGGGGTCGGTAACGCTTTTTAAATCCTGTCATGCCGCGTTAGCGCCTCCTCCCCTGTCTGCCGACAATGTTGTAGAAATTTGCTGGATGAGCTAATAATGCGTCCCGACGTTACCGGCCAAATGAGAAAGTCAATGGATATTTATACAGGTCTAACACGCGATGTCGGAGTTACATTCGGTTACTTTCACTGTAGATCGCTTACGAGCCGTTTACCTCGTTGCCGTAACTTATTCTTCGAGATGACCATTGCATCGGTTCGATGGTATTGATGGAATTCTATGGTAGAAGCCATCGACTATGACGTAAATAGACGGACAAATGGATACCTGGTCAGGTTGCTTACATTCAGAGTGATTTAGATATTCAGTGAAATCGACTGACTTCCCGAAGACGGTTCCGTTTATTTTTTGTTCTCGATGAATGAACAAATAAACGACAGGTGGGAAGTTTGTGAAATAAATAATCGAGAGGATCTGCTAGGGGATTGTGGGTAGACGTAGATGTTCCGAAGGTTGCGGTGCTCGTGGAGGTCTGAAATTTCCTCGGAGATCCTCTTTCTCATACTTCCAAACGATGGACCGAAAATCTAGATCTCTCACTGCGGACGATCCATTCTGAATTCACGAGACTGTTAGGTGGGTCGAGGTAAATGTCAAGGAGAATGTAAAAACCTGTTCTTCTGTACAGTGAGACCAACAAAATGTCTGCTCAGATAGTTCACCGAGACCGAGGGAAGAAACTTATTACTTTAACTGGGATTGAGCTAGAAATTTGTTTTAAGAAACGCGGAAAGTTTCTTTCCTTCTCGGTGTAATGGCCAGACGTTCGGTGAAAGCGGGATTCGACAAAAAGTCTGCAAATTCTGTGCAGAATGAGCATATATGTGTGACGCGATTCGTGACATTTGCTGTGCTTGATCCTATCCCCCTTTCCTTCTACTTGTAATCTAAGAAATTAATGTCTTTTTAAGTGCATCGCTATCAGCGTTGCATTCGTCGTTCGATTTTGAAATAGTGACAACAGCAAGTCAGGGTTCGAAACACTGGTAATGTTTTAAGGTGATCATAATTTTTTGTGACTATAAGAGTGCTAATTTTGCCAACTTTTTTGTGGTTCGTCATTTATAAGAAGATGTTCTATTTATGAGAATTGTGCTTTCGTGAATATTAGTAGATGGAAAGAATTGCGACTTTGGTCATTTTTATGACAATTTTAGGAAGTTCAATGACGTTAATTGCTTGAGACTACAATTTCTTATCACCATCACTGTCTCTTTAAACTCTTTCCATTAATATTACCCATATCGGCACAATATTCTCTATCTACTTTAAACTACTTAGCACATCCACGAAATCCTACTCCAAAAACCTCACCCCCCCATACCAAAGTGGGAAAGGTGCAGCAATATTTGAAGAAAACCTCTCGAAGAATTTCTTGTTCCTTTTCCTGTTGAAAATCGAGCATTACCGTAAAGTCGACAGCACCTAGAAAAATGTTGACTGTCTTCGGTGGTGGGTAACGTCCTGCCGTAAACTGTCGAGTTTTTCACGGCATCGCGGCATCGCGGCATCGCGGCATCTCGTGGCGAAAGCGAAGGGAGAGAGGTCGGTGGACGTGGAAACGGTAAATCATATCGCGGCGTCGGTCCGTATCGGCTGCGTTTCGCCTAGTGGAAGCCAATTTCGCACGACAAGCGGCGATACAGAGGCCGTGGAATCCGGTAGGGTTTCGCTGGGAGCCGGCGAGCGTCGCAGTTTACTGCGGATGCCTCGACGGCGAACGCTTTAAGAACGCGAAACCGCCTCGTGCACCGTGGCCAGATTTACGAGCGAATCCTGCGCGTCGCGAATCGCTCTCGACCCCCGAAGGGAGAGGATAAACTCCTCGGCTCGCGTCGATAGCCCTTTGTCGAAGCTGCTACGCGGTCTCGATCTCTCGCCGACTTTGCCAGAGCTCGCCTGCAGTCAATGTTCTTCTCCAATCGATGTCTCCGATACATAGGCAGCTATCATGATTCATTTACCGGTTGGACTACTACTTTCAAATGTATTTGACGCTAGAACTGTTGTGGTTAATGTTCTGGAGGACTGTAGGGAGTAGAAACTATAGCAAATAGAGAATATCATTTCTATTCCTTTCAGTTTCCGACAATATCATTCATAGACATAGAGCCCGTAAAGAATTTTCTCTTGGGAATGATCGTACCAGTCATTTTGACTGTCCTGTAGCGAAAAAATGCTAGAATCCTGACCTTTCGGAACGTTCCCACGTTTAGCAGCAAGGTTCGAGTCTTTAATCTGAGGATATCGTACACGTTCTGTACCCATTTGCTTTTTCAAATTTTCTCGTAATTCAAAAGCCCGCGCAAAAACTTTCCACCTCTCAAAGTTCAATTACACCGATGCTAGCAGCCGCTAGACCATAATTCGTCCCGTGACAGTTCTCCACGATAAATTCAGCAAAATTTCACCAAGCATCCGCGCGTATAATGCAGTAATTACCTGTGCAAGCGGTAAGAGGAGATCCCGCGCAAAAACGCGTCGCGGCGAGCTCGAGTAATGCCACTCGAATCCAAGCAGAATCCTCGAGATCGCGTGGAATGGGAGTCGACTGAATCGTGGCGATCTAGAAGTCAAACATATCGAGGGAGCCAGCTGGCGATCGCCACGCTCGATAATATCGCGGCCGATCGGGGACGCCGGTTTATTATTCGCTGGCCCCGTTGACAACCGTAATTGTATCAGATTTTTTTCTTATTAGCGCGACTATTCATCGACAGCCACGGCGATTTTTCCCCACCTCTGGCCACACGTCAGCCGTGAAAGGGCCGCAGGCAACCGTGACGAATTTATACCAGCGAACGCTCGGAACGGGCCGATTCGAATGGAAAAACGAAAGTGACGAGCCGATCGCGAGGATCGCTCTGTGTGCGTGCTCTCCCGCGAACAAAGGACCACGAGCCTGCTTTTCGCGTACGAGTCGCGAAATCGCGAGGTTCCGTGACGTTCTACGGACAATTAGAGGCTTGGACTTCGAGGTTTGCGCGTGCTGTGCCTGTATCGAGACGCTTCATAAAGTTCCGTGGTTTTTGAAGTATCGAGCGTGAAGGAGAGGATTCTGGAATGTGTGTACAAAATGTACTGAGATAGAGTAATTGTACCAAAGACGAAGTGTTTGGGATTGCAGGGAAGTTATGAGAAGTTAAAATTGAAACATAGTAGGATAATGTTTTGGAGGTCTTGAAGAGAAATGCGCACGTGGAGCTGAAGTTCACGTGCTGAAATATTGGAATGTGATGAGGGTAGAGAAGAGTGAGACTTTGGAGTAGTGAAATTTTAGTACCGATATTGAAGAGTTGAAATATCGAGTTATTGGAATATTGAAATAATGAGGCTCTGAAATTGTGGAGAAGTAGAATTCTGAGTATTTGAATAATGGATACTTGCATAAATATTGGGAACAGTGGAGCATGGGAGTATTAAAAAATTCCAGAGTATTTCCATCCTTGAAAGAATCCTACACCCAAGAGCAAAAATTTGTTATTCCCTGCAAGGATAAACAGATGCATCGTTGTCTGAGGCCTTGAATGAGATTCTATTCCGCATACCGTAAGTTCAAGTCTATTATTTTGACCTGGCACGCTTCGACTCCAAAGCATTTGCGTAGGCATCACCTTTTTATAGTCGCACTCTCTTCAATGAATTCACGATGGTTGCGATTACAGTGTCTAACCTTGCATTGTGACTTTAACATTGTTATGCTATAGACAAACTTTTGATTCTACTTCTCAACATTAATGTAAACATCTTAAGGCTGAAAGACATTCTACCCACTCAAAAAATAACCCTGTTACTTTATTCCCTTTACTAAATAATCACGTTTATCACTGATGGAGTGGAATAAATAAGATTTGTCCGCAATTATGAATATTTTGGTGTAAAGAACTTGGGAACGTCCAGCAACATACAGAATCTGCATATAGGAGTTCACGTTGATTCCTCGCGCAACCGAATCGAGACAGATGATTAACCATACTCGAGCAAGAAATCTCGCGAGACTCCCAGTCTCGACCCTGGCCTGGCCTCGAAGCACCCAGTAATTTTTTCGGATTTCTGGGCCTTCTGCCTCCTTTTCCCTTTCAATTCCTCGGCTGGCCTGGCTCATTCCCTGCCCTGGTCCTATCACGAATTCGACGGATCGGTAGTCGACGTAAATGCCACGTCCGAGTTTTAATTTCCCTCGACCCGATCGCGCGGCCGTTTCGCGTTTCCGCTCCACCGATCGACCTGATCTTCTCCTCTTTTCTCCTTTCATCTCCTCCTGGTCCAGCCCCACCCTTTGATCCGTCTCGCTCTGTCATCTCCATCCTTCGATCGTTCCTTCGTGCGCGCGTCCTTCCCCCCGACCAGGATGCTCTGTAATTTACGGTTTTGGATCATGCTCCCATCGAGGTGGAGTAATGACAGGTCGATCGGCTTCGAGCTACCATCTTCGACGGTTTCCGCTCTCCGCCTTGCGTCTACTTACCGTTGCCACTTTCGATCTTACGAATCTCAACGCGTTTTTTTCGCCATCGAGTTTCGTCCACTGCGCGCCGAGACGTGGGTAAGGGATTGCCAAGCATTATCCGCACGAAACGCGATTTTGTTGCGTCGTCGCCGACCTTCCATGCACGATCGACAGCCGCTGAATTGTGTATCATGGATGTAATTTTGTCTTTAGTTCGCTGAAAGATGCAACATGCATTTTTCAAAAATGGAGCTAAGAGACCTTGTCTCGGATTCAGCAGGCCTTGCTACTTAGCTTCTTTATCGCTCCTACTTTCCATTTACAAATTGTTCGAGGGAGATATGATTCGCTGAGAAAGCTAGGAAAAAGTACAGTTTACCTGGCGTTTCGTCTCGGTAGTTCGAGATTCGTTACGCGATCGCGAGTGACGATTGCGTTAACGGGAACTTTGGATTAAAAAGCGCATTAATGAAGAACGATCTCTTATGTACACGAATCGAAAAGTTCTTCAGCACGCTCGAAGCCGGAACAAACGCAGCCATCTCAATATGGATCGCTCTGACTTGAAACGTGTACATTTGTTACCCATCACTTTTGACATTAATTATATTCAGAATGCGATAAAGTTGTAAAATGTAGTGGCAATTAATGCTTCCTAAATGCGAACAAGAACATATTCCTTATCGTTTCGGTCATCTACCATTGTAATGGACATCCAGCTAGCAGCTGGGACCGAAATTAAAATGTTTCAATGTATTCGAGGAACTACTGTTAAAGAATCTCAAGCTTCCTGGAACAGACATCCAAAATCTCCATGACTGCTACTTGAATATCTAAAAATAGAACATCTCGCCGATACAAGTAGCCAACAATCAAAGATTCAAAGGCTATTGTTCATGGCAACAAGGAACCTAGGTTTCCATTTCAAAATAACACCCAAACGAATGAAGTCTGAGGTTTATACTGGGCGACTGACATCCAAACATTTCAAGAACTCCGTCTAGGTATCTGAAGATCGAACATCCATACAAGTAGCTAACACTTGAGGATTCAAGAAGCACTATTCAATTCCACCAGCAAGACAGAAGTCCACTTAAAACTGTCACTCAGATGGCTGAAATATGAATCATTCCTTAACTAAATAATAAAAAGGATTTAAGAATAGTGTCTACAAATTTAACATTGCATCCTTTATGGCATGATTCAAAGATTAAATACTACACATGGCATGGTCACATGGATTCTGCTTCAAGATATTATCCAGAATCCAATTAATAAAGAAATTGAACTAATAAAGCAATCATTTTCCATCGGAAGAAGTAATTCAATACCAGCAATTGTAAAAGCTCGATTCTCCGTGCAAAGTCTGATAGAGCTAAACAAATGCTCTGTGGTAGTGATCGTCTCCAGTAGAACAAGAACGACATTATTCCGACGGAGCTCTTAAGACCTGAACGTTATCGCTCATAAATACTCGATACTCAAAGATTCAAAATTCCGACTCTTGAATTCCTAATATAAAGAAACTTTTCTAAGCGAATTCTACCCAACATCCATCACAGTAGAATACTCTAAGCTTCCACAATCTAACAACTAAAAGTCAGCATATACGTATGCAGTCAGTCTCTCCGTCTTGTTTGGCAAGTAGAACGGTACCAGTCACCGCACAGACGTCACTGTCGCGTTGTCTCCGCTCTCCAGAAGACGCCACGCCTCCAGGTTCTTCCTGGTCGCGCAAAAAACACGTTTCGTATGTAAATCGGCCGCGTGTCTCGGAAAGGAAATCTGCGCTGCGTCCGATTTCAGGGGACGATCCCCGCGGGCCAGGGACCATCGAGAAATTATTATTAGTCGGCGATAATGGCAGCGCTAAACGTAGCGAACAGGCCGATCAAAGTCACATTGTTCATCTTTCGCATGGCAAAACGTTCGGACTCTTCGCGGGCTGCCTCGCGGTGATCGCGAGTCGCGGCAAGGGAAAAATTACGGGGCCGATACTCATCGTTTAATGGGCAGTTCTCGTTCTCGATGTCCCGCTTTTACGCAAGTATTCTCGGTCCCCGAACATCGCCTGTTCGCAACAGGATCAACAGGACCAACAGGTATTAACGATCGAGAATCGTGAAAGACCGATTCGGTGGTCGATCGGCGCGATCGATAACGTTTCCCAGCCGCTTTTTTCTTAATGTACTAATGCGTAATGTCAGTGTTTAATATCGTCCAAGGGTAATCACGGTGTTCCTCTGTGCAACTGATTGAAACCGAGTCGTTTTATTGTCGTGCCTCGTTGCTATGAAATTGCTGGGATCTGAATAAACTGTGCGTGTCGAGAGTCCAACCAGCCTTCGAGCTTTCTTTTCTTCTGATGCTGTGATCATTCTTTGGGCAAAGAGAGATAATGGGAAACGAAAGGTTCGAAATGATAGAAATAGGAGAAGTAGAATACGAGGGAAGGATATTTTGGTAGAAAATTTCAGGTCAAAAGAGTTTGATGGATTTTGGTATAGCGTTTCAACTTAAATAAATTCAATGAAATGAAACGTCGCGCGAGACCGTGACCACTGTGATTGGCAGTTGACGACGAATGACTGACGGGTCTCTGGACGATCGATATTTATTCTTATCGCGGTTTCCTCGAATAACCGAGGCGCTTATAGAACTCTGAATAGCTATACCGGGAATATTGGATACTACTGTTCAGAAAAATCCAGACGTGACTTTATTGAGAGGCGATAATACCACTTTCAACATATATTTCTCACGCACGCAAGAAACTGGAAACTACGAGTAATAGCTGCTAAGCTAAATCACGGCGCCAGCTTTCGTATTATCTATCATAGTTGCGAGTACTATATACATACGATTCCCACATGCAAACTGGCTCTCGGTGTCTTTAAATAACAAGTTAACTTAAGTACAGGTGCTAGATGAAACGCTAACTAATGTAACGTTCTTTCATCTTTTCTCAGTATCTAATCGTACCAAGGCGCATTGAAATCACCAAGGGAAGCTTCTGATCGAAGTAACCCAGCCTTAAAATAAAATTGACGGTTCGCAGCGAGCCCGGCGAAAAAGCGGGCGAAGCTCGAAACGACTGAAAAGAAGCCCGCTGAAGCAACAAACAGTAAAAATAAAAGGAGACAAATCAGAATGATCTGTAGCCACCCAGAAGGGAAACGCAGCGGCGAGCGGACGGACAGACGGACGTACAAAGGGGGAGGGGCGCAGGGGAGAAAGAGAGACTGCAGGTAGCTGCAATCCAATTTAGAGGCGGATATCCACGCGAGATCTTCACGATTTCTACACACGAATAAGACGCGCCGTGCACCGACCGTGAAATCATATGCGGTGTCCAGTCACGGATGGCATTGCCGTCGATCGCCTGTCTCTCCTTTCGAAGGGAAAAGCCACACGGCTCGGTTGCTTCGCGATCTAGCCGACAGATGGCAGCAGCCACTGGAACCGAGACCGTTCACTCGTCGCGCGACATGCTTCGCCTCGCCTCGCCTCGCCTCGCCTAGCCTCGCCTCGCCTCGCCCCGCCCCGCCTCGCCTTGCCACGAAGCGGCGCGTGCACGAGCGCCTCCCGATCGAAAGGAGAGCGCGCCGCTCGCGTCGAAAGCGATTTTGTAATTGCCCAGCGACGCGACGCGCTCGCGCAACGCTCCCGCTTTTTTTTTCACTCATCCAACCGAACCCCCTGCAAGAGAACAAGGATTTTTTTTGCCCTTTTCGCGTGTGTGTTGCTTCTTTTTTTCAATATTCTTTTTAATATTCATCTAAAATTATTACATTACATTATATTTATTTATTTAGGGGTGAGAAGCCTTCAGTGCTAGTCAACTCCTACTTCTTATCTTATAATTGTGAGTCTATAGGTGGGGGTTAAAAATCAATAGTTTATTGGTAAAACCAAGACCTTTTTTTCACTCAAACCGACTTCTCCTAGGCAAGGTCTCTCTTTTGCGTTTCCGCAATATGTAACGGCGATTGTTCGGTGATTTCATTAGCTCGCCCATGTCTGATTTTTCCGTGAGAAGCGGCGCAGGAGAGGGAAATTGCTCGAAGCACTTGAAACAGGTTAAACGCGATTCACATCGTTCCGATTCTCACCGTGCCCGGTATGATTTATTTTTTGTTTAAATTAGCAAGCATCCTAGTCAGGCGTTTCCTTTCTTTTGTTTACGCGGCGGAATTGCCGAGCGCGATCGACACGCCGCGGCGCGCCGCCGGGGAAAGGAAGCCAACGATCCTCGTGTCGTGGCGTTCGTTTGCAAAACGGAGGAAGAAAGAGAGGAGCGAAAAGCATGAACGGGTTCACACCCGTTCATATTTTACATTGATCTGGCGAATCAATTATTGGTGAGATGATCGCAGAATAGAGTTTTACAAAAATTCAGTGGAAAAGTAATGAACTTCGATTGAATTTCAATAGTTTCTTCAGTCTCTGAATGGTGATATAGTATAAGCTACTGGTCAGTGAAATTTTTGATCATAGAGATGCCGAATGATGGAGTTGCCAGTGAAGGAAGTTTCAAATGTTGCAGAGTGTAATTGATTTGAAATTCTTCTGAAGACACTTGAAAATTGCGCCTCTTCTTGTTGGTGGTCTTTGCCTGGCAAAGATGTCCAGGAAAAGAATACTCAAGGCGCGATGGTCACAAAGTAGAATAAGCAAGAAATAACCGCACCCGGAGGGCTTTAAGAGACAGCAAATGGCGCATGAACGCTCCCGTTAACAGTGGCGTCGTCGCCTGAGAGGCAACCTCTATTCTTCCACAGTCAATTTTCCACATTTATACGTTCCTATTACCGTAATTTATTAGTGGATCATTAAAATTATAATTTCGTAATTAAATCAAACTTTCTCATACATAACGTTAGACTAACATTAGCTGCATTAAATTAACGAGATTAACTACTATACGTAATGCATTAAGCATCCGCTGCTAACTACTCTTACTCCATAATTTCTCCGTCTCTGTTATTTTGATCCCATCACTCGTCATTTGGACAAACGAAACAGAAATATACCCTAAGTGGAGTCCACGACATTCCAGTTCATCGTCCAATTTAAAGGACATTAGATAGCCCTCTCTCTATGGTGGACCGAAAAAATGAAGTTGAAAGACATCAAGGAAGAGGCAAGAAATTGATCGCCCCAGGGAAGCGACCAGCGCGCAAAAAGAGACATTCTGCCGTGCTGGAAGATACCACCGATTACATGGTATCAACAGTTTAACGATCGCCCTCACGTACGCGCGATTTCGCTAATTCGTCTGTTACCGGTGGCTCACGGATTCACGGGAGTTTCAGCTCGCCAGTTCGATCATTACCAATTGCCTTCCAGCCAACTCACACGGTTATGTCCTGTGCACGCTGAATTTCGGTTCCTCGCTTTTTCTCTTTCACGGACTCCAAATTCGACTCCTAATTTGTGTTCTGTGCATTCAAGCTAATTGAAGTTCACGCAGAGTCAAGACATGCCACTGGTGGAAAATTAATCCTTCAACAATTTAAATCGCCGATAAAATGCTCACAGTGCTGTTCATCAGACTGATGAAATATTTTAGTTCTGTAAAATCATAGTTTCACAATACTATTTTTGATCCACGTTTCTTGAATATTACTTTGCCACCTTAAATGAGCTTCGGTGCATTGCGAAATTCTTCTCCAACTTGCAAATTATCATCTATTAATTCAAGAGTCTCCTCAGATCTCATTAACACAGTTCTTCGCAAAGTTAACACACTCACCTTTGGCAAATATGCTGCATTCGCATTATGAATTCCATCGAGAGAGTCGACAAGGGAAGATTGATTCGTCAGAAGTAATAAGGACGCGGGTAACATCCGAAGGAAAGTATAAAGACAAATGAATAGTTTCTGATCTAAGAGCAGCATTATCAAGCCTGACTCGCGTGTGGAATTAAATTCGAGTCCCACGGTAGCCCAGCATTCTCAGACACGACCGTTTAGGCCCCGGTACTCCTTTCACGTCGAACAGTTTAACCGATTCGCGGAACACCTTTTCACTCCGCGAACCACCGTGGTCACGCACACGCGCAAATAGTCACGACGACTACTCGTCCCGAGTTTAACATTCTTCTGGTGTAAGAATCGAGTAGGACGTTCAGAGAGGAAAATTCGTGTGGGAAAGCGACGAGAGCGCGGGTTTCCCGCGTTTTCGGGCCTCGTGCACCGGAAGTGAGCAGAAAAATTGTGCGTTTCTTGTAACTGTGACCGTTTAAAGGTGAAAGTGGAGGCTCTGAGGAAACTTAGACGCTTTTGTCGACAGGAAACTTCGGGTTTCCCAAGGGCCATTGCTGTTCTATGAATCTTGTCTTTTGGGAGCAGAGGAAACCGGTGATTCTTACGATCCTTGGGTCCCTTTTTAAGATATTTTAAAAAATTACTCAAAGTAGTGAAGTCCAGGTAGCGAAAACTTTCTACTCAAAGCACAGTCTCCAGATTCTATTTTAATTCGCAGACCATGCAAAGAAGGCGGGATGGAAAACGGCAGCTGAGTATCGAAACATCCAGAGAATAAAATGAGTCCGATCCTTCAAAGGTTCAGAAGGACTAACGTGATGCAACAGCCTGTCGATCGATTTACACCGCAAGGACGGCAAAAAGCATCGAATTGCAGGCTTGGCGAATGTCACGGTGTGGCTGTTGCTTCATTACCGTAATTTTCAGCGGATAAGTCCTGGGCCTCCGTGCAACTGCAGTCGTTCGGTAATTCATTATCGCGCATCCGCGACTGATTGCAATTCGACCGTCGCCGTTCACCATCGAACGTAATAGCGGCGGTTCGACGATCGATGATGCGTCACGGCTCTAGATCTCATCGAACGATGTATATTTAGCAAAGGTAACTGCGAATTGCGGCGCAGGGGACGATCGACTCGGTATTTTTCACCGCGCCAAGTGGAACGAGCCTGGTGACGCGATACGTCTGGGAACACTTTTGGCGTCTGGTTCCTATTCACGAGGAAATACCGTTGCTTCTCGATTGTTTGTTCCTCAGACCAGACATTTAGTGAAAAACTAAGAATGAGAGGTGAATGAATTAAATTAGAATTTTGGATGGAACTTGCATGTGCTGTTTATCTTCTTCTTTCTATTTATTAACAATCTTTCAGAGAGATATTTTACGAGATTATGTTCAAATTCTTCTGCTTAGAATTCTCTCTCCTGCGGGTCAGTGTTCTCTTATATCCTGCTCCGCTAGAATCAGACACGGCTGTAGCGCGAAGTACCTATTCCCCTGCGTCTGATCGCATACCGCGTATTTCTACTAGTCTGACTTATTTCCTAAGGAGACTCAAGGTTGAACACGAATTTCTTCCCCTATTTCTTTTTCAATTATTTTCTTGAAATATTCACAATCGAGTATCGTAATAATTTTCCTGCCCTCTCGCAAAACTGATCCAAGAATCCTCATAAAAAGAATCTTCGAGTTTCATGAATAGGAGGACTGTTCGAAAGGGCGATGGCTGGGCGCGACAAAGAGAAAATGGCGGTGGTGTCTCGTGTTACAAAGTCGCCGGTGGCGGTTTGTCGGCGGTGGTCAGCCTGGCTGCGAAAAATAACGCTCTCGGATCGGATTTGGAGTGGCGTCGGTGGCGGGTTCGCGGAGGGGCCGTATGTCGTCTCGCGGCGGCGTGTGCGTGCTTGAAGAAATATACACGGGACGCGGGCGAGAAGCGTCGCGGCGCTGGCCGTCCTGCGTTACGTCGAGCCCGTCGGTATGCGTAAATATACAAGCCAGCGCGAGAACGAGAGAGACAGCCGCGCGGCCGAATCTATATACGACGGCCACCCCGATTTTAGAAGAACCCGTGACTCCGACAACCGATACGTGACGCGGGAGGAACCCATGGAAACTGGACCACGACCGAGACCACGAGCCATTCTCTCGCGGTTGATAGCTTTGGCAAACCATACGCTAGCAGAATTCACGAAAAAACTTACCATGTCCCTTACCATATCTGAACATTAATGTTCATTTTATGTCATTTTAAGCTTCAATTCTGACATATCTAATAAACAAATAAAAAATAGCGTATTCAGCTAGTGGGGCACGATTCAAGTGTCGTGATGCTTATAAAAACATCTAAAAAGGTTGCCCACTGGGACATTTGACATCTTAAGCGTACGAGAGTTGCAACATTTACCTTACTTCCTTCGCGGAGGAAACGATTTGAATGACCAATTAAGCGAGTAATAACCTGGAGTTACGTCGTGATAAGGGATCAAGGAAATTAAAAATATTACGAAATTTCCATTTACTAATTGCTACGATAATTAGAAAGTTCGATCGTGAAGAACGAATCGACGTTCCTCTGGTCGATCCTCGGCTGACCACCCGACCGCAAGAACATGAAAAATATTATCACGCCCTGTTAATCGATCGCTAAGAAGTGCTCTTGACTTTCGATGCGGAGGGGCAAAAGAACAGGTGTAGCGAAATCAAGAACGCGAAAGAGAAAACTGAGCGGGCCACGGAATGGCCTTAACTGCACTCAAGTGTCGTCACAGTTGGTCGACCATAGACGTCGCCATTCGCAAGCAATTAAAAGAAGGAAGCCAGAGAACAAGCAATATAATAGTGAAAACCGTGGCTTTCTTTGACCATACGTGTTGCCCATTTATTTCTTCAATGAAAAAGAAGCAAGTTAGGTCTGTCTTGGAAGAAGTTTAATCAGATCAACGACACGTCTTTAGGACTGTCAAGACAAGTCGATAAAGACGAAAGTATTCTATCGATACCAGCGTTACCCATATATAGCCAAAAAATTATTCAGGGGTTTAAAGAAGGTCCATGACAAAAGGGTTCGAAAGAAATTGATGCCACTTTCTACCCAGTACTGTAAACTTTCCATCGATAATTCCAGCTACATTTCTTCACCTGTCAGTCAACACAACTTTAATATTCTATCAGATACCTAAATTAATCTTGCCATGTTATGAGCACATATCAACCATGTTTTACTTATAATTTAAGAAACAACGAGTAAGTTCTCTCGAATTCGCTTTCAAACTGGAAGGCTAAGTCCACGACGCGATAACTGAAGTAGAACTAATAGCACGCGTCTTTAAGGAGAATAAATTAGTCCCATTACTCATTGATCCGCGCGTATTAATCGACTCATACAATGTAACTACACGGAGTTACGTAAGCGACCTTCCTCGTTCGAGGAATAACGGAAACGTTTTTATCCGGATACGGAATTATCATGCGCTGCTCGCGGTCGCCAAACTGGATCACACTTTTTCTGCGCAATTGGGGCCTGCAAGAACGAGCGCAAGGAAATTGTACGATTAATCTTTTTTTTAACGTAAAACGGTATAATAATATTGTAATAGGTAGCAATTTAACACGAAATTTGAAAATTAGACCGATATAGTGGAATTCAGCTACACATGAGTGTAAAATACTTGCTGATAGAAAAAATGTATTAAAACGACATTATTAGGAATCTAGGTAACGCTTCGTTGACGAATGACCATGACACAGACAGTCTTTTTTCTCATTATTTCAAGCTATTTATTTCTCGTGATCGTGTACGTGTTCTCTATTTTACTACGAGGAACTTAATCTGAGATTTTGCGTAGAGTACTCTAGTTCTCCGATTGAAAAATGATGCTTAAAAGTAACGAAATATGGTAATCTGTTGGCAGGACTCGCAGAACGGCCCGGTGCTGGACCGATGGAGCATCTGCTCGCCTGAAGAGGAACCGCTGGTGTTGCAGCAGTTCCTCCAGTTCGCCGAGACGCGTCCATTCGTGCAGCAGTTGCTGCTGGCCGCCGGGACGCTGGGTACGGATGCTATGTCACCGAGCAGACGACCTTCGCCGCCGACGATGTCACTAGCACACCTACCACCCCCGTTGCACTTGTTCCACTGCAACCTCCCGCCACCAGGCTCGAGATTACCACCTCCTCTGCCTCCACCGCCACCGCTACCCTCCGTCTCTCACCCGTCGATGTCACCGACGGCCCAGAAGCACTACTCGTCCACGTCGAGTAGCAACTCTGGAGTGACAAGCACCGCGAACTCGCCGCCCAGAAGCCTAGACTCGCCACTGAATAAGCTGCAGAGCATGCAGCCGTTCGACTTCAGGAAGCTGGGCACTCTAGGTCTGCCTGCCTTTCCACCGATACCACCGCCACCATCCGCGGAGCAACTGTTGCAGAATAGAAAGTCCATGAGGAATCCTCAAAGTCCCCATAGTCCACCTCACCACTCGAGCAGCAACCAGCTGCAGAGGCCTCACATGCCAGTGGCGCCAGTCTCCTCCTCTGCGCTTAATTTCGGCCACCCCTTGTCTGTGGCGGTGTCCTCAGGCGCTCTGCCTCCGAGTTTCCCTGCTCACTTCCCACCACCACCTTTAGGTAAGTCCTCGGGAGGTGTGGCTGGCATGACGGCGCCGTCAGACGTGCACAGTGGCGGCGAGAAGAGCAGCGAGTTCGGTTCTGAAGAGGACGAGGAGGACGACAAGAACTCGGATAGCGCTCTGAACCTCAGCAGACGCGATTCCGCGTTGAAACATGCCGAACAGCGACATCCGCCTCCACTACCTCTTCAGGCCGCCCCTCTAGGCAGGCCGCCTAGTATTCCTGGAAGAAAGCCTCATTCGCCGGGCAAACGGCCAGGCAGCCAGTGGGGCGCTTCTGGTAATATACCGCCTAATCTGGGCACGCCGTTCATCAACCCCACCACTGGCAAGAAGAGGGTGCAGTGTAACGTCTGTCTGAAGACTTTCTGCGACAAGGGAGCTCTGAAGATCCACTTTAGCGCGGTGCATCTGCGAGAGATGCACCAGTGCACCGTCAAGGGATGCAGCATGATGTTTAGCTCGAGAAGATCACGTAACAGACACAGCGCCAATCCAAATCCTAAACTCCATTCCCCTCATCTCCGACGGAAGATCTCCCCTCACGATGGTCGGTCGTCCATGGCTCACGCTTTGGTTCTACCGCCTCAGGTTGGACTGCCTGTCCCACCTACAGGGCTAAACCATCTACCTTTCGGACCTTTCCCACTCTTGACCCCACCTCCCGATCTTCGGTGTGGCTTAGACTTCAAACACCTAGACCTTTCATCCGCCCAAGGTCAAGGCAGACCGTACGACGAGGCTCTGCAACAGCGAATGAGTTCGAACTCGAGCCTCTCGACAACTGCGCTGACCACTGCGTCTGTTGCGATGACCAGCATGGCAGAGAGTTCTAGCACGACTATCGCGAACAGAGGGTCCTTCTCTAGTAGCAGCGCGATGGACACCGTCTCTCCTTCCACTCAGGCTTCGACGGCGGCTCCTGAAGGAGACGAAGACGACGATGACGACGACGGTGGAATCGTAGTCGTCGCGGAGGACGACAGCAACCTGCCTTCGAGGTTACCCTTGCCTCTTGGCAGGGAGAAGAGAAGAAGAGACGACGAGCAACCCGCTGACTTTAGTCTGACGAAACGACCGAAGCTGTACTTCAGTGACCCCGCTGACGAGGACCTCGTCAGCAACCCAGACAGCAACGAAGACAACGACTCGATGGGCACAGTCGACCAACAGAGCTACTCTGTGAATCAGCACTCTTTGAACTCGACGTCGTTACACAGCAGAGGTGTGCGAAAGAGAAAGTCCCAGCATCCTACCAGGTGCGCTGTCTTGACCGAAGTTCACTCTTCGTCGACTGATGGAGACTCGTCCAACGATGAGGAGAGAGTTAAGAGACGCTGTCTCTCCGACAGCGCAGGTATTTCATCGATGGATGACTTCCAGAGTCAGCCCGAGGACATGTCGATGTCTCGATTGGAGGCAGAGGAGCGGAAGGTTTCGCCGAATTCGCCGAAGAATCTCAGCTTCAACGACCACGAGTCGAATTCCCGTTCCCCTGAAACATGCACCAGGGAGACAATCGGAGCCCGACGCGACACCATGACCTCCCAGGACAACGCCGAGGACCTACCTCAGGACGAGCCGCGAGACCTGAGCTCGAGAGCGAGCAGCGTGAAGTCTCCGAAGAGAGAGATGAGTCCAGAGCCAAAGACATCGCACGACTCGACGGAAGTTCGCTCGGTAGAGTCCACTGTTCCCGCGTTGTCGGTGACCAAAAGCGACTGCGAGGAGGCGACAAAGGAGGAAGAGCAGTCGAGGTCGTCGCTGAAGAAAGAGGTAAAGGCGGATGTGAAGGCGGAGGTGAAGGCGGAGGTCGAGGAGGAGGTCCAGGAGGACAAGGAAGAGGAGAACCAGGAGGAGGATGAGTCGATGGAGGATGTCGATGAGGATGATGATGATGAGGAGGTGAACGAAGCGCTGCGCAATCAGGAAGGTGAGCGTCCCGATGATCCCTCCCGCGCCCCCAGCTCGGTCGACAGCCGTCCGACGACAGCCGACGACCTCTCCCACGACTCCTCGACCAACACTTTGCGTCAACTCGAGTCCTTGTCGCAGGGTCGCGCGATGCAGTGCACCGGGACGCAGCGGGCGGCTTCGAGGTCTGGCCGCGGCTCTACCAGCCCCGTCAGCCTCACGACGCACCAGGAGACCACCATGGACAACTCCTCACATGGCTCTCGTTCATCCAGCGCCTCACCCTCCCCAGCGGCCATGGATACGGACAATAGCCTGATTACCTACGCCCGCTACGAGAACGGCGGCTTCGTCAGCACCCAGGAGGTGCCCCTGGACCCGGCGAACCCACGCCGATGCACTCTCTGCAGAAAAGAGTTCCAAAACCACTTTGGCGTCAAGACCCACTACCAGAACGTCCACTTGAAGCTGATGCATCGATGCAGCGTAGACGGCTGTAACGCGGCATTCCCCTCGAAAAGGTCTCGCGACAGGCACTCGGCGAACCTGAATCTCCACCGGAAGCTGTTGTCCACTTCCTCGAGTCCGCCGCTGTCGTCCAGCCTACCGCCAAGCCTGTCACCCAGGGTGGATGACTCTCAGATGAATCCTCTGCTGCACAACGAGTTCCTCGCGAGACTGTACGCGGACGCTGGCATCAGCGCCCTGGGCGCTTATCCTCTGACACCTGGACTGCCATCAGCAGTGGATCTTGCGGCGAGAATACCACCCCCGCACCCTCTTCTGCTACCGCCGCATCTGGGAGCCACGTTCTCGGGCCTTTCCCCCTTCGCCTCTCACCTGGCTGGCCTGAATGGGCTGACGTACCAGCAGTTGAACCACCTGACTAGAATGTCCCAGGAACAGGGAAACAGACACGCCTCAGGCTCAAGATCTCCGCTGTCTTCGCCAGGCCCCGAGGACTGGAAGGAAGAGGCCAAGTGTACGATACCTGGGTGTGATCGAGTCTTCGGTTCCAGGGCTGTCAGAGACGCTCATTCGAGGGACCCACAGGCCCATCGCGATTTACCGGCTCTGTCGACCAGTGGCTCGTGACCGATCCCTTTCTGCGATTACTATTCCCTACTGTGATGCCAAAACCCTGACGATTCGACCTGACGATCGCCAATGATCTCGATTAGAGGGGATCAGTGGGATGCCAGCCACTCGGGGTCCTGGCTGAACACTGATCCTCGTTCTTTCACGTAAACGTGCAATATCGAATGGGCCACCTCCAGATGAACGCTCCATCACGTCTATTAGAACTCAATCGTGCGTATTCTTGTTTCGTGTAATTGTCGGATTCGGTGGTGTCAGCCACAAAGGTTCAGTGGTTCCTGAAAATGCAGTAACGAGTGGAAGGACCATGATGGTTCCTCTCATCCGGAGTGATTTAGAAACGCGTTCTGAACCTAGACAATTTGATGTTCCTCAGACAAGAATCTTGCCACCAAGAATAATGTTCTTCAGTGGGAACCGCTGATCCAAATTTCTCTTTTTCTCGAATCCATTTTCGTGAAACGCAAGGTGCTCCAATCTAGTCAATTCGGAAATCTTCAGTCACGGTGCTGGAGTCGAAAAAATTCTTTCACTTTGTCCGTAGTCGATGCTTGGCCCCCGAATTCCGGCAGGTTTCCCTTCGAAACCAAACTCCAAAGAGATCGAAAAATCTGGGAGATCGTGAATCAAGGTTTAGATGTCGAGTTGCACTCGCGGTGCACTTGTTCGTTTGCGAGGAGGTTCCCGTTCCAATCCGCGTGTCACGGAGCACCAAGGATGCAGAGGAGGACTGGTCGACAGAGATGCATTCGCTTTTCCACCTCGTTGTCCCTTTTGGCGATTGCAGAGGCGTGGAAGGAGAAGGGACGGGGGGAGAAGGATCGAAGATCGGACGAATCGATGCTTCGGCTGACTTTATCATCGTTGTGATAACGTAACGTTTAGTAAATATGCCACTATTTAATCAGTAATCAATACTACCGCTGTATATAATAAACATAGTACCTTTCGATGTATCGCGTAATTAATCAATTAAGCTATCGACGCGGTCGACGCGACACGAGAATCTCGGTGGAACGAGCCGAACATGGAGATACGATAGTTTTGTAAAGGCGAACCGATCTAGGCCGAGAAAATCGGGGAGAGGTATCGAGTCTGAAATGGTAGCTATCTGGGAGGGTGATATTATGGGCCGAGGGATGAATTGACGCATTCACTGTGGGGTACGCCACCACGATACGATCGAAATCTGGTAGTTTTTTATAGATTCATATGCGATTTTTATTATTTATTTTTACAAATTTATATGAGAAAAATTTGACCCTTCCATTTTCTAAAATCTTTATCTTCCTCGTGTTTAATCAGTGAAAAATTCTTTCTTAACACTTATCAAGACTCTGCAACCTTCTTTACTTTTCAACATTTTCAATAACTTCTACACTTTTTGACGACATGAAAAAACGAGTTATGCGACTTTAAGCTTCTGAGTAGATCAGTGTCGTACCTAAAGATTATTATGATTCATTAAAAATGCTCAAGCGTAGACAGCTCCCGCAGCATTCGTTGACAGTGAACGCGTCAAGGCGAGCGAAAAAGAAGGTAGACAGTCGGAAAAGAGAGCGAGAGGAACGAATGGAGCCGAACGATCGTGGCGAGAATGCAGCGGATCGACCACTATATCAAAGTGTGACGGACGTCGTCTCGCGCTAGATAAATGAGAATAGATAGATTTTATTTATTGTTTCCTAGGGATCCTACACGAAACACACACTGTACCAGCGGCCAGTAGCGGGCACTGCCGCGGAGACTTCCTTCTCGTAGAATCGAACAGATCACGAGTATCTTCAGCGCGCGCGAATTCGTTTATCGCGATGGATCGCGAGCGGACGCGAGCGAGTAAACGCTCGCTCGTTCGTCGTTCCGCGGCGAATTTGTTCTTTCGGTTGTACATACATTCTATATGTTATTTTCGTAGTCTGTGCGTGACCATTTTTTCTGCGGCACCGCCAAGGATTCTGTAATAAGGGAACGAACGGGAGGTGAACCTTTTTCTACGCGCCTGAGCCTACGTTTTACACTCTTTGCCTCGCCGTAAGGCAGCTCGCGACACACGACGAACCCACTACTGATTACACACCTAAGGGTGAACCAGATTTACAATTGTAATTATGTATAAACTGAACGCTATGATGTATAATATTATAGATCGATTATAAAGAATCACTCATCATTAATGAAAATAAATACCTATCGAAATCAAGCCTTAACTTCTGTCATTTGCACCTATTTGTTAATTCTTTAATATAAGTCGGTGTTTTTAATCGAGTTTCTAAGTATCTCGAGCGACTCCTAACTATTCATTACTAAAACGGTAATGAATGACCATTATTGCTCATAAAATCTCCTGCACGCAGATCATTCACTTAAAGCCTCAATACAAAAAAATGAACTGTAACTCTGCTCTAAACCCATCCAACTTGTGACCACCTAAAGCCCCGAAACCATCACAACCAGCTCTCGTTTAAATCCCTCCTCGACATTCTGCGCCTCTAACATTCCAGGTGAAGAGACCAGTCGTAGAGAAAGACGAAAAATCTGGTCCCGCCTAAGATTTCGAACCGACCTGGTTTCCTGCGAAAGAAATCCTCCCAAACTGAGGAACGTTGGCTCGTTTATCAGAGATCTCGTCGGGCGTGCACTCGCACGCCTCCCAATCCTCGTAGGTCCAAGAGGAATCACGAGAAGGAAGAAGAGGAACCCTTTCGAAGGGGCAAAAAGAAAGGGGAAAGGTTGGCAAAGGTTGGCTGAGTTTCGCGACTAGTCTCAGAATTGTTGGTAGATTCTCCCGCAAACAAACGAAAAGGTACGCTGACATTGGACCACAGTAATTAGAAGTGTCCCAGTCTGGTTCGCCCAAGGAGCAAGCAACCAACGCTCGCTAGTTAATTACACGTATGTAAGTCGACCTGAACTGGTCTGGACGTGTGCAAGACGATCCAGGGCTCGGCTCACGGAACTCGCTAGGCAAACCTTTAATCCGACAGGTAGATTAGATTAGCACCTTTGACTCCGTGGACCGCTAACGTACGAGCTGGCCCCTTAATAACGGGTACACGCGAAATCGAATCTTTCCCTGGATGTGGATCGCGATGAGTCACGATTAGACCCAGGGCACACCTGAATTGGATGAGGAAATTAGGTTCCATATGGAGCTTCGAATACATTTTAACATGTTCACTGCCATCTCCTGTTTAATATTAGCTACTAATACTTCCTTGCTAATGTAATATTCAGTGACTGTGCTTGGACATTGACAAAACTGGCAATGATGACTCCTCTTTCTTCATTTCTTCTTTGTCATCAGTGATTTGGCTCAATTTTGATCTCCGATAATTTTCAAATTAGTTTTGCTAATGTACGCAGACAATTTTACGCAATTCAAATAAAGCTACCACGTAATTTCAAAGTCCACAATCATTTCAAACCTCGAATCTTCGACAAAGTAGCCTGGTCTGGTAAGAAAAAAGAACTGGCGTTGAGGCACGAAATAAATGGATTTGGCGTGGCGTCGACCTGAAGTACGCGTACTCGACCAGCCAGAAGTTCACCTACCATCTCTCTGGGCTGGTCGGACCGCGCACGACAGGTGTAGCGTGGGAGAACAGGGGTTGGAGAGGGAAAGAGCGATGGGTAGACGGTCAGAGAGGTAGAGCAGAAAGTAAAGGAGGACGAAAGACGGAGACGAGGGCAGAAAAAGAAGAAAATGGGAGAAAGAACGAGAAGGCGGTCTTTGGTTAACGTTGGCTCGCCCATCGATCTCCCGCACACCCCCGATCGTCGCGTCCCACCCTTGTTGGAAGGCAATTCGGACGCACCCCACTATGTATTTGACGTGGATATTTTGTTCTTGCTGCAATTAGAACGATACAACTGCTGGGTTGATCCTCCTACGGTGGAAGACGAGTTAATTCCCTGTCACAACACGTATAATAGTTTCACACGTCGAAAGCTTAATGTTCAGAAAATGTAAATCACAGGGCATGTGTATCGCGGGTACTTTAGGGAATAAATTCAGGTAGAAAGGGGTAACACTTCGTTAAAGGTTATTGCCTCGCTCCACGTGGCACTTCTTAAAAGACTCATTGTGTCGCGTACTATTATTAAGAGTCTGATAAACGATCAAATGCAAATCGCATCAGTTTCTGACAGAAAGTTTAAGTACAGTGTACATATGATAATTTGCTGTAATCGTAAAGGTGCAGAAAACTTTTCATTAAGCAGCATACCAATTTAAACCTGATGGAGAGAATTTTGAGGAGACACAGTGGGCCAGGTTCATCGGAGGGACAATAAATTACCAGGTTTCCGGGGATATCGCGAAAATTACCCTTCAATTATATTTTATCAGATCGATGCACGATAACGACAAAGTTATAACAAGCATGCGTACATTCACGCATCGAAAAATAGTATCAGAAACCTGTCACTTTTTATTACAGTGAAGGACACCTGCAAACACAGATGTCTATCGGGGTGGTCTACACTCTTCTCGAACCCTGATCAGTTTTGCGTAGGTTATGAGTAAAGAACACGATAAAATTCCACTCAACACTATTCAACACTACTTAGCACCTCTCAACATCGCTCCAACACTTTCCAACACTTCTTAACTCTATTCAACACTACTCAACGAGCTGAAGTTCGAAACATGTGACACAAAATCCCATAAAACGATAGATTTATCTTACCCCTCGTCGATGCCAGCAGGTACCATGTTCACGGCGCATCGGTACGCTCTAAATACACGTTAGAAGCGTGGCTACTCGGTCGTTTAATCGAAGGCCGCAGGCAAACTTCCATGTCGAACCGTGAATATCGGCCCCTCGTATCTCGCCACGATAAAAATCGCCACGGGTAATTTCGGCATCGTGCACATGTCGCGTCCCATCCGGCCTGGGCTGGTATTGCGCAAGGATCTACACTGGGAGGAACGGAAGGCGGCGTTATCTGATCGCGGAGATCTATCGATCGCACGGTGTTGATCGAACTCGGTACTTCTAATCAGGGGGCCACTTAGTCGCGGACACAATTTGGGGGAGACCTAGGTTTCAACCTACGATCTTGGGCACGAAGGTCCAACTGCACACCTGTCGGATATCTCTATAAAACTTTTTGTCATATTAGATTCTCAAAGAAGAGGCATCTTTATCCTAATAACGAGGCGTATTTAACGCCGTCCCAGACGAGTTAAACGATCATTAATGATAGCAGACTTGCTCATCTTTATCGTTATTATGTGAATGTAATGTGTTCACACGTATGTCTCTATGCATATCTATGTACCTATACGTATTGTGTCTACAAAGTACGTATCTTGATTTAATGTTGTCACTTAATTATCTCTCGACATTCCCCTGGTTAGAAATTTACGATCGTATGATGTGTTACTTTAAATTAAGTTTCTAAAGGATATGATAACATTCCACATGTGCAATTCTGTTGACTGCAAAAGAAACTGCAAATAATCTTTTTGTCTCGTAATACAGGAGCATGTTCAAATTAATGTAATGTGTAATAGGATACTAGGATATAGACATCCAGCGTCGATCATGATGAACGAGCCTATAAACTTTAACGACGCCGAAAACTGTAACCGACACTTTGTCAGAAGACCTATTTGTAAATCAATTTATTTGTTCACAGGCTTTGCATGTAGATAGGTACGTTGCACCAGTCCTTATTAATATTCGGCACACGCATCGATTTTAACGATCGAGGATCCTGTGGAAGGTGTGTGGAACGAGACAAGATGTGGGTCGATAAAACGGGAGTATTTATTTAGGAAATTATGTCAAAGAAATTTCACAACGAAACCTGGAATTATGATCTACCGATACGTAATAATACAGAGAAGAAATTTCACATTTTCTTGTCGATTATATTACAAAATAAAATTTCTGTTTTCTTATTAACTGATCTGAGAAGTTCACGAAATTCAGTATATCCGCCAGACTCTCTAAAGATTCTAACTTGCCTTGAATTACTAAAAAAAAAAAAATGGTGATCACGACACATGCAGAATGTGTACAATGTAAGAACCTCCAAAAAAAGTGCAAGATCATTGATCTCGCTGTGATCTTTGCAAAGAGAGGAAGGACACAAGGACCTTTAACGAAATCTCAAGGGATCGGCTTCTCAGGCCCGACCGCAGAGCTTTTCCGGTGCGACCCCACGTCAGTTGGAGTGACAGTGCACGCGATGCGCCGCGACCATCTGGTACCATCGATTGTCGCTGCTCGAACGTGACAAGTTCTCCGCTTGCCCATCGATCTTGGGGACGCGAGTCTTGGTCCCCTTTTGCGGTGATCGGCCGAGGACACGCGATTCACTCGACAAAGGTTCGTTCACTGGACAGTCTTTTGTCCGACACTTGAGAAACGCCAACTTCGGCACCTCTTCGTTGACACCCTGAGCTTTTGTCCCTCTGATGCATTTTTCTGAGGATTCGTGCGAAACGTTTGCTTGCTCCTTGCTCATAAGGCAAGAAAAAAATATCTTATAGTGAGACCAATATTCTTAGTCGTAAGTGAACCTTAATAAGTAAATAATTTAGTTGAAAAATAAAATAGAAATGAGAGTAGAAAAAGAATTTCGATGGGTACAGGGACCTTGACTCTTGGACACACTTTAGGCTTCATTTTTCTGTAATAACCGAGGTTCTTAGGGTCCTGTGAAGTGAAGGTTTAATAGGCTGTAGATTTATCATTCCCTCGACGAAATGATCAATGGATCAACCAAATGTAAAATAACTAAAAGGGATACTTTCTTCGTAAACCATTAAGTTCGAAGAATTTATAAAGGAAAAGATTAAAACGTGTGATAAAGTATCTCCCATCGAATCGATGAAAAGCACGAATTTATACTCCCTTTGCGTAATACGAAGAAATGATACGGTTACGGTACCATGTTATTTGGCCAAAGCCTGCTCGTTGAATGATTGTGCAGCTGCACCTGCCAAGAATCATTAGCAAACAATCAGAGCATCGATCATTGAAATCGCAATCCCCGTAATTTGATTTCTGCGCACGAGACTATAAGTAAGAAAGATAACTACACATCCATGTAACATTCCATTTAATAGATCAACTACCAAATCCAATACAAAATCAACTATCCAATAACCTATTCCAAGACTTCCGCAGTTTCGCTATCCTAATAATTCCACTATTAATTATCTCTAACAGGTGTTCGAGAAGATTTCATCCTCTCGTCAAAAACAGAGCACTAAAGTCAAAGGCATCTAACTACCAACTCATCACCATAAACACCAGTGAAACTTAAAATGGTGTTGGAGACTTGGCGAAAAGATATCCCAGGTGGTAGGTTAAACGAAAAGGAAATCCCAGAGGGATCACAAGGGAACGACAAGTCGTGCACGACGTAATCATAAGTTGGGCAGCGTGGCGCGCGTTGCTTTCGTGCGAGGCGCAAAAGCTCTGGAGGATGATCGTAGCCGTCGATAACGCGCCTTTATCCGCAACAGCAACAAATTGGGCCTCCATAATCGCGCTAATGCATCAACCGCGGTGCACGAGTGTGACGGTAAAATTGCGGCGAGTCCTCTCGCGAAAAGGGTCGATCTTATCTCGAGTCCTTAAGTACGCGAGAAGCATTGTACACGCTCTAATCGGACACAGACGCCCCTCGCACGAAGTGCTGGCATTTTTGCGTAGAAGCTGTAATCAACGAGCAATACGGTTCCACTTTTGAGTTAATGACCGGGAAAGCGACGCCTTCACGTTTCACGTTCCTGGATTACTTAGCATGCTCCTTTAGGGGTGTTACAAAAATTCCATTGTCGAATCAGAGTATGGAATTATCTTCCTTTTATTTCTCAAGGGTAAATATTAATAAGTATTAGGACTATTTGGGTATATTATTAATTATATTCAACAGATAAGTAGTATTTTTAGCCATTGTTGCAATATTATTGGCCACTATTGTAAGTACTAACATGGATGAACTGCGAACAATCCAGGATGTATCTAATATACATTCTCAAATATCCAGAGTGTAATCCAAGGTCCCCCCAAGAAGAAATTCCCTAGCATCAGCCAGCTCACAAAATTCAACAGGAACCCCCGAACTTCACCTTCCCTCGAATCGTCACAGAATTATCCCCCTTCACCTACGAAAGTAGAGAACGCAGAATTCGGGGGGCAGCGATCAGGGAGCGCAGCCAGATGCAATTGCATCTCCCTGACCGGGTTCGGCAGTAAAGCGATCCCCGATCCTCTCACGGTCCGCTCGCCGGACGAAATTAGAAAAGTGCCGGTATAAAACCAGGGTGGAAGGAGTTAGTTACAAGCTATGGTCGAACAGCTGCAACTGCGAGTCGAACGTCGGGATATCACGCGAGAGAGACGCGCGAACCAGAAAACAAGGACGTGGAAAAATACGGGGGTTCGGTGGGCGATGGGGCGCCATGGCGAAAAGAGTCGAAGACGACAACCCACCACTCAAAGCCTCGTAAAAAGGTCGAAATGTCGCTGAATGGCGGATCCGCGAGTCCATCGAGTCTGGTAAGTAATTCTTCAGCAATTACACGATTACTCGTAGCTGTTGCGCGTCAGCTCTGGACAGCCAGTAGTGCTGGTGGCGCAGACCAACGCTGGTCGTTAGAATATTTACTACTATATAATGGCTGCCCTGCCAAGGAAGAAACAGGCCGCGAGGCGCGACTGCGAGCAGGGCTCGAGACGGACAAGCGTTTCCTAGCGAACAGGTGAGCCGTCTTGTGCTCCCTCGAGGACCTTTTCCGCAAACCGCTCTTATACTCGCGATCGACAACTTTTTCTTTCCAGTTATTGTGGAGACAATAATCAACTTTTGAAAATTCGGGTATCATGTCATACCAAAGGTACAGGACCTCGATTAATCGACTTTAAGTAAAAGTTAGTAACTTATTTTAGCATGTAGAAAAGCTCCTGAAAATTTGAGACACTGTTATCGAACACCCTGTATCATCGTTTGTGTTCAACCAAGAAACTACTATGCTCTTCATACTAATATAGCGAATACTCGAAAACCAAGATACCAGAGATCGTGATTAACTACGAGACGGTTAATCGAGGCTTCACATTTAACTAGGTACCATTTTTGAACCTTATTTCATCTCTAAAAGAATTGCACCTAACGATATTAATTATACATATAATGACTCGATCTATCATTTCCTGTTGCTAAGCATAGTGCTCAGTAAAGTATCTCCTAGAATCTGCAGTATAAGAACATGTATCAGAAGTGTAGTTTTCTAGCACTTGGTGTCCTAGAGCACGAGGCACGAGAGAGCATCAGGCAACACAGATTAGAAGAGAGAAAGAAAGCGTAATTATTACCCAGAGCGGTGGTATTGCTGGTACCGTCTCTAGACACGTATTATCGCTGGCGATTGATAGCGAGAGGTTCTAAGGTTCACGGGGGGAACACCGTGGACGTTTCTTACCGCAGGACGAACGGGTTACGTGGAATTGATGTAGCGTTACGAACACCGCGACGGGTGTAATGGATGTACTGCTGCTGGTGGCGCACGATAAGCCGCGAGAATGGATGCACTTTTCACGCATGTAGCTTTCGCTCACGGCGATGCACTTCTCGCGCTGTTGCAGGTGCTTTCCTTCTAATCGCGACCACTTTTCTTGCGACAGAAGGTAGCCCTTGCATCGCGCTGCCTTAATGAAACGGTGACCTCGAGGGACTATTTAATAAAATGCTACTCATTTTCCTCCCTATTATTACCATTATCCTTTCTGGATCGTACTGAATGGGACCACTTAAAAGGAGCCATCCGAACGAAACCTTTGGGGTTGGAAATAAAATGAGATTGCTCTAGGTAGCACTTTTTCATTTTACATGATTTTCAAAGAGTACAAGAGACGATTATATTACACAATTTGAAAAAATAACATCTCTCAACTATGTGGTATGTGAGCGAGTTAGTATGCTTGGTGATAAGAATGATCGTTGCTAGATGAACGATTTTCGTGAGTGAGGTGCGAATCTTTAAGAGAATGAAAGCGCAGGGGTTCGGGATCAGTTGTCGAATGGCTGTAGTTGCGTGTAGTTTTGGTCGTAACGTGTGGTACAATTACTTTTTATATATAACATATCTTTGAACCATGCAGCACCAAACACCTGTTTATTTCCTCTAGAGCTATAATAAATTTACCTCAGTAAATAAACCTGAAATTCGCTACCTAAATTCCTCCATAAAAGCGGCAATAAAGAATCGACAGATAGCAGCGGGAACGACAACAATAATCCCCCTTGTAATGGAAACGGTGACCGTGCGAGGGTGCGTAATTCCCATAATTCCACAGTGGGCTCCCCTCGCGAGTGCATCGGGAATGGCACGATTCGCGATTCGGGCTGGCCTTGCAACAGGCGTCCCAGCGAGCACGCGAGAGCCGCGATTAGCAATTTGAATCGTTACTGCTGGCATTCCCACCGTTCTCGAGGTCGTCCACTCGAACTCGGTACGCCGAATTCCGCGCGCGAGACCGCATTATAGTCGGAGCTACCACCGACAACCCTCCCTCGTCCCGTTCACGTGCGTGGAATCGTTTCTAACGATGACTTTTGTACGCGGACAGCAGGTAAATACGGCCGCGGTATCAAAAGGAGAAGAAAAGGAGAGAGGGAGGGGTTGGGGAGGGGACGGGGAGGGCGAACACGGGGCCAAAACACGCGTGACCTGTATTTAAGGTGGTTTCGCTCGCTCTCGCTCGAGACTGGACCACCTTTTTCGTTCTTATTTGCAAACCGCCCTCTCCGACTATTTCCCCCTCTCAGCCCTTCGCTGGCCGCGCACCCTCTGCTTGCACGCGAACGTGAGAACCTGGATTCTTGCTTTTCCTATGCTGTAAGAACCTTAAACCGTGAAGGCCTCGAGGATATTGGTGTTGTGCATACTGTGCCACTTTTTTATTCCGAGTGAGAATACCAAGAATGTTTCAAGGTCACTAGCTTTACTCTTCGCTGTTTCCACGTATTGCTTGAGAGACTTTTTGGAACGAGGAGAAATATCAATGATCTACAGGCTTCTTTAATTCTCAGATACAGAACCCTTCGGTCCTGCAGACGAACAATTTACATCTAATTTTTGCTTCAGTCACAATCGAGCACTTACCGAGTCGGAATAAGTTACCCCTTTTGTCTCGCTGGATATCATTAGAGGCAGGAAAAGGAAACCTCTGGTCACGAATTATGAGCATCCACAACCGTTGAAGCCACAAACAATGGACAGCTTCCACTGGGACAAAGACAAAGTGGAGGAGCACTTTTTTAGGCTCCAACGAATTATCCCTCCCAGAGCAGCATCCCCCGCGAGCCCAGCGAAGAGGAACGCATCGAGCGTACAATCAGCTTTCCCGATATTTATTACAATAACCTCGAGAGTGACCCCTCTCGGTACCAACCCCCATAGCCCCGGGAACCGAGGAATCACCGTCCTCCCGATTCCAATTCGATATCACCAGCCGTGTGGATAGAAGGAACGGAGCCTCCGAGACTTTCCTGTATATCGGTCATCGGTAATAAATTTAGAAACAAATTGCCGGTCACCCCGACGATCCTCTCAAGAGGAGAGGCAGGGGGCTGCCGAGAGGAAGCTCCACGGTGCTCGGGTGGGAGAGCCGCAAAGCAAACAACAATAATAATTATTTGATAGGATGGAACGCGGGGCCCTACGCGGCCCCGTAATATCTGTAATGGGATGTTCTACTCGAGTGACCTGTCAGGCGGCGCTGAATTAATGGCAGCCGAGATTTCGCGTGGAAACGGGACGATCGACGGCTGGGGTTGCGGGGGAGGGAGGAAACGTGGTGATCCGTGGCCAAGGGCCCGAAGACTGAGGGCAGCCGGTGTTCGCTCGTGGATCACGATCATCTCTCTTCGAGGCTACTCTATGGTGGATGGGGAACGTACCCGTGGCCCTCGCGCTCATATTTCTACGTACGCTTGCGGTGCACCAAGCGTCAGGGGTGGGAGGAGGGTTGAGAAGACTTCTTGGCACTCGTGCTGGTGATTCGTTCGCTCGATGAGACCTGAAAAATTCTTGCTCGGTTGTATCTTGTACCTGCAGAAATGGTACTTGGTTTTCTTTCGAATTAAATACTTATTGTAGAGGGTGCTTTCTAAAACTGTTCATCTATAAAAAAAATAAATCCTAAATATTCCAAAAAGACAGTGTCTAATAAAATATATACATCTACTTATAAATAATTGGGTAGTAGATGTATAGTAAAGAAAACATGTATGATTATTCCGACATGATAAATACACAAAAATGACCATCCCAGGTGTTTCTCATCGCTGAAGAAATAAATCTCCGATGAAAATCAATGGGCTAACAAAAGACTCGTTTCCTTTTCAAGCAGCAGCCAAGGTGTCCATTTTCTACGACCCTCCTTTTCCGAGAGTAGAAACACCGTCAGCATTCGGAAGGTATAATGACACGTTAAGGATAGTGGTAAAAGGGCGGACCCATCGTGCGCTAATTAAAAATCTGCCCATAGAATACATTGCCCTTGCCATTCTGGGCCTAGAGTGGGAAACAACGCCTACCTTGGGGTCCGATTTGACACTTCATCATTCGTCGAGCTCGCGGGACCCTGTCATTAAATCTAGATTAGTCTCGTAATCGTAAACCGCAGTGGGAGAGGCTCTCAGGCCTGAACGTCTCAAAGTAGCGAATCGTGAACTAATTTTCTGTCTTGATGTTTTCTTCTTAGCCATCTAGAGAGTACGTCTACCTTCTTTTTTCTGCTCATCAACCATACTCCGAGCAACGATTCCCTTTTGAAAACGCTCATCTTCACCACTCTCCTTCGTGTAGATTTACTTTCTCGTAACAAATTTGTAAACGCCCCATATTAACTGTAATTCATACCGAATTTAAATTGTATAATAATATTATAATCCCTTTTCTTAATTATAGCTTCCAGCATATTAAGTACAGTACACATGTTCTATTAAAGTGGTACATTAAACTCATCCCCTGAAGCTGTGCCCACTGTTAAGGAAATAGCCTGTATCGCAGCGGTGAGTAAAATTTTCGAGGAAAATCTCGGTTGAATATGCGTAGCCGCGTCGAAATAGCGGTTATCAAGCCCTGTTTCGAGGTTGGCTGAATATCGCGGCAGGACGATGCAACGTCGCGGGCATTCAGCCCAATCCGCCGAAAAGGAACGAGGGTGGCGTGCTACATCGTGCCCATTGTGGATTCGTGCATACGTAAGTAAATGCCTTGCGGTAGAACGTGGCGAAACGTACAGAAAGACGTCCAGCTTACCGAGGATTAATGTCACGCTTAGGCACACGGTCCACTCGATAGTAGCGAGGAACTCTGATAATGCAGCATATGTAAGCAGACGGTTTTCAGACCTCTCTGCCGTGTCGCGATGCTTCGTGAAGGAGAAAATACTGAACAGAATTTCGAGATACAATATTGCAGGGATTTTCGAGACTTTTTTATAAATGAAAAAGGCAGACATCCTTTCTTCATACAATTAGAAAAGGACAAAATTAGTACTGTCACGTGTGAAAGAATTTCAGTTTTAATTCAATTGAGCAGTGTTCTTTGATACATAGATTTAGCCAGCACATATTTCATAACATAAGCAGATATAACTTTTTATATATTTCACTGTTCTTAAGAATTTTATGTATTTTCCTTTGAGTTCATTTTCCCGTGGGGCTGCAAAATGATGTAGGTAGTTCACAGATACATGATGCTAATATCGAATATGTTAAAGATGTAATTTCATCAATTAAAAAGAAAAACTATGCATGATTATGACAATAAAAGCAGAATGCAGGCTCGAAACGTTCGATTCAGTTCCGAGCAATTAGTGATGCAGAATTAAAATGGCAAATTAAAGTTGGCCGAAGTACGATTCCGTTTCTCATGCGGCTGTATCCTTATTTACCCAGCAACCCTGCGCTTTAACCTCCTTTAATTGCAGCCCCGAGACGGCCTACAATTTCGAAATTTCAACGTGTTATGATGACTGATGCCGGACACGCGAAACAGGCCGCGGTTACGACGACTGAGGCTAGACACGCGAAACCGCGAGGGGTTGAAACTCACGCGCCACATTCCGAGTCGTTTTCGAATCCCATGGGTCACGGTACCGAGAATCCCTGAGCTGAAACGGCATTGCCCCGATCTGCGAAAGCACCATCGACTTCAGGGACTCGCTCGAAATCACTGGCTCCCTGTATCTCGTAGCGCTGCTCTCTCTGTCCCGCGAAAATGAGAGTTTACTGCCGAAGAACGGTGCAGAGAGGCGCAGAGAGCCGAGGAACACTCCTTTGTCTCTTTATGGTCCGAAAGTGGCCCGTGGAGGAGCGAACGGCCGGTCGCCATCGACGTCCAGTCTTCTTCTCGGGACGCCACGAAGAAGTACGGTCGGATAATAACGAGTTTCGCTGTCGTCCCTTTCGCCCTTTCGCGTAGCGCGAGTCGTAAAGTCGGCTGCCCGTTCGCCAGCCCTTCCCTCCTTGCAGCCGACCGTTTTTCTTCCATCGTGCCCGGTGGACGATCGTGTCAAATTTTTATTGCGCCAACGAGGGCCTGTCTCGCGCGATCCTCGCCTTATAGGGATTGGGGTGGCTGAGAACTGGCAGCGCCAGAGGAACGGGGTCATGTGCCTCTTTTGTTGCCGATGATATTCGAAAATATAATAGAGTGATCGGTGATTTATGGCGAGGAAAGCTTTCGTTGCGGCTACTTAAGATCGAACCCTGTTGTGAGACATTTTTCTTAGACTCTTTCATTCTTTATTATAGGTATAGTTCGTTGCGTGGAAATTGGGTGCCCTCGAATCTTTCTTTTGTTGCTGAATATTGACAGAGATGACGCAATGTGTAATTAGGTAAAAATTCTAGCGTGAACGGACATCTCAAAACTGGATTGAATTTAGAGTACTATGTTTCGATTTCCCTCTTGGCGATATATAAATGGTAACGAAAGTCTGCGCATTTTTACTTAAAATAATACAAAATTGATAACCTTAAATATAGTTATGTTAGATCTTAGAAAATGAAAGCATTGATAATTAATATTTCGTCTAGGCCGACGTCTTATCTCACGGAGTTATAGTAGTTGCAACAAGAAGGACTTTAAAGTGTTTCAAAAAGAAGACCTAAAGTATCGGCCTGAAAGTGGTACGAATTTAACCTCATATTCCAAATCACATTATTATTAACTACTTCGACATCTTCTTTAAGAATACAACGAAATGGTGGAGTCAAAGAAATCTGCTGGAACACCCACCCATGATGCATTGGACTTGCACGATATAACTGTGGAAGGGCGCACACGTCCCGGAATTTTCGAAGGAATGAAAGACAAAAGCAAATAATTTTACAACATATTTTTTAATTCTTTGAACGAATAAAGAAAGAAATGTTTGCAACTCTCTAAACCTCTCAACCCCATTTACTAAAATGTAAATGCATCAAAATCTCTGTTCATGAGATAAGATCTAGCAGCTGATCACCGAAGGAAGAGAGCGATATTTTTTTAAACGTCTGGTCCCAAGCGATGGAGTGGGCAAGCTGACGCAATATTCCAGAGTTGGTTATCCTTCCCACCCCCGTCGTGTTAAGAGGGAGGCAGAAGAGCCGCGAACCGAAGGGGAGGGAGAACGACGCATTACCAGATTGGCTCGCGCCGCTCGCATTCACCAGTCTTTTACATTCATGAAGCTTTTATTCGGTTGATTTGACTACACGCTCTTCGCATTCACGGCTCTCGATTTGATTTGCATTGATTGGAGTGGCCGCTCTCCCGATAACCGACGCTGCCCCCGTGTACCAGCGGCCTCCTACCTCGTCTAGCACCATGATATCGCGCTGCCATCCTGGAAACGTACACTCGTCTTTTTCCCAGGGATAATTTCACGACGAGACGCTTGGAAGTTCTGCTCTGGATCACTTCGACGTTTCCGTCTCTCGCTCGACGGCGATATATTGCAATTTGTTACAGAAAAAGCTGGCTGAGATAAAAAGGAAAATATAGGTAGGACTGTTCCATTGTCCTAAAAGAATTTCCAATACATTCTTCTCCCAGAAAGTTCAGTGAAGATCATTCTACACACTTCATCTACAAATTGCTATTATACCTTAACTCCTTCTATGACATAATAGTGTCCGCAGAGAATGCCGAGGCAGGGTGGGCTCAAAGTTTAGAAATACCTCGCAAACAAGGGGATTCGCTGCTAAGTAGCAGTTTCCTAACAGTGGACTAGAGGTTCTTACGTAACGACGACAGTATTATGTCGGTGTCAGCGGTGAAACGATGATTAATCGATTGACGGTCACACATTTGTATCCCGGATTCCGTGACTTGTCACGGCTACCGCGGCGACGAGAAGAGGAAGTCGATGAATAACCTTTCAACCGCCATAGTATTTGCTGGCGAGGGGACCAAGCCGCCTGAATACCGACGTGTTCATTAATAAAAATCATGCGATCGTTAAATCGAAAATATTTAGAGTGTTGGTCAAGCGTCTCCCCCGTCGATCAATTTCGTATATTCTTTCTCTTTTTATGGTAATGTGAATTACAATGATTATGAAATAGTGCAATGATGCAAAACAGTACACAGAAAGTAGGGTAAGAAATGCCATACACGTACAGTCCATGTTAAAGTAGAGGCAAAAATATATTTTTAATAGTATCCTTTACTTGTACTTTCTCTCTAAAAATTATGCACGTAAGAAGTAGATTGTACAGAAAATCACTGCACTTAAAGCAGCTTAAAAAGAGCATTCAATTCACCTAGAAAAAAGCAAAAATGCAAAAAAGCAACTAGAATAATATTTGCAGAATTACATCGAAATCTCTGTAGACGATCGGAGACCACTTAAACATTGAGGAAGAGTAACACAGTGTGGGATCGATGGAACGGAAAAGATAAGAAATTCCAGGGCAGATCGACTGCATCCCTCTGGTCTTCGCACACGTTGCCTGTTGCTTCATTTTCCATCAAGGCTGGAGCAACTTCTGCACAGTATCTTACTCTCTACGCCCATTGTGCCCCAAACATTCGAGCTCTCCCGATGATAGATAGTTCAGAGTCTCTTCCTTTCGAAGTCTCTCGATATCCTCAACCCTCAGGCGTAAAAAATGAGTGAATGTCACCCGAGAGACGTCAACGAGGGGACGATGGAGCAAGATTCTTCTACGTTTAATCGTCGCCGAATGAGTCTTGAATTTTTTTCTTGTTGAAACGGATCCACCTGGGAATTTCTCAGATCAAATTGATTCGTACGCGATCGTTTCGCGGCTGATCCGTAGATCCTGGCGTTTCACCCTTCCCGACATCATTCATCTCGCTGCTATACTATTAGTACAGTTATTTATGGTGAAAAAGAGTATAGATCGCGGCGCCTATTATGTATCGAGACCGCGCGTCCAACGGGGTGATTTATGCGCCGCTGCAAATTGCCGCTTGTCCTTTGTGGGAGTCAGCAAAGCGACTCTGATTAAATCCTTTCGCTAGCCTGGTAATTTAACGACGTTTAGAGGTGGGCTCTGGGACAAGGCTTGTCGCGATCCCAGTATTTGGAAATCCTCTTTAATACTTGCAAATCTTCTCAAAGATTTTCTATATAATTTCAATTCTCTGTGGTATTGCAAATTAACGTGCACGTGTAAGTAAGATTAACTATTCGAATAAATAAGATAAAAGTAATTTCAAAATGAATGCATTCACGTGCATTTCACCGAATGCTTTTCGCTTCTATTTCCATTGAGTCAGGTTATTGGTTCAACTGGTGGATAAATTCGCTCGTGTAAAGCTCGTAAAATTCTCTAAATCGTGCAGTTCTACAGTTAATTCCATCTCATTATCTTAATTATAGAATCGCATGTCTTTAAAAATTTCATCAATTTGGAAAATGGAATATCGTGGAACGAGGAATCGAATTTGAAGTAATGCTTTTCGTTATCGCTGTTCATTCCATCACGAAGAGGAAGAGCGTCCATGCGGACAGAGAAGGAGTCTCTGAAATCCATAGAAATCGGAAGCCTTCATTAACAGGGGCAAAAATCGTGTTTCGAACGAGTGTGCTCCTTCTCTGTGCTGTCGTCGATGAGCTTAAAGTGGAACATGGGGTAACGACGAAGCCTGAGCAGCTCGTGCTCCGTCTGCAACACGAGCATCTCCGCGTAATTATCCTGCAGCTTCTTGATCAGATCGGATCGCCTCATGAACATCCTTATCTTCCTCTCCACGTGTTCCTGCTGCCTCGCCTCGCTGATAGGATCGCGCCGCTGCTCCATCTCGCACCTCGCCACATTTGTCTCGAAGATCTGCCGATCGAGCTCCTCGTTCTTGCTCCTGATCGTCGCAATCTCCTTCTCGATGGAGCGAAATCGCGCCCGGTGGCCCTCAACGATACCCCCGAACCGACTCTTCATCGCCTCGATGTCCGTGTTCAGCTGCTGCGGCGTCTTGTCGTCCTTCAGGCCCATGGCCCTGCGCTTCAAGTACGCCTGCATCTCTTTCGTCACTGTCACAGACTCTAAGAAACGAAGATCCTCTTGCAAATCTTCTAAACGCTTTCTGTGACACTCGTGTTCCCACTCTTTTAGCAAAGTACCTGGAAACGTGATTAGGATGTGTTGAAGTTGGAAGACAGATATCAAATTTTAAGATATGAAGTCTTGAGACACTGAGGACTGAATTGGATATTATACCTCGCTGAAAATTCAGTAGATTAGTCAAGGCATCGAGCTTGCAGGACCCAGCGGCTCTGATAAGCTCATTAACCGCATCGATCTCAGATTTTGATACCAGGACCGCGTCTTCAGTGTCTTCTAGCTGGCCTGCAATGTTTATCTCCACCTGACCCATCTTCAGAACCAACTGCAACTCAACATCTAGCTCAGAAATTACTCGACGTTTCCTAGTCTCGTCGAGATGTTTCTTCGTCTCTTCTACATTCATTCTACACTTTTCGATTCTCATTTCGAATCCCATAATTGTGTCTTCAGTACTCGCGATCTCTACTTCCTTTGCTTTACACTTCAGCTCCATTTCAATTTTGAAACGCCTTAATTTTATCAAGTGATCCCAGTGAACAGTTTCTATCGTTGGTGGAAGGAGAGTTGGCCGAACATCTAAATTGTCAAGTGCTTTCAGATAGTCTTTGCACTCTGATGGTAAGTGAGTGGGTCGAGATTTAGACATCGCATGACTGCCTAGCTCCAAAAGCTCAGAGGCACTGAGGTTCTTCAAGTTCGTCCTGGGTCGACGCGTGTACTGGCGCTCGAGCAGCTCCACGTATAATTTGTTAAGTGTTGGAAACTCAGATTTAAACCTTTTGGCTATCATTTTATCTCGATTGATGAGCGTCTCGCGTTGACTGAGGAACTCCTGGAGAACATTTCGGAAAATCTCCTGATCCGCCTGCAGAGCAACCTCGTATTCCTGCATCTTGCCGATTTTCTCTTTCACTTCATGCTCATAGCGTAGAGCTTTCATTCGATGATAAATCCCAGTGCGTCCACGGATGTATCGCAGATTGATCTGGTTTATTGCCGCCTCGATGCTTATCTTCAGCTGTGGGATAATTAAAAGTTTCGTTGATAAGAGTAGCGAGGATAATTAATCAGAACTGATCGATTCGCCCACGCGGCGCAAAACCGATCGTAATAGAAAACCCACGTGAAACAGTTGATCCTGTTTCTCGTTGAAATTGTCGATCCCATCCTGCATCAACTTCATGACTTTCACGTAGTCAACCTCCAGAATCCTCCTGTAGCGCTCCCGTTCCTCCTGCAGGAACTGAACATCCTTTTCGTATTGTCTCACAGTTTTAATGTCTTCCTCGTTGTAGTCTTCCGGTTTCTTCTCGAGCATGCAGGCCGGCTTAGGCACGTCTATCTTGATGATGTCCTCCCATCGAACCTCCAGCACGCCGTCCATCATCGCCATGAGGGCGCGTTCACGAAAGTCATCAGCCAGCAACAACAGTCGGATTCGCTCTGCCTCGGCCGCCTCCTTGTCTAGGATTTCTTGCTGCGACGGCGAGATGTACGGTTTCGCCTTGACTTCGTGATCGAGAACCTTGATAATGCCTTCTGGCCTCTCCTACGCACAGAGGAGAAGGTTAACGGTGGTTACACGAAGACAGGAGGTGAAATTGGGCCTTGAACGGACGATTTATGCTGACTGATAGCAAATGGATTCCTATTTTTCCTTCTGATCATTATTGCTGTTGTGATTTCTGATTGATGGGGGACATACTATTCTGATGTGCCTCAGGACGTTGCTTTTTTAATTGATAACAGTTTTATAGAGAAATGATTCGAGTTTGAGTTAGATCTGTGTAGTACTGTACTCCTTCACTATAAACTCAGCCTACATTCAGTGTATCTTGGAATTATTTGGAGGAAATGCTTCTCACTGAAAGGTGGTATTCAAGGAGATGTGAGTCTCTAAGAAGGAAATACTTTTGTCTCCCACTACTAACCCTATCTTCAAGTAAATCAGTATACCTGCAGGGTAATCGATAATAGGTATCAGAAACTTTAAAGGGTCATTCTACATGCTAAAACGAAGATTTATTAATTGTTAAAAGACATCTAAGACACGTGAGAAATGTGTCTGACTCAGGACTTATTCTACTGATTTCGTCGTTCCTGACTAATGCACATCGGCAGTAAAATAAGTCCCTAATCAGACACATTTTTAAACGCAATTTAGTTATTCTTGAATTTGTCTGATGTTGATATGTAAAATCATCTCTTAAAATTTCTAACACTTGTTATCGACCACAGTTCAGGGAATCACCTGCCATCCCCATGTTGGGTCTAACGGTATGTAGGACACAGCCTGCCCAAACATGAGTCTTAATTCCGAATCTATGTGTCGTATTTTCTCGGCTCTCTCTCGTATCACGTTCATCTCTTTCTCTTTGAGCTCGTACACCATGTCGAAGGCTTCGTTGAAATGCGCCCGGAGCTTCTTGCAGTCGTGCGTCAGGAAACAATTGTTTAGCATCACGTGATCGAACCCGTATGATTCAATCTGGGAGTAATAGGGGGATGCTTCGATGTAGCGGTGCGTGGTTGTACCTTCGAGCAAAGAGGAAGTGTTGCTAAATCTTAAGCTAGTAACATTCTAAAAAATTCAATCCTGTTATATTAGATATAGCTATTTAAAGATAGTAGTCTTTCAGTGCATATCATTGGTGCGTGAAATTCTCCTGCATTCATACTTAAAAATAATAATATTTCATATCTTCACCGCACCTTGCATCGCTATCTCCTGCTGCACTTCCTCTTGAGGGACTTCCACCTCCTCCTCCTCATCCAACAGCAAATCGATCCTCCTATACTCTTCGCGACGCAATCTCAATCGTTTGTTCAGTTCTACCTGAAGTTCCTCCCCGTCGTAGAGCCTCCAAGGCTGAAATGTTTCGTCCTCCATGATTTTGCCCACGGCTTCCTTACAGAAAAGGGCCCATCGCAGATGGTCCTGGTCCTCGAGATTCTCCGCGACAGTAGCATAGTTGGTCACCTCTCTGTCTCCAAATATGGGCAGCAAGGATTTACCCAAAATCTCCTGAGGGTCCCAGAAAGTCTTGCGTATCCAAGCAGCTACCCTGTTCATTTCGCTGCACTGGTGCTCCAGCTGCAGTCGCATGTCCTCGCACTCGTCGCGGCCTGCCTTCAACTTCTGGTCGCGGCCAGTTATATCCAAGTCGAAGGCTGACACTGGCAGCCTCTCTAACTCTGGGCACATTTCATTTTCATCTAGCATCTTCCTCACTTTGTCCTTCAGAACTTGGAAGTCTTTGAAAATAGCTGTCTTCTCCTCCTTGCACTTCTCTTCTTCTTCTAGGACCTGCATCTCGTCCCTCCACTCTGACCAAGTTTTGTCGCCCTCCTCGGGATCAGGGAATTGGAACTTTGGACGTGTCAGGATATCTTGAATCGCAGGATCCAGACTAGCGTAATCGGACTGGATCTTGGCTTTCTGTTTCTCGTAGAGATCGTAGTTTATGTGGCAGATGCTTTTCGAGTCATCAGCGGTGGAAGTAGGTGGATTGTCCTACGCTGGAGAAAGGAAGAACGAACGCAGAAATATTAATTATAAGTGAAGAGTGGAATTAAATTTTAGACATTTTTTAGAAATATCAGTTTCTTAAGTTTTAATTCTTTTGTTCAGTCGAAGTAGGTTGCGTAATTTGATAGTAGTCTATCAAAAATAATTAGACTAGCTATCAGGAAAGCGCTTATAATTCACATCTCGTGTTAAAATAGTTAATCGGGGTCCCATACTATTTCTACTATTCCATTAATTCTTATACTTCCTAAGAACTCTGAAAGCAAACGAACCTTCTTCTCATCAGTACTCCTCAGCGCAACCAGCGAGCCATTGTATCCAAGGCAGACAATCAAGTTTCCACCTTTGCTAACTATTGCCTTGACAGAGCCAAAGTCAGCCCTATGATGCGTCATAGCATAGGTAACTACTCGTCGAACAGTTTTGTCTCTAACGAAGACCAAACCATCAAAGGCAGTGGAAGTGATCCAGTTTCGATCGACGAAAAGATTCGCCAATCTAACATAGTGTCCCGTCATCAGACCGTCCACTATAATCAAATCCTTGAAGTCCTGTAGTCTCTGCAATCGTAGCTGACGTGTCAAATAGGGTGAACCAATCAGCATCATCGCGTTTCCAGGGACTTGCCAAAGGCTACGATAGAGACCAGGTAGATCGAGAATGTCTCCGATACCAGTGATTAGGTTTCGTCCTTCTGGCACATCAATAACGCTCACTTGTTGGCTCGCGACGAACTGAGTCGCTCCAGCGAATAAGAGAAAAACTTTTAGTCTTTTAAACGACTCGAAGATCAATGCGTCTGTAATTGTTCGTTGGTACTGCAGAAGAGCTTGTACTGTGTAGCATTTGTCGCGCTGCAGGCTGACACAGAAGCAATTTCCAGTACTCTTTTCGGCTGCTAACAGATACCTGAGAAAATGGAGAATAATTTATTTTTACAAATTGAATATTTTAATGTTAAAGCCATAGGATCTGACACTAAATATTATTAAAGACACTTACTTCCCAGAATGTGAGAATTTGATCAAATCCAGGGGTCTCCTCTGCAGCAGCAGAGAAGCAACCACCTTTGGTTTATTAGGATCAATTAGACTAACGAATACGAGTTCACCATGCGTGGACCCTAGAACTATCAGAGGATAATCAGGGTGAGAAGCCTGAGAATTAATCTCTCCCTCGATTTCAGGGTCCAGCTCCGCTACAACTAGTCCACTGTAACACTCTACAACTTTCAGTTCTTTGAGATCATCAATAACGACGAGATGATGACACCAAGGGTAAACGAAGTCTGCGTATCGGTAGACGGCGCCATAGTCAAAGTATTTTTTGATCTCAGGGACCTCCTCCCCCTCTAAGAAGTCGATTTGCATCAAGTACCCCTCCAATGTGTGGTAGAAGAACCAGTTGTTGTGAACAGGGTGTGCCACCAGAAAGCACGGCCTCGTCGTCGACATTATGTACCATTCCTTGCGCCACTTCTGTGTTTTAGGGTTTTTGGTGAAGAAACGGATCTGGCAGAAGGTCGTTCGCAGAATGATGCCCTCTCGGAACCAACGAAGCATAGGGAGTTCGAAATCGATGCAGACGCCACAGCGCTGCGATATCACGATTCGGTTGATTTCGCTACCGTCATAATTGCTGAGGTAGACATGAGCGTCTTTGTCGGTGATAGCTAGCAAGGGGTCAGTGGAAGTGGGTGACCAATCCACCCAGTGAATTGGAATCTTTTTTGGCAGGTTTATCTCGTGATCTAGGTTTAGAGACTTGGAGTAAATGTAAAGATGAAATTTGAAATAGAAAAGATTGAATTGCAGGGAGTCTCACCTTTCAAAATGACGGTCTTTCCTGCCACTTCGAGTTCCCAGGTGAGCAACTGTCCACAGGTTCTGCCCATCTGCGCGATGACAGTAGGTCCGACTTGAGTGATCCGCAAGATCTGCCCAACTTCATCGCGAATGGGAGTATTGACAGCGATCAGTTTCTCACCAGTCTTCCAATACCAGATTATCATAGGGAAATTAGGATAAGAGCCGACAGAGACCAAGAAATCTTTTCCTGTGAACGCATTGGCTAAGTAGCCAGTTGGACAACCACCAGTACACTCGGTGATTTTTGTCATCGAGGGGAAGGAGTACACTAGTATTCTGGGGTGAACGACTTTCTCGGCAAAACAGAAGATAGGGAGGCTCATGTGGCCAGCCAGACAGCGAGCACCCTCTCCTAGTTCCTGGTTCCAGCCCCAGTACACGCTCTTCGTCTGATGGACGACGTTGAAGAACACGACATGCACACCAGTACACCAAGCGATCACTTCCTTGCCGATCCAAATTATTTCTTGGATCTCGCTCCCGCGAACCCAAGCGGGCTTCCACGCGTCTTTGGTCATGCTTGGGAGAACGTTTTTTTCTGATAGTGGATGCTGCAGATGAAAATTGAAAGAGAGGAAGTAACCTCAAATGTATCACGCGATTGTGATCTCAATGACGTTTGCTTTAGGAGAACAATTGACGAATCTATTGGAATTTTAAAATTTATCGATTTTTCTGCCTTTAAGTTAAAAGTAGTTCATCAAAAAGGTACTGACCTACATATAGGTCATAGAACTAGTGAACCTGTTAACCCTAAAATTCCATATCGTCATTATTTGGAAATATGGAGCATCCCACAAATGAAAATCTAAAAATACTCAAGATTCCTTTACATCCTCCCTACCTGCAATCAACCCCCAAAAGACAAATGTACCGATGAGCAAGCACCTCGAAGGTCATACGTCAAAAACGACGAAGGTACTCGGGGTCATGATCGGAGAAGAACGGTGACGAAAGAGCAACCGGGTGGCTGGTATTCTTCGCCAGGAGCCAGCACAGCCTCCGTAGAGGAGTTTGGCAGGCTTAAGACAAAAGGTGATTAGGATACGCGCAGTCGATGGTGGTTTATAAAGACCCCCATCGCGTGGCGTGATGAGGTCAAGCAGCGGGGAGTCATCCGTATACCGAGGGCCGATCAAAAACTTATCCCCGCGACGTGATATACTGCCCGTGGATGCCTGCCAACCTCGTCCCTCCCTCTTCATCCTCTTCTGTGTTCGACGACCTGTCCAGCCACTGACTACCAAAGCGCCAGCTTGACCATCGATGATGGACTCCAGACGTCTCGTTATTGCTGCGAACGTCGCTGCAAATGGGAAATTGGGTCCCCGGGGAAATTCCTAAAGGTTCAGCGACCGGATTGTCAAACTCTGGATTCAATAGTTGAGTGGTCAAATTTTGTATTCTTCTCAAATCTTGATGATCATTTAACAAAATCAGATTGCCACGCATCACCAATGTAATTAGAGAAGATGAGCGATAAAAGAAGAAAGAATATTCGCAGAAGAGAGGAGGATTCTGTACTCCAAACTTTCGAGGCTTCCAACTTCCCCAAATTCGTTAAGATCGTTAAGTCTTTCGAGATTCTTCCTACGCCCCGAAGCACGTTTAAGTTTCGATAATAGTCGACCTGATTCGAATCTTCGCGCTGCAGAATCGCTAGAAAACTTGCAAAGGAGAATCGGGCGTTCATCGCTACTCTTCCTCCCGTTCCTCTTTCCATCGCTCTCCCTTGAACCAACTCTGTACAATATTCATTGCTGAAGGATGGTCGCGGTACCCAAACCTGTAGCCTCACCATTAAATTGACGCCCGCTGAGACTTGTATTTGCATAACCCGACGTCATACGACCAATCCTATCGACGTCGTCGCGACTGGTTGCTGTCTTCAAGGCTCACGAAGTCCGCGTGGGAACCACCCTCTCTCCTCTGCGTTCAATTTTTGTAGGAGACAGTTAATGGAAGTTACATGAATGATAGAACTATAGTACGATCGTAAGTCGCAGGCTTAAACGCGAGCTCTAAGAAATTCACTCTTCAATCCTTGATCCACGATTCTATGGGTCTGTGGTCCCTGGTTCCTGCTCCTAGTTTCTTCTTTTAGTTCCTAAATTTCGTCTAACAGTCCTTGACTTTCTCTGTGTCTAGTCCTTTTTTAAAAGACATAGAATACCACTGCGATAATTGTGATATATAATTTTGTCCGTGCTCCTATGGTTAAAAATCTTCTTAAGAACGAAAAAGAAGGTACAAATACTTTTCCCTGCGCAGTACCTACTCTCATTACCACAGCAAGGGGATTAAAACGAAGATGTGTAACTAGGAAGACAGAGGCTGAGGATAAATCGACATGCAGGAGCACGCGTGCGTGCCTTGGCGTCGAGGAGCGTCGTGCAAACCGGGGATGTGATCGTCCCTCTCGTGCGGTACGCGTCCACGGAGTGTGGGAACACGGGTCGAAAGGGAGAGAGTCCCGAGGAGAGAGCGACGAAAGGAGCAAGGAGGAAAAAGCAACGAAAAAAATGTGGAAGGAGAGGAGAGCCGAGAAGAAGAAGAAGAAGAAGAAGAAGAAGAAGAAGAAGAAGAAGAAGAGGCGAGCGACGGCGGGTAGCATTTAATCAGAGCCCACGGTTGAAGTGCACGCCGCGCAAGTGTATGTATATAGAAGCGGTGTGTATGGTTCGGTTAGTTTTTGCGTTGGGAGGTTGCTTGGAAATTGGCGCCAAATTAGTAAGGAGGACGAGGCGAGGCTCACGGTGCCTTGGGCTGCGTGACGCGAGACATTAAAAGTAACCTCTGCTCTCTGCTACACCCCCGTCCCTCCGCCGAAACGGCCACCTATCCTCCCCTCAGCCCTTCTCTCTCTCAGTGGCCTCCCTCCTCGTTTCGCTTCCCTCTCTCTTCCTCTCTCCACAGCCTCCTGTTCCTTCATCTCGCTCCCCCGTTTCGTGTGCCTCGTTTCTTCGCCGACATCGCGCGGCCCAACGACCAACACCACCACCTCCAACGCCGGGCCAGCAGCTTAGAACGCTGCTCTTCCTCGGTAATCACGGCCGTCCGACCGAGCGAAACGCGAGAAAAACGAAAAGTCGAACGAGGAGGGAGGAAATCGCGCTTACGCGCCACTCCGTGTGCACCTCGGCGACGAGCACGAGGGTTGGGGCGGGAGGGGGACAGCGAGTCGCGGTCGAGATGGTCGTTGTCGAAAAGGGTATCACGCCAAGCAGTACCCGGGAAACGCTGCCGGCCTGCTCTGCCACCATAGCGCACGAAACCCGACAGCCTGGACCAAAAGTTGCCGCAGTCTCTCACGGGACCTTCCTCGCGCCGTGAGAACTGGGAACGTGGGACTCGCCCCGGAACTGGAGCAGAGCCACGCTCCTTTCCTTCTCCTTTTTTCTCGCTCTTTTTTCACTTCGCTGTTTTCGAGACCAGGATATTTCGCCTATGCTGGAGAACGCGATGTTGGTGGAGGGCCAGTCTACCAGTAGCCTGGCTGAATTTTTTTGGAAATGGTTTGGGGATGGAGAGGGTGCTATGTAGAAACTTCACGAATTTTATATGGTTCTTATTTGAAATCCTAATTAGCGCTTAAATTTCAAATTCAGCCACCATTATTTCAACAATGCGACCTCAATTTCTCAAGTGTTATTTTTCGATCAGCGGAAGAGATACTTCCTGCAGCCTCAAGCTTCTGTTCATGTTCGAAGTAAAGGACGAATGGTACCGTAGTTCTGGTTTATTTGGATTCTCGCGGAATTGGCGAAAGGTCTCAGTCGATTAATTTTCAGTACCTTTCGTAGCAACGCCAACCAAAGTGCCCTCGAAGCTAATCGATTATAAGCGTCGATCGACACCAGTGTAAAAAAAGGAGAAAATTATCTGTTTGATGATTCTCTTCCCTTCGGAGCAGCTGCGTTTCGCTTAAAGTTGCATGTCCGAACGATCGGCTCTCGGCCGCAGATTATAGACGCGTCCTGGCGATCACAGACAAACGTTTAAAATCGTTAAACGTCGAATTAGACGCGATTTACCGTTCCGCCGGTCGTAAAAAATAATAGCACGCTGCGAATAGACGCGCGGGCTAGCTCCTGTGATGCTTTCGGCGCACTCGCTCGCTGACCGACAGCTGCGATTCCGCCGACCACCCGATGCACTTATTTCTTCGTTCGATCTTCGGTATTAATTCCTCCAAATCTGTAATTTTCCCTCGGCTGCTAGGCCCCAGGAATCGAGGCCGCGCGTGTCCGCGCGTTACGCACCCGTTTTTCTGCTCGTCGCTCGAGAATTCATGGAAATTTGGGGTTTGTTGGTCACGGTACCATCCTTGCTATTCTACGCTTACATTTTTCAACTCTGTGTACGATGAAATGCGAGGCAAACTTTAGGAGTTAGATACACTGAATGGCTTGAAATCGGAAATAAAACCCCCAGCCACCTCAGAATTGCATAAAAGACATCCATTCTCCCTTAATGACTAGATTACCTAACACGAGTGATCCAGGTTAGCGTCACCTCTCTAGACAATTAAGCGTCCCAGTTGTTGCGGCGGACCCCCTCGATCGTTTGTGGGATCCGATTGAAAGCAAGCGACGTTGCGACACTGGGACCACACACGAAGCTGAGTCACTCGAAGTCAGTAACATCGATTAGCATTCGCTCGCGGCTCGATGGTGGCAGGGCGACGGGCCAGCGGGCAGAAAAAGAGGTGGACGCACAAATGGGCACGGATCTATCGTCGGGAGCCGCTCGACAAAGCCCAGCGTGGACCATAGAGTTGCCACGATGACATATGAGCCACCGGACCTCTTTGTGTCCCCTTGAATACCTCTTAAATTGGGGAACCAGCCATAGGAGGCTACTGAATATCGCTGCTGATATGGCCGCCACGCTTCGAAACGCTCCGCGATTTATCACGGACAGGAGACGTCATGAACGTTTCACAGTGCGCTTTGATACATGCGAAAATCCTCGCTATCGAGGTTACCTCTCGCTGTCCTCTTTATGCCCGGTTATCCTTGGGTCGTCGAACCCTTTGAACCCGATCAGCTTGAGCCGCGACTTGGATCCTTGGATTCAAGTTGATTCGTCTCTTTCAGTCGCCCGAGCTCTGCTTTGCCTGGTCAACGGTACCATGAACAAGATCGATGTTTGGTAGAAGATTTAATTAGGAATTGGGTGCAACGCAATCGATTATCCACGACTGAAAGCATTCGAGTCACCTCAAGTTCCTTCTTATGCTAGGCGATACTTACATAAATGGTCTGACTTTGGTAGCGTATTCTACTGACTATTCCTAAAAATCAAAGAAAGGTCGTATATTATTGGTGCTCATAATTAATCAATTCTTTCAAGATTAGACACAAACACATATGGGTCTAAAATTTTGTATTATTTAATTCACCCATTGACGTATCTATTAATTATTACTGTAATTATACATACATATACATATCATAAATCACATTCTACGTGCAACAACTATTCATGAAATACTTATATCATTCTTCTTCATTCTTAGGAAGAGAAGAATACGCTACCAAACTGGGACCACCCAGTCGGCGTCACCTTATATAAACTTTCTCGACATATCACGTCTTTCACAATAACTCCTCATCTTCTACAAAATGATTCGAAAAACGTCACCAAAGGGTCACTTCCACCTCCGGTTGAAAAAAATCCATGAAGCATCAGTGCCCCCTCGACCGCTAAAAATGTTTGACCCTTCAGAGAGCCACGAGGGGAGAAAGAACGAATAAGCTCAGGTAGATATATAAGAAGCAGATGCGTCTGTCATTAATATGAGCTGGCTAAGCTATTAATAACCAGTTAATGAGGCCTCTCGTCCCTCCCCTCGTGTCGTATGTGCGTGCGAGGAGGGCAGGTAGGGATGCTCTACGCGCGTACGTACCGCGTTCCCCATCGAAGCGTGTGTGCGTAACAAGCCATATTGTGCTCTGGTCGGGGGTGGCGGGGTGGTACGAGTGTCGGGTCGTCAAAGGGGCCCGGTGAACCTCGTGATTTATAATCGGGCGTGTCCTCCCTTCGCCTCTCGGACACCCTCGATTATCCCTTCGCAGTGACGGGAAATTTCGGTCCTCTTTCTGTCTGGGCCACGCGATATGCTCCTCTCGAGCAGCGGATGATGAGGTGCCATAATAGGACTACGATTTCGCAGGGTTTAATCAGGGCAAATTGGATGGGGAAAAAAGTGACAAATATTTCAACCAGATATTAATTATTGTAGATAGTATTTTTTGCGAGTTTCGTTTTTATGGATTTCTGTTCCGAGAGTCGATGTATTGTTGTATCATGGGTTTGAGGTAGAGTGAATATGATTTTTGATATTATGAAATGCTGCAATCTATACGAAACATTTAATGATGGCGCAAAGACGTCGATTACAGATTCTGTCTTGAGATTTCACGATGCAAGTAGGTGCGAGATAGATTATTATTCAATTGCCTCTTTTTATAAGGATAGTTAAAGGTTAATTTAGAAATATATAAGTGAAGTAGAAATCGTAAATGGCTTTTACGACCCATCACTAGCGTATTTCTACTCAATTAATGCAAAGTAATCGGCTTAGTTTATATTAGAAATAACTGAACGCAAGTTCCAATGTTTTAATATATACTATTTTTATCTCGCAACGTTAGAATTATTGCGCTTACTCAATTATGTAACGCTGTAATATTTTGCTAAACCCCTCGAATAAAAAGATAGAAGAAAGTAACGAGCCAAGGAGGAAGCAAATGCCAGGATCCAGGTGCGTTCAGGCGATTTTCTCCTCGAAGAAGCGACAGCTCTCCCAATGGAGAACGATCGTAGGAGAAAAAGGAGCACGCGATTCGAGGGGACTCGACGGATCCAGCCGCGATTCCCATCGAGGAAAAACGTCAGAGGGCGGTTGAACGGTAATTAAATGAGAACCACGGTGTACGTAGAACGCAGGAACGCCCACGCCATGCATCAACCGGTGACGTGGATAGGTAATGCTGCTGCAGACAGAGAAGAGATGGTCCTCGAAGATATAGCCCTCGGTTTCTACGTTAGTTAGGGTCAGCTATCTCGCGCGACCCATCTCCGCCTATCCAATCACACACCGCACACCGCAACTATGGCACGCAACACCGATAATACACGGTGTCCCAATTATCCCGCGACACGGCAGGGCCCACGCTCTTTCTCGCCGTGAGAGAGGATACCTTCAACACGCCCCCATATCGCCCCACTGGATCCACGATCGGTGCATGCACAACCTGCCTAAGGACAGCTTTGCCTGGCCGAACCCTCCCCTGAAGGACCAACGTCTGACTTCTCTCTACTCTGATTGCAGTGCAATTTTTCTTTCATTAAATGAGGGATTGTTAAACCTTTGGATGTGCCATCTGGAGATTTATCCATTACACTATATTTTCAATTGTTCTTTAATTGATTAATGTTCTTTGTTACAAGGTATTTGTCATAGTGCATATAGAGTGTTTGATGGCTGATGTGAGAAGTATTAAAAAGGCGTTTTGTCACACTAAAATGGGATTTATTCTACTGCCGACGTGCACTAAGTACGTCAGACACAGTGAAATCAGTAGAATAAGTTCGAAGTCAGACACTTTTCCCTCGAATTTTAAAACGCATTTCGTAACTTTCGATTTTCTTCCTAGTTTGAAATATATAATCACTCCTTCCAATTTCTTATATATGTTGTCGAACATCCTGTATATTGGATTTTTTATAGAATAGTTTTCATTATATTATGACTCTCGTTTATGCCACTAGAAACTGCTCTTATTTCAAAAATCGTAAAATGCGATAAGGGATATTTTTGCTGTGAGACAAGGATCGATATTAATCGATTGTGGATAAGGGAAATATCCTGCTAATGCTATTGCTTTCTAAGAAGTGTTGCCAATCTGAGCTAATTTAAATCACCGGATGGGGAAGAAGAATGCAGCCAGTTGCGAGGGATCGAGCTGCAATCGGGTACGTTGAATTATGTTGTTGAGAGTAACTTGATCGGGGAATTACATCGAATTACATAAAATTGAGAGAGAGCGTAAGGCAGAGATCTCGATCCTTCTCTTCATAAATTCTCGCGAAGACAAAAGTGGTTACATAGGTAACTTGGAATTTTGCTTTGAAACAGAACAAGAATTCGTTTGTTTTAGAGAAGATCCTTTTTTTTAATTCGAACCGACCCTTATTGTGCCTGTTACGACCAACAGATAATTTGGTTAACTTTTACCACGCGTTCAGTCACGAAAAGCTTCTCTGGCCGTTGCCTCTGAGGTTGTGCCGTCGGTTTCGCGTGTTGGTTGGATCGGCAAACGAAAAATAAGTCGTCGCGGCGATAAGTGAAGCGGAGCCGACAGCGAGAGCGAGGGAGAAGGAGAAGATAACGCGAAGGTCGACACGCAGGTGAACACGGTGCAATTATCGAAAGACAGCGATGGAGGTTAACCACGCCCCTGTCCCCTCTGGCGACCAATCGCCGCTGTCGCTGGTGTCGCCCTGCAGCGGGGACACAGCACGACGACATTCCGACTCGACGGGAACGAATCCGTTCGCATGGAGAGTGGCCCTCGAGTCATCCAATGCTTTCCTCCTAAACTCTAACGCCATTTTCAAACCTTCCTCTACTATCTACTTCAGTTGTAATACATTTCTCAGAAATATTAGATACACAATGTACACGATAATTCATTTTGGAGAAAGAGTATTGAATTTTCCATGGTTAAAAAGAAATTGACCAATTTGGCTTAAAACTGTAGCTATGAATGATAGCTGATCGAGAGAGGTATCACTTGAATAGGTACAGTAGATTAGGAAATGAGAATTGTTAAAATAATTCAGTTTCTCAAAAATGAAAGTTAAAGGTGGACTTTGACGAACTGGATTCACCTTAGCAAACACAAATATTGAAGCGACTTTTTAAAGTACTTATGCCTAGAGATAATAGAATAATCAATAACCAATAACACGAAATAATAGAAATAACTATCTTGAATATAACAAATAAAAGTCACCATCAAGAGAGACACTCCTCTTAAGTCGATTAACTGAGGTTCTACTATCTTTTCAAACCTAAAAAAACTGCTAAAAAAACTAAAGCCGCAATTAGATACAAAAAGAAGCCAAGAATATCCTAGGATTAATGTTCATAACGTGCAGGCAAGAAGGCTCAGCCAGAGCAATCTTGCTGTTGGAATAACTCGTGGTCAGAGACACACCCACGAAGGGCGGCGACCCAGCGTAGGATCTGTCGCTGGCAAGAGCCTCGGGGTGGTGGTCGTTGATAGGTGGTTGACAGAACGACCGTCTGCAGGGGTGAGGAGGGAACGAGGCGACAGAATGGGGACAGGGGTAGCAGGCGGGAGGGAGGTTCCAGAGAGTGACAATCGCGAGAGGATTGTCACCGTGTTCGGCGAATCAGGGAGCCTGGCGACGTCCTGGAGGACAGGGAAAACGTCAGGGCGCAAGCGCTGGTGACCGCTGGACACGCGGGCGACACATCGATCCACGCTTCTACAACCTCCGTCTCGTCCACCCACGCCTTCCTCCCGACCTCTTTTCCTCCTTTCGCCGCTTCCCTGTTCCGCTGTCTCCCGTTTCCTCCTTCGTCTCATCCCACCCCCTCGTTCCTCCCTGCCATCTCTGTCGACCAGACGAGGAAATTGGAAACTGCTCTGGCGATTTTTTTAGAGGAACTGAGTTGTATTGATGGGATGAATGAATCGTGATACAAGGTTTGATATTTAATGAATTTTCGAAATCTGGAGCGAAGATTTTCTTGGGAGGCATTTCTTTCGGACTGGTCTCTGTTCTATCTTTGTTTCTTCTACTTGCGATTGTTACTTTTTTCTACTTTTGTTGCTTCTCTGAAGTTTTGTCCACTGTTCTCTTTTTTTGGGATTTAATATCACCCGCTTTTCGTTCGCCCTCTTTTCTCTGGGACGGAATATCTTAAACTTGACTTGCCATTTGAGTAACGTTGCTAAGGAGTTTGTATTTAACTATACATACTTACTTAAATTAAGATCCAACTAATTCTAATTTTGTAGTTTCTCAGTTGCTCGTTTCAACCCTAATCTCTCAGTGTCTCAAATCGTTTCAGCCGTATCGCAGGATCGCTTTCCCTTGCCGCTTAATGGGTATAGAATCCAGAATTGCGATTACCAGAGCGAGAATCACTTAAACGGATCAGAAAGCGATCGATCGTCCGCGAGCATCGCCTCAGGGGGGATGAAAACTGCTCAAAGCGATCGAACTTTATAGCGCGCTAGATCTGCACTCGACAACCGGATGTCAATGCAGCAACCAGTAGCAAAGGTCACAGTAGAATGAACTCGAAGAACAAGGCATCGAATATCAGCGTTCCAATGACCCGATTAACTCGTGCTTTCAAATCCTTTTCGGCATTTCATTTGTAACCCCTACTATGTTGCTGCCACGATATTTTCTCCCACTGAAAATCAAAATAATTCCAAGATGTTTAGCTCTTGTAATAATAACGCTGCCATGGGATACAGAATCCCTTTTCTTTACAAGGATGAACTTCAACTAGAATTGGCAGTGGCATTTAAGATAGTCGACTCACCCCATCCCTGTGAAAAACTATTGTAAGTGAAAGATTTGTAACTGTAAATAAGTAATTTACAGACAAAAATTTTCTTTACATTTTTCCAAGAATTTTATGTTTTCTATGTATACCGGTCTTCTTTTAATGGTGTGACCTGACTATGAGAAATAAAATAGAAGAAATCGAGAAAATGTTCGACTTAATTTTTTAATAATTATTTTAAGCGTAATTGACTAATTTTTTTCATGAAAGATTGGTAGTGGATTCACCTTAAATCGATCGGCGGCTAAGGTACAAGATTAGAACACCCAATCAGGGGTTAATTTAGGTGGCACACCGTCGCACCATCGATTCGTCTCGGCGATAGGAGATACCAGCCAACAATCGAAGATGCTACTCGTCGGTGAGAGTCGCTCGCGAATGTACCTAGGTATCGATTCCTTCTTGCACCTCCAGTCGGAGGTGGTTGGGCCAGGAGTAGGAGAAGGTGGTTACTGGCCGACAGGCTTACTCGCGTCTCATGGACGACAAGAGGGTGATATATTACCACGAACCACCCACCCCTACCCTGCTGTCTCTCCTTCTTCGTTCCACGTTTGCCAGCAGTAGCGATGGCTTCGATGCATTTCTGCTATTCCATTTTATTTTTTCTTTAAACATTTTTATTAAATATGCAACCCCTGAAACTTGAAATCGTCGTATGTTAATGACACTTATTGACTAAAGTAATAAGATGAAGAATATAAAAAAACTTGATAACTGTTGATATCAAAATTACATATTATCTTGTTCTTCGATCTCAGAGCAAGGAATTACATTTAAAATACAAATGATATATATTCCAAATTTTGGGGAAAGTTGTCACCACATCACCGAACTTAGCGAAACTAAAGAAATTGCAGAATATTAGTTAATGTCAGCTTATTTAATATTTAGCAATGTTAAAAGTTACTCAAAAAAGGAAAAACAAAAATGCCCATCACTAGTGCTTCCATTCCTCCTGCTTCCTCCAACTCCCTGCATACTTCAAACTACCCCGCGTGCCTCGTCCCAAGCTTTATTCGAAGGAAGATCCATCTCCATAATGGCCCCCTACGACCCCCCTCTGGCTTCTCGCACCCTTCATCCGCATTGTGTATACACGGGTGCTGAGAACTCACGAGCTCTTCTTCCAGCGCGTGGCTGGATATGGAGGACGACTCGCGAGTACGTGCCAAGATGTAGACGTTCGATTGGATGCGACCACGCCGTCAGAGGGGCGAAAGAGGATGAGAGGGATGGAGGCGTCGACAGGGGCGCGGAAGTTTCTTTTCTGATGGAGCGAAGAAGAGTATGGGGTTGATTCGGGGTTCCAGAACTTTGTCTGAGAGGTTGATAACACTTGCGAATTTGGAAGAAGAAGAACATACGAATGACCCACCCTAATCAACCCCTGAATATGTAAGGCTTAGGGGTGATAGATTGAATATAAAAAAAACTTAAAGACGATAGATTGAAAAGTTGATGAAGACTTCCATTGAGATCTGGAAGAAAAGTTGAATAATTATTTCTTAAATTCTGTAGCTTCGACAATAAAAGGCGATGGGAACTCCAACTACAAAAGTATCGATACTATAATAGAACACTCTGCTTCCAAAAGAACGAAAGTGCAACTGCACCTTGTATTATAATAAAAGACCACTGAAAGTTTAGCATTCTGAAAAGTGGCTCGAAAGTCGGCAGAAACCGGAAGATGGCGATCGAGTGATGAGCAGCGTGGCTTGACAGGTAGCGTGCAGGGGCCATCGGGTTCGTTCGGATTCCGTGCGTTTTTCCCGTGGATCTAGGACGCGTCTTCTCGCGAGCCGATATCTACATTTGGGATTTCACGCGAGGCAAAGACTCGAGGGGCTGCCGGCTCGCCGGGAGTTCTCACGCTACGCCTTGCATCTCGCCGACTTTTTTCTTCTCGCTCGTACACGGGGATCCAGGCGGCTCGCCGCGGGAACACGAACGTTCGGGGGCGAGGCGCCTATTATGCGTAACCGATCCACGGTCAGCACGAGACTCGCTCGAGTTCCTGGGTGTTCCGATCTCGTAAACCATGACACTACGCGCCCCTCCAATAATTCCAGTTATTCTCTTGCGAGTATGTAAATGGGTACATAGCTGTGGCTGCTTACATGCATTCGTCTTTTCCTTCGAACATAGAAAGAGAACAGCAGGTAGATATCATTGGATATTGAGAAAAGAAGAAAAATTCTGTTTCTTGAAATGAGATTCATTTGTTAATAATTTGTCAACAATTCATTTTGTGTTACATTAAACATCTATCTAAGATTTATTCAGTGTACTATTATTTCATATTCAGTCTACTATTTAACTATGGCCCTCGATGTTCATAGAAACCTCACAAAAATATATTCGATTGATAAATTATAATCGGTCATTTCAACGACATTTTTCGCATGGGTCTCCGCTACCAAAATGCAGTCTCCAATAACAGTCTAATCCCTAGTTCCTCATAGTTCCGACCAGAAAGTTCCTCGCGAAATAATTGAGATCCCCCTAGCTTCCTCTCCCCATCGCGAGAGAAATTTCGCCGAAGGATAAAAAATTATGAAAATCCACACGTATAGGTGCACACCTGCCGCGTCCCTGTTCTAAGAGAGTTTTCCGTGGCCGGCTGAGGGGTCGGGACCGACGAACAGATTAAGCTTTAGGAAGGAGATTTATGGGCGAGCGTGTAACGAGCAACTTTTTCATGCGATGCGCACGCCAGGGTTAGCCTCCGGGGGTGGGATTAGCATAAGATTCAGCAGCTGCAGACCGCGCGCGCGACGCCCCACCTCCCTTATCCCGAGGAACCTGCCGATATCCTCCTAGATACGCGTCATCCTCCATTCTTTCTTCCCTCTACTGAATTTATTCCACGATACGGTTCCATTTATACGCTTTGAGGTAGCTGTGATGGTGGTGTCCTTTGATGGGATGAGGAGAAATTAAAGGGTGAATGTGATGCTGAATAAGATCTCTGTTATTCTTTGCCCTGTGTCTATTACTTCACCTGTACGTTTGAGAGGTCTCTACAATAGCTGTTCTTGAGTGTACTCTCAAATTATAGTTGTACTCTCAGGTGGAATTTGCCTAGAAACATAGTATGGTAAATTGAGGCATTGAGTAAAACTCTCCCCCCCCCCCCCCCCCCCCCCCCCCAATATGTACCAAGCGATCGTGGTCCTGTAAGAGGCTAGAGTCCCAATCTTCCAACATTCCTATCATTTCTATATTTCTGAATCAACTGCAGCTACTCTAAGGGCCTTGTAGTGTTACGAAAATACCTTCCTATCTCTACGTAGCATCAAGACTTCCCTGACACTACTTAACTCGCGTAAGTAATAAATTAGCGTGCCCAATTTCCAGCGATTCAAATCCCCAGCCAATCCAATTAGCCCAAATCGAGCAATCGAGGGACCATCTAGCCTTTACCATCGCAGTACCCCGAACTACCCCGTTGCTCGAGATGCTCCGAAATCTCAGGGAAAAAATCAGCGTCGGAGACCGGGAGAATCGCCTTCGATTATCCTCCCGGGGAAATATTTAGAGGCTGCCATCTCCCGTAGCTCGTTCGATAGATCAGCGCGCCAGGATAAAATCCTCGTGGCGCTGGATAAAAGGTCCAGGAACTAGGGGATCAAGGGAGAGGGAAAGAAGAGGGACGAGCGTGGATCGAGGCCGGCGCTCGCGCCACCAGGAGAGGGATATTTAATTGAATACTCGGAGCGAGGATTGATGCCCTGTGTCAGTAGCCGTGTACAGAGGCATCGGCGTAATAGACGTATTACAGGGGCCTTTACGGGCAATTATGCTAAGGCCAAAAGCGCACCGGCTTCCAGCCCTCCTCGCCGTCACGTATAGATAAATGCACGCTGTTGCGTAAGCCTAGGCGCAGTTGCATAGAAAGCGCGATCATGATGCCAGATTGGCCTGCAATCGGCACGATAGATGCTACTTCAGCTCGATCCTCGGTCAATCTTTGGTCCCGCCTCGCTTCCCCCGCGGTTCCACGAGTAATCATAAGGATCCACAGGCTCGCGGATCACGGCAACGCTCTTGGAGAAGTCATCCCTTGAATGCGAAATGAAGCTGGGATTTCCCAATGTCGTTTAGATTCCACGGGATACTTCATCGAGAATTCGTTTCTGGGAGTTTTCAGAATCGACTGGCGGTGGGGAGGAATCGAGCGGAGTGACGAGGATAGAGGTGGAAGGTTTACTTTGGATTGTGTTTGAGAGTCTCGGTCTGGGGTACGTCCAGCTGGAATAGATTTAGGTTTGGATTGGGTCTAAATTAGATTTGAGTTAAGCCTGGGCTGGGTTCGAGTTCGGCTACCACTTTGGTCTAGATGTAGATTAAAATTCAATTTGGAAGTTTAGGTCCGGAACAATGAATGTAAGTTTGATTCTTCGGGTATCTGAGATGAGTGGACATAACTAAATACTAGATTATACATAGTACCTATTTATATTATATCTGGACCTCGAGCCAGAGTGGGGTCCAGATATATGTATCTATAGGTATCTACAATCGGAAAGCAGGAATATCTACATGTTCCACTATTCTCAAAGCATACAGTACCTAATACAGATACGGATTAATCTTTCTGCTACAAGCAATAAGAAAATCCTACCCTGTATCTATTATTTCCTCATGCCCTATCTTTTCCCCCACGCAAATCTATACACCTAAAAAAGAAAATCACGTGTAAGAGAAAAATCGATAGACTCCTTTACTAATCCAAGACAGAAATGTAACCAGCTCTTCTAAATAGTCGGTGAATCGAGAGACACGTAAGTTCGAAGCAGCATCGCGTCTAGAAGCGACGTTCGGCTGGCAACGCGAGAAACCCTTCCGTTTGTCCGGGTGCTCCTGGTTCCGCGATCTCGATGGCTCCGTGAAGCGGCGTCGGCGGAGTCGGGGGAGGAGTGAAAGACCGGGAACCCGTGGTAGAAGCAGGAATAAAGTGGAGTAGACCGGAATAGAGTACAAGGTGTATGCCTAGAAGGTATAGAGAGAAAATGGTAGCCAATGGCGTTGGCTCGGCGTCGTTGCTACAGTATTGAACGTCTCCTACGTGGCCTCCGGATCTCTCTCAGCCTTCCCTCTCGCTCGCTCCTCTCCCACCCCCTCCCGGTCTCTCGACCTCCGGTTTCCTCCTGGTCCTCTCTCGACTCGTCTCCTCTTTCCTCTCCGACCCACAGTGGTCCCAGGATCCATCCGTTTCTCTCTTTCTCCGCGTCCGTGCCTCCTCCCCTCCTCCTCCTCCTCCACCTCCTCCTCCTCCTCCTCCTGTACCCCCTGCTGCCCCCCTCCGCGCCCTGACCCCGGCTGGGTTCCGTCTCTCTGTCCTTCCCTCCGCAGCGTCGGCTTCTCGTGACCCGACGACGTCCTCCCTCCACCGGCATGGTCCTAGGGTGGAGACCCTCCCTGGTCCTCCCTCCCTGCTGCACCTCCTTGCCCGCTTCTGGCTTCTCCGTCTCTCGTCCGTCGGGGTGGAGATGGCAGGGGGAGAAGGAGGAGGGAGGCACTCGGTAACCTCTCTCCATCAGAGAGGATCCGTGAGTCTGCCGCCGAGATCCGCCGGTGGTGTGAGGTGGCCGCCTCTCTATCCTCTCATTAATATCCAGAGACACGACCTCGGGAGGTCCGAGCCGGTCAGCGGCCACTCCTGCACCTGATTGGCTGCGGTTCACTCGCGACATTTCGACGGAACCTCTTCGCCGTGACGACGCTGTCCACCGAGGACCAGTGGATCGATGATTGCTTCGATCTTGGCTGAAGATAGGGTCCTGGTTATGGAGAGAGGCTGTTGTTCTCGATATCTGCTTTTAGTTCGACTGATTGGCTTCTTTGGAAGCAGTTGTAGGCGAGGGAGGGTCGTTTCGAATTGGCTGCAGGTCTTGTAGGACACCTCCTGAAGATGCCTTTAGGAAGATGGATTTAGGGTATGTGTTCATCTGAGAGGTTCCTAGGATAGCTGCTCTCCGCGTTTTCAATAGTGTGTACCGACATTGGTAAATTTTGCACTGGAGAGCAACTCGCAGTAGTTCCTACTCTTGAGTGAACGCGTAGCCTTAAACCCTCAGGCACTCATATAAGTACTGTATCTCTCGGAGAATCCCAACAACAATAGACGGCCAGATAGCAATGATTCAATGCGATAGATTATGACGCATTAAATACGTGCATTCTGCTTGAGGTTCAGATAGAAGTTCTTAATTAGAAGTATACACTTGCTCCTCTATGAATTTTTGTATTTTATTTCAAAGTGCTTCCAGCTTGGAAATATAGTACCCAATGGTAATTAAAACCATGAGCTAATGTAACAGTATTGTCATGTTAAACGTGTTACTAAATAAGACAGTATTGCCTTCTTATACGACTGCGGGCATTCAATTTTCATAACAAATGAATCTGTTCTGTTATATTCAGTACCAAAAAATTCCCAGACGACGAGTTAACTCGACTTCCCCGGTTAATGGGTTAACCAACCTTAATCGATCTTCATAATCAATCTTCAGTATAAGTCTCCAGTATCACTCTTCAGTATTAATCTTCAGCATCAATCCGCGATATCCATCATGTATTTTCACAATCAATCTTCAGAAGTTTGAAACGCGGCACAAATACCAGAACCATTCTTCGAATATTCGAATGTTCGTTTCGCGGGAGCGCACGGTCATCTCGAGTCCCATCCTCGAGGGGTTAAAACTTAATTTCTGTGTTTCGGATCCGCGTGGCGCCAGATTCCGTAACGCGATTCGATAATTGCCGTAATCTGGACGGGCGGCCTTTCCTTATTCCTTTCCTTATTCCGGCCATATGCCGTTCGACTATACCCTGAAGCTACGTCCCGAACTACCGACTGTAAAACTTCCTACTGGACGTTGCCTTCTTCTCTTTTCACTCTTACTGGAGATTGGAAGCTCAGGAAACAGTCTGCGCTCGTTGCCGCAGGTTTCGTCAGCGGATTTCGTCCTGCTTTCTTCTTCTCTTTTTTCTTCGTCTTCGTCTTCCTCTCAGCCCAACGCTTCTTCTTGTGTTTGACGAAGAATCGCTCGCACGGTGGAACGTTCCATTCCTACTATCCACCTATCCACCTTCGGGATTTGTCTTCCTTTTTCTCCTGATCGCTTACTTCCTCTCCTATTTGTCCAAGGATCGTCCAGATATTGGGATTTGATGCTACCGATCTTCGGGAACTAGCTTCCTCGCTCTTTTCTTGGTTAATCGCTTCATCTTCTGTTTGGAGAAGAATCGTTCCAGTATTAGTATTTTCGATTCTGTTTACTTTTCGAATATACCAAGCGCACTGAGAATTGTGTGCGGTGAAATTATTGCTAATTAAAATCGAAGCAAGTTGTGAAAATGCATTTCCATGAATAGCATTGATGTACACTGGAGATCAATCAAACAAATTGCAGATAACGCTAGTGTTTTCGTCCGAACCGTACTTGACACGTGGCAAGCTTCGCTGCGAGTTCGAAAACGCGTGCGTTAAATTGAAAAATTAAATTAAATCGTACAGGAAACCAATGTTTTCCTATATTCTTGTATATAAAATACAGTTAATAAATATTAAAATAAAATCGAAATGTAACACGTGTGTTTCACCCAATTAATAGCTTCCAGATTTGTAATAAAAACTTCTGACAAATATGAACATGCCACGTGATAAATTAAAAAATATTAAGGACAAATGAAAGGAAACATTGAGTGCGCCAAAATAAAGAAATTAAAGCATTTTAGAACGGATCAATAAATCGTGAACGCGATCGGCGCGAGCTATGTATTGTAACGTTCCAATAAGGCTCGTTTCCGGTGTGGTCGCTAATAATTGGATGTTCGGCGAAAGTTTCGTTTTAGCCGTTTTATTTAACTCCAGTGCACGGTTCGACGGAATGCAATTCCACGTGCTGCGAATCCGACGCCGATGCATTAACTAAAACTTCAGCTACTGCGAAAACTTTTGGCGGCGGAATCCTTTGGATAATTCACATTACTGGAACAGATTATTTCCTTCCAGTGCTGCAGTGGTGAAAAGCTTCGAAAAATACGAGCAAAAAGTGAAAAGTGCAGGAATTAGTTTGATAGTCGACTGGATTTCATGCACATTCCAGTGCAAATGGTTCCTAGAGTTGTCCTCTACCGGAAGTGGCCTAAACTTACAGTAGATTGCATGCTGATGTTGGATATGATTCATATGATGGATGTACTTGGATTATTTTCTGAATACTTCTGAGAACTTCAATATAATTTTAGCTTTATTCGTTAAATTTTTAATAGAAAAGTATAATTATTAATAGAGTATAACGATCTGTAATTTGTGTGTTCTTGTTCTTCATTACATATTCCTTTGCTTTAATTAAACGATGAGAATCACATACAACATAAATTTCATTGATTTACAACGATAAATTTTATATAAATTCCTTATCATTACTGTAAAGCTTTTTCTACGAAATTTAGCTTAATGCTTTCGCATACTGTTACACTTAACTCGTATAATTTTCTTCTGCTTTCCTGTAAAAAGTGTTTTAATAACTGTTTATATTACATTATATTGGAGTAGTCAGTTAATATTTAGTACAAGTATTTTCCATTCGTTTTTTAACTCTTTTTGAAGTGTTCTTCAAGAATTTGATTTATTATATAACATGCTATGTATTAATCATTGCTAGATTCTAGACCAAACTATTGAAATAATTACTTATATTAGATAATTAAATACCTTCGATTACAAATATTTTAACCTGTTTGTAAGTTTTAACTACATTGCTCAAAATAATTAGTGAATCGATTACTTAGAGCGTTTTCGTATGTACCATCGAGCACACAGTATCGTAAACAAATGAAAATAATACTTTGTTAAATACATAGCATTTTTTACATCTCTTCACAATCTTACTTTTCCTGTATTAACCATACTATGCTGCTCCTAATTATACTGCGCAATTTAAAGTTGAGTTACATCGTATGCTGTGTAGGCGTAGTGGCACATTGGAGTTAACAAACTCTTAACTTGAATAAATATCATTAACGTATATAATGTACATATAAGCTTCAAAAATAGTACATATATTGTTCGTATCAAAAGCTATCTGATATAGGATAAAAGATTATTTCTAACACTTACTGTTTCGGTATAAAGACTGTGTAAATTGTAATAGTATTTTCCAATTACGACAATTGTATCTATATGACTTACAAAAATAGAAAAATTTGCTTTGTACACATTCATAGGGACGTATTTAAACAGTAGGAGTATCGATTATCTCGTTTCATCGAATCTAATATCCTTTTTATCTCCTATTACTACTCGTGTATCACATTTTTTTGTAGCATTTTACGCAAAATTTTCTGTCACGTTTTTTTGTTTCTCTCGAAAACTAAATATACAAACATATCTGTACAATTCAATCGTCGTCTGTGGACAAACTGATATCAACTTCTATAGGATTATCTGCAGTTGTATCTTTGTCAAGCGTATACCCATCTTTCTTTTTGACAGGTTTCTTTTCGCCATTAATTTCTTTATTATCTTCACCATCTACAATAATAACATCATCCTCCGTCTTAGTACCATTTTCCTTTGAATTACTCATACTTTTATTGCTGCTTACGAAATTCTTTAGTAAGCTCTCTTTTGACGATTTAGAGAACTGCTCCCCTCTGGCAACAGATATCAGAGTAGCCCTCTTTGGAGTTTTCGCATGAGCAGATTTGCTACTTTGAGGCGACGAGGTTTGATCTGATTTTACCTTCAACTGTTTCTTCAACTCCTCCTGAGTAATTTTCTTCGTGAACTGAGTGATCAATGGAACGGTCTTCTTCTCTTTCTCCTTTTCCTCTTTCTCCAATTTTTCAGCCGTTTCTATGAAGTCACTTCTCCTCTTCGGAACCAGTATATACGACCATCGATTTGGCAACTGAAGATCCTCCTTGATGTATTCTTTCCGTATGTCTTCAGGAACGTACCAACAAGACTTCAAGTACATGGGACCCTCCTCAGGACATGTCATCCACTTTCCAAGTTCGCAGATTTTACGCATCAAGCTCAAATTTGACATCTGGTTTTCGCTAAAATTATTCTTCTTGTTCCAATAAGTCATAAACTCTTTGACGAGGAATTTTCTGCCGTTCGTGTTACCGTGTACCAAACGGATTAGGTCAGGCAGGGCTTCTTTCGGAACTCGAGCTTTCTTTGCCCTAATCGGCGCTTGCTGTTGCGTGGGTGTGCCACACTCGGTCGCAGGAATGTCATCATTCTCTGACGCGGTTGGTAGTGTCACTGGAATCTGGTGTACCCAAGCTTCGTGGGCAGACAAGAATTCCGCGGTTCTTGGTGGTACTGAAATCGAAGGACAATATTAAAATGCTACTCGTTTTGTAAATCAAAGGGTTATCCATTGAACAAAGAATAAATCTGTACCGTTTTCCGAGAACGTATTTTCAGCTCCCCTCCAAATACAACCAATTACTTTTGGCTTAAGTTTCATCGTCTTTGCGTTCCTTTCCATGTCAAATTGTTCTCCCAGTATTTTCAACTTGAACTTTTGCGTCTCTGGAGACTAAAAAATGAAGAGAAGGTTACAAAATTGTACTCATTTAATGAAGATTCTTTACCAGAAATATTTTATATTAAGACACTTACCATGTCCTCCTTATCCTCCTCGTCAGCTCTGACTTCTTCATCAGATAAGTACCTGAGGTGTTTTAAGAGAAAAACTCATTAATGGACGATGAAAATTTATAGAAAAATATTAATAAGAGATCATTTATAACACTCACCCGTGAGGAACCATGAATTCATTATCCACATCGTATTCGTTATCATCGGGATTCTCTTCATCCTTTTCTTCATCGGAACCATGAAGAGACTCACCTGGTTCTTCTTCCTCCCATTCCTCGTCCGAGTCGACTTCATAATTAAACCATTTCTGAAAATTTAAAAAACATTTAAAAAAGAAGAAAAAGGAAGAGATTTTACACCTTTCCCTAGGAACTTTGCTCCAATTTCATATAAGAAGGTTAATTTAATATCAGTATCGACTAAGGCGATAAGTAGTCTTCAACACTTCATTAGAAACGTATAGAAAATTGTTCGGTAATAGATCAAAGGCATGCGTAATTTAGAAGACGAGTTTGTCAACGTTATCGTCCGTTTTCCACACAGTTTATTTTAGTTACGATCACGGCCACTGGATTTCACTGAAGTCTGCTATGATTAAGCAGGACGTCGGTATCAATGCGACTTCCTTGACGAGCGATATCGCCGTTGTCCGAAGCCAACTGACCATCCGACTCGATTCACATGCTTCCAGCGGTCTCTGATTCGTCTTCTTCTCAGTCACGAGGCAATTGTCGGGAACGCGACGGTCCTCTCTCGCAAAATGTAGCTACGCTCTTTTTTAACTTGATTTTCTATTTTTATCAACACGAATTTCAAGCCAACTCTATTTTTCTTTTTAAGTAACGATTAAACTAAGAGAGATCAAGAGATCTAGCGACGAAAAATCAAGGAAGTTGAGAATTTAAGAAAGGAAATCTGCGTAGCAAATTGGGAAAGTTTCAAAAATCGGTGGTACCCTTAAATTATTCTGAAATCAGTGAACAGTGGACGAATGTTCCAGCAGGACTACAAGGATATTAAATATTTTGACAAAGTGAAGGCAATTCTGTGGCCAGTAAAAAGGTGTTCTGTTCTCGGTTATTGTTTCCAATTTGTTCTGAAAGAAGAAGTGACTAGGACAAGTTTGCGATGATGAATAATTCAATAGCGAATCATTGAAGTGATAACCAGAGATAAACATTGAAATCATCGCGTTACTGCGAATTAAGATCCATGTCGAACACAGCGAGTCCACCAACTCCATCGATTCAAGGCAACACGAATCTGAACTGATCGAATTCTCAAGACGTTATCGGTAAAAATCGGAGAGGAAGCGGCGCGCATTACTCATTAAATGCAACTTGGTAGCTTATATTAGTAGCTATTTTTACTACTCTATTTAAAGCGATATCGCGGCTAAATTCTGCATTATACGACGATAAAGCGTGAGCAGAGTGGGAAAATAGAAAGACGCGGAGGGCGAGGCGAGAATTTCGGGGAGACGATAGTCCTCTTCGATTTAATATTTTCCAACGAACCGTGGCCCTTGCCGAAAAGTCAATAAATCGTCGGTTTTCTCTTTTGTGCCGGTCGAGCCGCTGCAATTCCTTTGCTCGATAAATCAACGTCGATTTCATCTCCGCGTGGGCATCAATTACAAGACGCTCCGCGAGACATTAATTTATTATTGGAGGGAAACGTAATATCGCGGACTGATCGAGGCGTAACGCGGGCAACCCGCGATTCTTTCCACGCCGGAAGAGGAGAGGCAGTTTTGAGCAGCTTTTGGCAGCGACGAAGAGGTAGGTAATGAGTTTCGATCATTTTTCTCACCCTCTTTTCAGACGATATTAGAACGTTGTCTTATGGTTTCATAATTAACTTTCCTTTATGTCAATGACACATTGACAGGTATTTTAAGTAGAAAGAAGAAACTATAACTATTTTATAGTATGAAAAAGAAAACATATTTTAAATATAAGAAAAAAAAAGGAAAAAGTGACAGTGAATGAAAAAAGAAAAGTGCGCCGAGTCCTCTTTCAATTTTTCCTGTAATGAGTAACACTTGCTGTGCGTACTTGAAAGACAACGTTGACACACGATTCTTTTTTCCTGTCACAAGCATCACCACTATCGAGCACTTTTTAAGCGACGATAAAGCTTATCTCGAAAAATTATGCCCGGCTACCTCTGCATTGCTCGTCTTCGCGCTTTCACGAGATCACTCGATACCGCGGCGCGTGATGCTCTACGGAAACAGAACAGACACAACACTGCCTTTCGCTCTAGACTTGCTGCAGTGATCCTCGATGGACACTGATACGTTAAATTTAGAAATATGTATGATAAACACTGGCCACTAGCTTATTCCTGTTGCAATTGTGAATAGAATTTGGCGAAATAAAAGAAAAACACCCACTATGTATAGAGGTGGAAATATCGATTTACTAACCCATTCATATTCACGACGAATCAGCAACGACAGACGGTTCAATCAAACTGGAAATAATTAACTTGGTCCAGATCTAAGCCAGACTCGACGGTTGCATCAAAATAAAAGTTCACATTAATCACGCGGAACAATCTAACGATTTCGCTGGGGTGCAGAGAGGCGCGCGATGTCTGGAAAGAAGACGCAGCCGCTAAGGGAAAATGCAGTTATCAGGCCCCAATGCGATGTACCGCGTACAAACGATGCACGACGCCTGGCGAAGCGTCGTTACATTATTTACAGCGTGTTGTCACCCGCCGGGCCATCTGTAATGGCTGTTTTATACCCCATTAAGATTACGAACGGTGCTCCTCCTCGTTGCACACCGACGATTAAATCCCTGCCGTCGGATTGATTTATTCCCAAACCAAGATTCGGCCCTGTTACGAGGTCTGTCGTTACTCCCACCTCTGTTCAGCGTAACACCCTTCATTTATTTAAGAACTTTGCTACGAATTAAGATACCGATTCCAAGCAGTTTCTGATCTGTTTTTAGAGTATTGAAGTACTTGGGATTTTTTTGAAAATACTGGAGATTATTAAATTTTGAAATATTCAAATATTCAAATTCAAATATTCAAATGTTTAAATATTCAAATGTTCAAATATTTAAATATTCAAATTCACACATTTTTTCTACCCTGCAATTATTGAATACCCTAAACTCGAATAAAAAATCTTCAAATACCGAAACCTTTTAAACAGTTCAATTTTTTTCTATATTAAAATTTCTATGTGACTGGTGGTGGAGTTTTATTCAACTCTAAAGCCAAAGATTTGGAACAAAGAGAGTGAAAAAAGAAGAAAGGAAAAAGATTGATAAAAACACTATCGGTGCTCATTGCGATCGGTACGAGCAAATTAAATCGAACGAACTTTTTTATCGGGACAAAGTGACGCAACCAGCCGTAATTAATAAATCTCCCCGGAGGGTAGATAGTCCAAGCTTCGAAGTCGGATGAATTTCTGACATTTGCGATTGGACCAGCCAGGAACGGTTAATCGTCTACAACGATGAGGCTTTTCAAATGCGTCATTAGATAAACGTTGCCGCGATATCTGTCAGTGCATAAATTTCACGGAGAATATGTTTGCCACTGTTGAAGGAAGGAGAAAAGAAAAATACGTAACTGATGCTCTATGTTGGGAAAGAAGAATTTGCCTCTCTTTGAAGACTCTATGAACAGCAAATAATCTTGCTTTAGAAAAAATAGCTGAAGTTGATTCGTCTTGCTTTGAAAATAATTTGTATCTAACAACCCTAGGATTTCCATTCGAGGTTCCAAATAGTATAACAATACTGTGTATACCCTATCGATCTTAAAAAATGAATCGTGGAAATATGCAATTATCGTTGAAAGATATGTATTTCTGTTCAACCATTTTCCTGCTTCCGTGTTTTCCCCATGAAACTCGTTATTCAGGATTTCCTAACTTGGTCAGAGATTTCCTATGTTCGTTTCTGACGCGTACAACAAATCACCAAACGTTCGTGTAGAGATATAATCCTCTCGCGGTCCATCCAGCCAATAAAAGACATCGATAGATCGATGTTTCGACGAGCGGTGGTCTGTTTTTCGTAACGTACGAGGCGCAACGATATCCATTAACGCCGTGCCACGCTATGAGCCGATTACGTCCACCAATATCGATTCGAGAACACTCCGTGAAACTTCATCCCCCGTGAAGTTCTTCCTTCGATCGCCTGCCCATTACACGCTTATCGATCATTAATTTCAGTTAAATCGACTAATATAGGGACACGAAGCTTGAATGAGAGATTGAAGAAAGGAGATTCCACAGATATGACGAATTAAGGGTTGATCTTTTCAGAAAAAGTGCTTTCAACAGACGATGGATATTTTGTAGGTGATAGGATAGAGATTCAATCTTTTTATGACCTTTGTCGAATCATTTTTAAAACGGATAAGATACTTGTATCTATCTACATTCAGTGTAATTAATTAAATTTGAAGTCACTATTGCGAAGAGATTAAAGGTTATGTCTACATTTTATTGGCTCATGAAAAGGAGAGGCTATCAACGATTAAGTTGCTTCAGTCAAGTTCAATCAATTAGTTTCTTCCTCTTAATGATTAAGCTTTCATATTCTACTAGCGAATCAATATTTCACCTTCCTATTTTTAAAAGACCAAACACACCCTGTTGCCCTATTGACCCTGCAGCTGCCTTTCCTCCAGTCAAAAAAGAAACCAAAGACTAGAAATCTCATAGACTGTTGTAAGTTCAAAATTGGGAGACACAAGCTTTTCTCGTCATACTGAAGCAAGTCTTTAATGACCAAAGCGTCCAAACAAGTGGAGCACAGGGGTAAATGTCAAAGCACAGTGTTACTTTTCTCGCTGTGCGCCGTGTTCTTGACATTTGAGTTGAATGCAAAATACACGGGCTGTATCTAAGGTCAGCCTCCTTCGACACGGATAAACGTACTACCAGCGATTCAACCGAGCATGATGGCACTGACTTCGAACACTTTATCGCCTCTGTGTCTTCTTGTCGCTGTAGGTCAAAGCCACTGCACTGTATAGACATTTCATTGATACATCCTTCGGAAATATACACAGCCTTCTCGCGGGATAGTTTTACTAGAGATACTTTTATTCCTAATGGATGCAATAATGATAGCAACATGGAGTGTACGTTTCATAGAAATATTAAACAAATAGAAGTCAGTTTCATTCATAAATGGAACTTGGATGACAAGGATTAGTGCACATTGCTTCCATAAAACACTAAAATCCGTTTTAGTATTACTACTTTTCCGACTGTCATAATAAAACAAAGAAAAGCTATTGGTCAAATTTTGTTTCTAACTTCTTGGACACTTTGCAATTTCTCCACGCGTTGAGGTCCCCTCAGTCTGAAAATACCAAAAAGCAGATGACTAAACTTTGTACGTATAGATGTAAGTGTGTTGGTGTCTATTTTGCTTTATATGATGTTTCTGGACTGCGTTATCAGAATTTCATGAAATTGGTACGGTGACTTCTGAAACTGGTACATGGGCACTAATACTATTAAGGTACCATATCTCAGAGGGGATTGAAGTTGCAGACAGTTCTATTTTCACCGTCCAAGACTGCCTACAGGAGATGAATGTCTAATTAGCATATGCCTCCTGTGCAAAGCAACTCCGGCGAGCAGCTTACGAAAAATCATAAGGCAAGTGGTTGAAGCATCCCAAGTCAGATTGAAGGCTCGAAAAAAAGTCACTCTGTGGTCACCAAAGGGACCGTCTCGCGCGTGGTGCACGAATCTGCCGCGATCTCGTATGGGCCAGGCGGAAAAAACAGAGCAACGGGCAGCAAGAGGCCACGTGCGGCGCACGCTCGCCAAACCTCGCCAAAAAGTGGCTCGCGAAGCCTCACGGTGTCCTCCCTGTGCCCTCCCTGTGCCCTCCCTGTGCCGCAGAGATCTCGCGGGGGACGTGGCCGACGCGGGGCAGGGTAGTTGGCGTCGTAAATAAGCGAAGAATTAACCGTCCAATTAGCCAGGAAGCCGATTCGCTGGCGCGTCTGCCGGTGTTCTGGGATCGGGCCGACGCGATCCCTGGGGAGCAGCACGGCGACGGGACCGGGTGGCACAGCCTCGATTATCTCTCGAACCGTGCTGCCCTGTCACACGACTCGGCCGCGACTCGACTTAGTCTTCTGGACCAGCAAACGCAGTCTTCGAACGTCCCTCGACCGCGAAACTACCGGTCGCCAGAGGGTGGCTTGCGTCTTCGCTGCTCCTGAACTCGAGGACTCTCAGGCGCCCCGTAGCTCCTCCTATGGGAGCAGTGGCCATTGTCGCGGATTGTAACACTAATCTTGATATTCTGCGTGGAGTAATCAAATACGTTGTCCAGTTAGGAGAAGCAATTTCCTTCTGGAGAAGTTGATTGGACGAGTGCTTCATCTGGCATCGATTCCTTGAGGATGAATAACTGAATTATCACTTGATCGTTGGGACACCAGAAGTTTCTTCTGGGTTCTTAAGGGGCCTGGAGTTTAATTCATCTTGTTCTGAGCAGCTGACATTTGAGGATTGAGAGAAGATAGTGTGAAGATCTTCGGGGCGTGATTGAGGAGACTGGGTTGACCGAAGAAGAAATAGTAATATAAAGTGAAACTCGAGAGACATCGATTTCAAAAGGAAATCGCAATTTATTTGTGACACTGAGAGCGTTGCTGGAATGGCAATCGGAAGTGATAATGTAGAGAGATCGAGATAGTAGCGAATGGTGGAATAATTGTATGTGGCGAACTGATAGAGACCTAATAGAAGAACTGGATTACATTGTTACTTTTGCTGAGAATCCATTTCCATTTTCGTGTAAAGAACGACAGGATGATTGACGAAACTGCAATGTTTGATGTAAGTACAGATAAAACAGCTTCGAGAATCTAATAAATTCTATTACATTCGATAGTTTAAAGAGATAAATTGTCTACACTAATTCTTGTACCTAATTAGAAGAGACAAAAGATTCTATAGAACTTCTCCGAAATGATCCCTCTAGATAACCAACACTTGGAATCAGAATCGAGAAATTCAGACGCAATCAGTATCATAATGATCTGAGACTTCCGGGTGGAAGCTGCGTTCAATAATATCTGGATACCAACGTTTCACTGATACCATATATCAGCGTCTCATCCGACTCTGATGAAGCTAGTGGCAACGCTGGCGACACGTTGGTGTCCACACATCACAAAACAATACTTTGTTTCTACTAATTCATCTCGAAGTAAAAATAACACAAAACAGCTCTTAATTCTCATTAAGCATAGTTGCAAAATCAACATATATTCAGTACCTTCCACAAGTACAAATGAGTCGATCACAGGCCAAAGTGAATAATTTGAATTTTTTAAAATTTTAGTGTCACAGCATTTAACTGATGCTTAAACTTTATATTTAAAATAGAAATATTTTTTTTTATGCAATCGATTAATTCAGCACATGAACGGCTGAAATATCAAAAATTCTGAGATCCTCACATCACTGTAATCGCCAAGAGTCCAGTTGTAATTGTAAGGGCCCACGAATTCAACTGGAGTAAATCGCAATCGTAAGCTATTCAAGAGAGACAAGAAGAGCAAGAGCAACGCGGCTCGTCATCGCGGTCGTTGCATTACGTTTCCCTCTTTCTTTCGGGCTTCCCGATAACTCAAAATAGCATTGAATCTTAATCACGAGATATAGACTGCGTTCGCGCTACATGACTTGTCGGTATCGCGAAGCAGCCACGCGATTAATCCTCAATATAAACAGAGTCTTCCGAGCGTTTCTTCGGACATCAAATACCGTGTTTTTCTTTCTTCCTATTTGCGAGATCATCATCGATTCACACCACTTTTCTTGTTTCTCCTCGCAGATGACGGACGAACTTCTGTTCTCCGCGCTGGGCTTGACCACGGACACAGGTGTCGAGAGGCAACTATTCCCATCGAGCTCGAGTAGCCTGGCCTGTGACTACGAGGCCTCGTCCTGCGGGACGACGCCGCGCAGCGACGACTCTGAGACGTTCGACGTCCAGACGACTGACGTTATCAACCCTGTCGAGTATTACACCGACTTGACTTGCCCCGTGAACACACCTTGGACCGAGTTGTCCAATAACATTCCTGGATCTTCGGGTAAGTCGCGCGGGAAACGCATGTGACCGCTCAATGAGCGTGAAATATGTACTATCCAGAGCTCAGAAGATGTCAGTGGATCTACTTCATGAAAAAACACAAAAAGGTGGTACACGCGCATTCCCCTTATTGGCAGAATCGGTTACACGTATTACTACTATATATTCACCTACTTATAACGAGCCGATCACCCCGCTTACCCTTGTGCTGCCCCGCTGATATTTTCTAAGCTCTCAACAGTACCTTTGCACCCAGCATTCCGCGCAGTTTGAACGCGTCCCAGTGACCAACATTTTCGATCAAGATGAGTTGAGAAAAATGGCAGATAATATGATAAGCATTTCATCAGAAGATTTAGAGTTATCACAGATCAGAGAGCAAGGATTTCACAGATTGTTACTCGACAGGGTGCTTAAGCGAACTAAGCGAATTAGACTCGGAGTTGGAATGGTGCCTAGACAAAAGTTGGAACTCGGGCCTTCCAGAGAGGACACCATTATGCACCGCAGGATGCGAGGGTTTCCTACACTTGCCTTTACCAAACCCGCAGCAACAGACGTTTCAAGGGGAAGAACCGTTATGGGTGCTCGGAATCGATTTGAGAGCACTCGAGGATACTCTGGATACGAACGGGATAGGTAAGTTTTCAAGTGTTAGAGAATTATGGAATGCGAGTATTTCGGCTAGGACCATTCTGATGGTCAATAAACGTGAATTTAGAATGTACCATTGCCTAGTGATTCAATTAGCTCCTATCAATTGCAGATTATAATAACAATAATCTAGAGGAAAATCTCATCTCATCAGCAGCTACAGCGGCCCTAGCTACTCATGACTATACTAATCGCAGCTTGGCAAATGCTGCAGAGGATAGATGCTTTCCTTGTACTTATCAAGGATGCGTGAAGGTACATTACAAAAGTACTTTACCACAGAATGTTGAACATACCGATATAATATTTACATAAAGGAACCTTAATGTTAAGCAATAAAAATGAATGGAGTATTACCTAGAAGCAGTAGCCAGCAAATATATAGAAATATATCGATTGATAGGATCATTGACCTAATTTCGCTTAATTTTTTCAGGTTTACGCCAAAGCATCCCACCTAAAAGCTCACCTACGTCGTCACACGGGAGAAAAACCTTTCGCCTGCACATGGTCAGGATGTGGCTGGCGTTTCAGTCGATCTGACGAATTGGCAAGGCACAGGCGATCACATTCAGGAGTAAAACCCTACCCTTGTGAGATGTGCTCCAAAAGATTCGCGCGCAGCGACCACCTAGCAAAGCATCGCAAGGTGCATAGAAAGAACGCATATCCGCTATTTCATGGCGGTCGAGGGCTTCGTGGTGCCAAAATGAACATTTTACCAACGGAGATTTAATAGACTAAATACACCATCGACGGGAAAAGACATCGAAAGAATTTTCTCTGTAGATTTCCTTGCAATGTACTTAATTGATAATTACCAACAGACTTGTGATGCTTAGATACGGCAACAAGAATTCACGTAAAAGGATTCTTCTACAAAGATGGGAACATTCTTTCAATGATCGATTTGAAGTACTGAGAGAGTGTTAAAAGAGATTGATAAGTTGGGCTACTTATGTAGTCTATTTTTAAAACAGTTCAAGCTATTGAACTAAATTAAACAACAGAGCGTAAAAATTGACAATAAATATTGTTGAAAATATTTCGATCTGTTTCTGAATTGTCCCATCTGAACTGAATACTTTATATTAACGAACTTATAGTCGCCAACTAGAAACATTTCATTCATAAAAGGGCAATAGATAATTATTAGCTCCAAATATTATCGAGAGGAGATAGTCGTTCACTAAAATCTATATTTAAAAAGAAAATTATTTAAAAACTCACCATATCCTTGGTGAATGGTCTTCGGGGATTAATACTGTTGCTCTGCTTTCTCCACGTACCCCAATATGGCGGACGTTGATTTTCAGAAAATTGTAATAATTTCGTTCGTTGCTTATCTATGACGACTGTTTGATTAATGATATTCGAGCTACTGTCATTTTCCTCGTCTACAGGTGAAAAAAAATTCAATGAGAAAACTGTACGCAAAATAAAATCTTTTAATAGAATAGAGAATCTTTACCTAATATAATCACATCTTCTTTTGCTTCAAGTGGCCAAGTTTTAAACGACTTGCGTGGAATGATTTTTTTATTTTTAATCTGATTGAGATATAAGTCTGATAATTGTGTATTTCCGTTATTGCACTTTTCATCAAATGACAATTTCTCTTCCTTACTTAAAGTTCTTCTACAAACCGGTGCTATCTTCATATCTGCTTTTACTTCAAAAGGCATGAAATTTTTTGTTTCTGTAGCGGTTTCTTCTTCGATAGACTTCTCCAGTTTCTTAGCAACAAAGAAACTAGTGAAATTTGAAGCTGCTTTTTGCTTCTTGCGTTCTGCTTCTAATTTTTCCTCTTCCTTTTTCCTTTTCTCTTCTTCCTTAGCTTCTTCTTTCTTTTTACGTTCTTCCTCTTTTGCTTGCTTCTCCTTCTGTCTCTGCCTGCAAACAAATTCATGTTATTACAAGAATTAAACTAGAAAAAGTCATAATAATTGTTATAAATATTCTTACTCAATTTCCATTTGCTTCTTAAGTTCTTTCATTTTCTTCTCCTTCAATTTTTGCTCCTTTTCCGCTTTCTCTTTTTCCTTTTTTTGCTTACGTTTCTCTTCTTTTTCTTTTCGCCGATTTTCTCGTTCCTCTTCCAATTTCTTTTCTTTTTCCTAAAATGTAAAAAAACACATATTAGTTTATGGATACAGAAATCAAGAAAATCAAATTGTAAGTAATGCACTTTACCATCTTTAACCTCTTCCTTTCCTCCTGTTTCTTAGCACTCAATAATTTTTGTTCGTGTTGTTTCGGTGTTAATTTCTTTTGCTTTGTCTTGTCTGTCTTAGGAGTTGTAGAAATTTTTGGACTATCAAATTGTGTATCCTTTTCTGCATCTCCATTTGGCTTTGATTGTTCCTCTTTATCCTCATTATCAGAGGATACAATTGAAACATCAGAATCAGAACTATAACACACAGACCTACTTGCTCTAGATGGCGTATCTCCAATTTTGTTTTCGAAGCTATTCTCTACCTGTGATGCATTTTTGTGAGTATCTGTGTCACAACTTTTATCAGAAGAGCTCTTATCTTGCAAAGGGCTCTGACAACTTTCTCTTGAACTTTCTACTTCTTTGTCAGTCTTTTTTAGGAACTTTGTTAAAGGACTAGACTTTACCTTATCCTTTTCCTTCAATTTCTTTTGTCCTGTGGAAGCTCGCCTAGGAGTCTTCTTTTTATTTTCACTTTCCACTTTATTGGTTGTTGTATTTTCCTTCAAATTTTCAGCTTCCATGTCTTCAGACAGGTCTATGCATTCACTAATCTCGTTTGGTGCACCATTAATAGAACTGTTCAATTTAGTATTTTTGACAATTTCACTTAACTTCTTCTTTGATGTCTTCACTAGTTTGGGGCTTCTAACATCCACAGAAGGTGATGTTAATTTTCTCTTTTTATTCCTTGTGACAGTTGATGATTCTGTTGGACTCTGGTTTTGAAATGACAATTGTGCTGCAACAATATATTAAATTCTACATAAATCAGAAAACTATGTTAAAAATTGTGGTAAGTTCAATTTGATACACAAGGTAATTTTTCAACTACTGCACTGATTAATAATCATTCTGATATTTTCTTATGAATATTAATACTATATACCTTGTTTCATCTTTTTCTTACGAGGAGTAACCGCCTCAATATAGCAATCATTCTCACTGATGTCCATTATTTTCATCTCAGACGTCCTAACAATAAGAAACGTAATTAGAACTAAATTCACTTTTAAACAGTGATGAAAAAAGGAAAATATTCAAAACTAACATTTCCAGTTCATTTACCTAAATAAACTCAAGTACAAACTGCGTTTTACAACATTACTGACAAGATTAAACGTGAATCTGTCAATGGTACATAATTATAACCTACGTAATAATTTACCGGACGAACGCGAACCACATATAAATCACTACCAACCGCACGCTACACATATACTATTATATACTAACGTAAAAATTGCAATGCTGCCTTTAAATATTACTTGTTTTATAAATTAAACAGTTACTTTTACAGGAACAATACGTCGAAAGCGCGTTACGACCAGACAATAGTCGTAACAAAATCCGCGGGAAAATAAGTGTAGTAGGGGAATAATTACGCCTGATATGTACAGCCACGAACTATGATTTTCTTAGATTGATCACGTTAAGTAACATTCAGATTTATAGAATAGAGAACTAGGTTCACAAACCAATCAAAATTCGGAACTTCGCATTAAAGAAAGCGTCAAATTCCCTAGAAACGACAACCTTTCCGTAGCACAATTGTTGAAAGACTTACAAAAAATGAAATAGGAAACAAATAACTTGTGCGATTATCGTAACTTACGGATCGCGTCTTTCGAGTTCTTACTTTTAAGATACGTTTGCATTATAGAGCAAAGTTTCATCAGAAATGAGTAGGGAGATCGGCAATACTCTCGTTAGAAAAGCGAGGCAAATTCTATAGAGACGTTCCTAGCGATTAACTATCGAATGTATCGAACTATGCGCACATTAGAAAGAAACCGCATGTGAAGGATAGGGAAACCTGCGTACGAAACTTCTTCTTGGGGAAGTTCAATGCAAATTGTGAAACAGTATTTTATTTAAAAAATACAAACAACCAACCCGGAACTTCTAGTGCAACAGAACTTTCTCATTTACCTTACGGTTATAATATTCTTGAAGAAAAGGTTACTAAACGCTATCTCAAGTAAAAACGGGAATCCAATATTCATTGACCGCCCTCTAGTAAGAAATACAAAAGACGTCGCCACAGTCGCCACATCACATTCGTTCGATGAGTATCGGATACCGATCGGGCGGCTTGAGAAGCCGTTTGGTCAATAAGAAGTTGGTGGCGAAACTTTGAAAAGCATAATGTGTAAGTGACAGGAGGATGATATCTTGTGTCAGTGCGGTGCGCGGCGCGTGTTTAACAATTTCATCCGTAAAAGGAGGCACGCGTTAACGTCGATACGAGATCCTTTTCTAAATAAAGCAGGGAAGAGGAAACGTGTTATATCGTGGATCCACGGATAGAAACGAATGGTCTCGCTGGAGGGGTGTCGTATTCCTATAGTAGGGAGGAAAAGGTCAACCCTTGTCCGGATTCTATGCAATGTATCGGCGCCCCACCCCCACCGACTGTTTCTCCTTTAAATCTAACCCTTTTAGACGTATTTCGAGGGTAGCACGCCGCGTACAATGTACGGCTACTACTACTAATGCTGTTATTGCTTGCCAGGTAAGATATAAAATACTGTCAACCCATTATTACGAATATATATTTACGATCATGAGCTAATTCCATGACTCGAACAACCGACTCGGAACTTTTCTCTTCAATTTGCGTCTTGACGTTTAACGAGCACGTGTCGTTCTCTTTTGCAACGACGAAAGAAAGATTGCACGTTCTATTTTATTTAGTGCAACATGTATAACGTAGATAAGATTCCATCGTAGAATGTAGTAATGCAGTAGATCTTTTAAAACGTTGGAGATAATAGTGCATCTCGACGTTTATTAGTCTCTGACTCGAATATAGAATCGATTGTTAATATGCTTGGTGTGCTGTAAGTAGTACACATCGTATTTACAACGCATTGTACTATGTGAATACAAACGACAGATTGATTATACTGCCGGCTAAATTGAGCGATATTAGTCGCCGGATGGAGGACATTCGCGCGAAATAATATCGGCGAATCGCTGCTATTAACATTCATGGGCGCAGCCAAATATTTCAAGCGCTAGTACTTTATTTGCATTTACTTTTTACCACTCGCTATTTAAAATGATACTTCGATTAGTATTCGGACTTGAATGTGTACAAAATGTAGATGAATTATATTTAATAAATAAGTGAGAGTCTTTAACATATATAATTCATTGAAACGATATTTTGTTGCTGTTTCAGTCACCTTTCAGTAATCTAAAAGCAAGTTCCAAAACGCGATTCATTTTTGTATCTATGACGTGATTTTGTAGAGGAAATTAACAAATTCAAGATGTATGCTCTAAAAATGCAAACTGCCTGCCAGAGCGAGGGCAGTGGTGAGCCTGATGATTCAACTACGCATCATCAAGAACCTACTAGATCTCCAGCAGAGGATTGTAGTTCATTTGACATTGTTAGGGCAACACAGGTACTATTATCTTTCATTAGTGAGTGTGCATTATTGTATCGATATTTCCAATTCAAACTTCTATGTAATGAATATATGTATTTTAGTATGGAGCATTGGATCGTGTCACTGAATTGGTAGAAGCAGGTGCTAATGTAAATGAGCCAGATTCAGAGACAGTAACATTGCTACATTGGGCTGCAATAAATAATCGAAAAGATATTGTGAAATATCTTATTGCAAAAGGGGCTGTTGTGGATGTAGTGGGTGGAGAACTTGGTTCCACACCATTACATTGGGCCACAAGGTAATTCTTGAATCACATTCTTTAAATACTTTATTAAATACTTTACATTTATACATAATTTTAATGGAAAAATAATTGTTTTCAGGCAGGGCCATTTGGCTACAGTTGTGATATTGATGAGAGCAGGAGCAGATCCAACTCTCAGAGATTCAGAAGGATTCTCATGTATTCATTTAGCAGCACAATTTGGTCATACTTCTATTGTTGCTTATCTAGTCGCAAAAGGAGTAAATCCAAATATGCCAGATAGAAGCGCAATGACACCCCTTATGTGGAGTGCCTACAAAGTTAATAGGTACACATAAAAGATCTACAGTTTGTGCTTTAAATCACATTGCATTGGTTACTTTGAAAACTTTCTTTTTTACAGTTTAGATCCAACTCGCTTGTTATTAACTTTAGGAGCATCTCACTGGCTAGCAGATAATATACATGGCAATACAGCTTTGCATTGGGCTATCATAGCCGAAAATAGTACAGCAATATCTACATTAGTTCATCATGGTGCATCATTAGATGTACCCAACTTGAGAGAAGAAACACCAATGACATTACTTGGTCGCCATATCGGGGCAGCCTGGTTAGGACATAAAATCAGTCAAGAAATCAGAGAAAAACAGGGAAGAACTAGAACATGGTGTAGAGATAAGGTATGTATAACATTGCTTGGGTAATCTTGTTTTTCTCTACATTCTTAATTTTTTTTCTTTCAGAGAATGCGCTGGTACTGTATGGTCAGTACACCATTTATAGTTTTTTATGTGATCGGAATGATTTTTCAAAGTGGATTAGATTATCTAGTGAAATTAGGTGCCTTTGTCACTCTTTATATAGCATTATATTTAGCTAATCATTTTGTCTTTGACGAGCGATTGTTTCATATTGTACCAATGTCAATTTATTTGGCTACAAAGGTAAGTTCATCTAGTTCTCAAGATCAGTCGGTCAAAAAACATTTTTCCACAATTAGTTACTTTCATGTAAAAATGTAACACTGTCAATCTGAGTTGTAGAAGTTCTTAAATTATCAGTTGTTTCCTGTTATATATCTTAGATAGGTGATAAAAGCATCTTATCATGACAAGTACATTTTAGATAACACACACAGAAACACAATAAAAACTTTTGAGTTAATTCTATCATTAAAAATACAAATACGTCTGACATTCCTTGTTCGATTGATATTCGTTACGTTTGCTCAGTGATAATTTTCTATTATCATTCATTGCAGATGTGGATATATGTCACATGGGTATTTTGGCTAGGCATACACGCTGCTTGGTATTTATGGTTACTACTAGTAAGTGGATCAGTACCACTCTGGATATGTTTTTTGCAGTCCTGGAGAGGTGATCCAGGTGTAATTACAGCTACTCATGAGGATAAGTTAAATGTAAAAAATTTGTATGCTAAATGACCGACTAAATGGGATTATCTTTCGTAAGCAATGTACATTCTCTAGTTTTATTATTTTTCAGACGATTATAGAGTTAGCAGAATCAGGTGGTTTTGAACCGCAATCGTTTTGCAGTAGCTGCTTAGTCAGAAGACCTATGAGATCTAAACATTGTTCTACATGTGACCGATGCGTAGCGCGATTTGACCACCATTGTCCGTGGGTCAATAATTGCATCGGTATGTCGACTAAAATAAAAAATTCAGAAATGAGAGCGTATTAACTTCAATCTTAAAAACTATTTTCAGGTGCGCATAACCACAAGTACTTTCTTGGATTTTTAGCATCATTATTAGGCCTGTGTATTGTCATTTTATCTGCCAGTGTACAATATTGGCAGTTCGAATGCTGGACAAACTTGACAAATGGTCATAGCGCTGATAATTACCTAGTTGCTGCAGCTACTTGTGATGCTTGGGTAATGTGGGTTACAGCAAATACATCTTTGCATTTCTTTTGGGTCGGCACACTACTAGCGTGTCAATGTTATCAGGTATATTTTTTTCTTCTGCCATTTTTTCGACGAATTTTTTGCAAGTAATATAGGTATATTTACAAGCTATATCATTTCGATTAGATTATGGTTCTCGGTATGACCACAAATGAACGAATGAACGCTGGACGCTACACTCACTTTAAACAAGGAAATCCCTTCCACCGTGGTGCCCTTCAAAATGCAGCAGATTTTTGTAATTTGAGCTTCTGTGGAGTGAAAGCGAAGCCCAGCTCAGATTGGTTGCATAGTTTTGATAATAAACAAGGCATCGAAAAATTGCCTTTACTCGCTACAAAAGACAATTTCCAATATATTTAGAATATTTTCTTAACAGTTGGAGGACCCGCTGTGGAACAAGCGTAATTAGCTGTCGGAAGCTAACAGCCTGTGTCATATCAATTATGCCTGAAGCACTTCTGGGCTACCAAAGAGTTACTACAAGATTGGAAGTGACTTTTTTAAAGATACACAGTGATTTTGCATACACAGATTTAAATTGTACGGAATATTGCAAGGAATTCCCCGCGGTCAGCGAACACGATTTTTAATCATTCGTGTAATTGTAAAAGACTGTTCTACGACGTAAGTATGCATATCCCACCCCTGTTATGTATTTTATTTCTTAAGCATCGACCAGTAGAACAAGTTGCACAAGTACTTTGACTCTATTTTTACAAAAGATTACAAAAGCAAGCTTTTTTTTGTCTCCTTGTACATTTATTTACTCAATATAAATAGAACGTTGATTTACATTATACTGCATTGTAAATATCTATATTTTTCATGTATATCGTAACGTAATCATTAAATATGAATACGTTAAGACATTTAATGACAAGAGTTTCTTTTTTAGTTACTTTAACACTTTGTATCCTATGAAAGAAATACAGGTTTGTCTTATAAATGATTTATATATATATATATACACATATGTATAACGAAAAAGTACAATTTTAATCGTATTGGAGAACAGTAATACCTTTATAAGAAAGAGCCATGACAGTCAGTTTTATGAGATCAATTGTACAATGTATTTTTATCGATATTATTTATTACGATTGTTTGTACTTTGTAGCTTATAAGTGCTGTAGACAGAGATATTATGAGTTTTTTGCTGAAGTTATAAAACTTGTAAATGAAGAGCCCAGAACTAGTTTAAAAACAAAAAAAAGACAAAATTGTCGGTAGAAAGTATGGCATACGCGTGTTTAGAGATATTTAAACTGATCTCAATTTGAAAAATAAAATCAAATGTTGTATGATACGATTACACGAAGGAAAATTATATTGTAAATTAACTGTTAATTATTCAATCCATTTTTCGTACTTACGAGTAAGTTTACCTGACTTAAGTGCCATGCTTGTACTCTTTGAAAGACATCCACCACGTACACATATACTCTTACGCTCTAATCTTATAAGGTTTGATTAACGTTAACTGTTATATCTAATCCATTATTGCATTACGTAAAACAGGAGAAAACGTTTTATCGATAGCAATATAAAATATTTACAGCATAGTATATATAAATTGTTTACAATGTCTGTTTCAATGGATGTCACATTTTAATAATATCGTAAAATTTTCAATGAACTATCTTATTAATTGTCTGTAGATATTAAAAGAAAGAAACAAGAAAGAAGAAAAATATAAGATAATAGGAATTTGATGCAGGCGAAAAAATCTTTTAGAATTTTTTGTACGGTAATTACACACGTGACAAGTAAAAATAGAGAATTATTAAATATTTTACATTCCAAAAATGTACTTCGATCTACAATTACGAGTTGCTTCTTTTGCCTCTAATACGAGCATCTTGTTAAGAATAAAGGCTCCCTTCTAATTTAAGTTTACAGCAATACTAATATACATATGTCAAAATCAGACTGTGCTGTTAAGGCTGCAAGTGCTATGTCAATTCACTTTCTAGCATTATAAAATATAATTAAATATTTAGTACTGTGAAAGTTGTGTTTTACGCACAATTAACGCAGGCAGATTAAATGTTAATAATTAATTGCATCCTTAACAGGATAGGTTTCATTTAAATTTGACATTGAAATAAAGCTGGAAAAATCTATAAAGGAAACAATATTTTGGTCGATGATCGTATGATCCAACTACTGAATATTCACACTAAAGACTTATGTTAAAAGAGCGCGAATATATTCAACACTGCATTTTAAATAGGTGCCTAAATATACCATTATTGTCTCATACAAATTTATGAAAAATATGTGAATTAAGCAAATGTGCGGATACATTTTTAACTTCAGTTATAGTTTCTAAGGGAACAGGTCTATCACGCGTAATAATTTGTTCATTTGGTCATTATTAGATATCTGCACGATAACTATATAATGAAGATAATTGTATCGTTTTATCAATTGTATTATATAATTTCTCTGTTGTCAGGCTATTTTTATCTCATGCAATCGATTACTTTTTATATGTACGTTATTCGGTCTGATTATATAACGGTGTAAATAATTCAGCTAGTTTACTTTTATTTTGATAGTTACGAAAAACGTTTCGTATTCGCGTGTACAGGAAAAAACTAACTTTCGGTATTCTTTTATCTAACCAAGAACAAATTCTTCAACTTCTTTGACTGCTTGATACAGAATGTTAAAGAGGTATTTGTACAAACCGTTGAAACGTATATGCAAATTTTAAACATAGATACTGTCGCGCGAACAATGATATTAAAAAACGAATACTCCATGTCTGAATTATTGCAAGAAACACGTGTATAAATATTATAAATATACAAATGTAAGTTATACGTAATATTACTTTGTACCAGACTATTGACTATGTCGAACGAATGCGTTTGTTAAATATCTTTACTTCATTTAAAGACAGTGGCATACACATTTAGTATTTATATATATATATATATATATCTCTGTTCTAGTCCGATCAATATTAAGGCAATTTGATATTTACATTTCATTTACCTCATAAAAACGATGGGATGCACCCAACTATTTCTAATAAGTAGTCTTCTTATTTTTTAAGTGTGTAAAGCAAAAATGGATTCCATAATTATCGATCCATCATCAACGAATAAAAGATTCAAATTGTATTATACTTTAGATATATATACGCAACAAACAGATAAATATAAAATGAGAAAATCTTTTATAATTAATATTTTCAAATATTTCATTTGTAGGCTGTAAATGACTTGTGTTAAAAAGTGTAAGAAAATTGATTACGAATGAAACACTATAAATGTAAAAATTTTAGGAAGAAGGATTTAAAAATGAAAATGTAATAACATTTTGAATGCTTAGATTCTAATTGAAGTTGCCGGTGGAAGGAAAAAATATATAGTTCTGTAATTCTTTTCGTAACTTGTTACACGTTTAAGAATTATAAAGCTTTTCACCAGGCATTATGTCACGTAGATGAGTTTACAATTATTGTATCAAATCGCAATAGGCTATTTATATACCATTCTACTTCCAACTCAACTCGATGTAAATACTATTCTCTTTTACTTCGAACTACGTTTCGAGGATTAATAAAGTCTAGAAACGTGAAGTGTTAGACGTGTAAAAATTTTTGGTAAATTGCGCAAAATTGAATCAAAATTACTAAGTGTTATTAAATAAAGAAAATACAAGTATGCAGTTTATTTCTCCTTCATTATTCCTTGTAAACATTTTATCATGCTTTTAATTTCCTCAAAATATTTCTAAATAGTGTTTTTTCTCAATAAAAAAGATGTTTTCATCAAATTACTATGTACTGAATGTCACTGAAAGTCCAAAGAATGCACTTTTGATGTAAACATATGAATGCATCAACTTTCATTGCTGTCAATTTGACAGTTTAGTTCTGTTTTAGTTCACGTTAGTTTAATTTCAATTTTGTTCAATTTGTTTTCAAGAAATGTGTTCAACATGGTTTCTGCAGACGATTGCCCTTGCACTGATGCTACAGAAGTTTCTAACATAACATCTTTACAGTCAGATACTTGTGTAACTGATAGCAATATCAGAAAATATTGTGAACCTATAAGTAGGGATAATATTTTTCAGGAATATAACTGTAAGTAATTTAAAGGATTAACAACTGAAAAAGCTATAATAGACTAGATTGATATTTTATAACAATTTATAAAACAAATATAAATTAAATATTGTGTTGATTAAGTTAAAGATTGTAAATGTTACGAGACACATTCGCCTATAAAATCTGGAGTACCTCCGGAACAGTGTGGAATAACAGATATAGCAAAACAGACATCACAGAAAGAGGCATTAAAAGATCAGTGTTCAATGAAGCAAATTGACTCCACTATGCCATGTTTATGTCATACTCACAAAATGTAATACCATTCTATTCATTTCACATGGCAAAGTTAATTAAATAATTTCTCTTTTCTAGCAGTGCCTACACTTTGCCTCTGAAATATAAAAAAGGTAATTATTTCAGTCATGTAACTTAAATTTTCATTTTACAATTAATTTAAAAAATTTTTTAAAACCTTTTCTGAATATACATTCAGATTCGTCGTGCTTACGACCATTCTGGTGTCGCTTTAAGTGGAAATGGCCAAAGAAGGGATACTTGGAAAGAAAAGATAAAACATATGAAGTAAAACTGAAACAGAGACAGTGTCCTCATTATTCAGAGGTATTAAAAAATATGTATAGAGGGATACAGCAATACTGATTCATTTTTATCTTCTATATTCATAATATTGGACAATTATCCAATATTATCCATAACAGTCTCTTTTCATTTAGCCATTTATGTGCTGTGAGATATCAGAAGGGATACCAAATAAAAGAAAACGTGATGACCAGAAAATGGCCAAGCTTTTAAGAGATGAAGAAAAACAGAAACATAAAGAAAGGGAAGCGGCAGAAAGGATTGACATCTATTACTTTGATCATGGAAACTCTGCGTAGGTACAACTACATTTCATGATTACATGACTCTTTTAGTTATTCAGAGGTTGCTTTCAGTTTAACCTTTTCATTAAAAAGTTATAGAAATAAGTAACGTTCCTTAAGTACTGTTAATCCATTGATAATCGTTATTTCTCTACAGTTATTACCGAACAACAGATTCGCCTCCAATATTAATAACCGACAAGTGTGCCGAAAAAACTGATCAAGCAGCGACTCGTTTCTGGGCCGAAATATTCGGAACGATTCATATTGGAACCGCTTTCGTTACAGCGTTTATTCTACAATTATTTCGGTTTATTCTTTACAGTATAATAAGACCGCTTACTGTGGGCATTTTGCAACTGTTCGCGGATTATTTTGTGAAACCATTTTTATCCATCATATTCAATGCGTTCATACAACCAGTGCTCATATTGCTGTACAACATCGCAACATCTCTAAGAGATCTTTGCGAACCAATTGCTGAAGCAATAGGGTTATTCTTGAAAGAAATCGCAAACCTCTGTGCCGCGATTAGACTCGTGGAAATTAAACAGAACACTGCTCCTTCGGTTCCGTGCACTTGACGAGTGAATGGAAGAAAGTGTTAACTGTGGTTCCGTGAGTGACGAGCAAGTAAACATTTTAACAAATTATTTTGGTCCATTAAAAAACAGTGAAATTGGTTGAATTCTATCCTGGTTTTGCACTTGCGTTTTGTGTTTTCAGGTAGAAAAGGACAACAAATGATTCGCTGCATTTCTATGTAAATGGACTGAGGTAGAATGAAAGCAGATTTTAAGGAATTCTACAAAAATTCGTCAGGAACACCTGCGGAAGAAATTAGAATAATGTAAAATATGCTGCTTTTACTTTAATTGTTAGTTACTGTTCTGAAACGCCTAGTAATGTTTGTTTTATTTGTATAACAGGATAGAGAATTTCGTCTTTTTTTGTCTGAAGGATGACAGTAAGTAATAGTGGACGTAGATAAAATGATATACAGGATTGAGATAAAGATAACTAAAAGAAGATTCGGAAATGAAATTCATCCGAGTTCCAACGAATATAACACATGCCTTAACACCAGGTATATATTTGGTATTACTTTAACTTTACAATATTATTATCATTTTCATTTCACTTTGTTTCATTTCATCTTTCTTCTTCATTTTTTTACAGAACAAATTATTTCTTATAGCAACTAACTTTGTCAATAATAATCAATAATCGTCCTTCGTCTCTTTCGTATATCTTACTGTTTAATAAATTATGTACAATCTCACAAACAACAAACGGAGGAACCTAATTACATCATGTAGTTGTTCACACTTCGCTATTTACAGGTACTACTGGTTTTTACAGAATTGCGCTTTCGCTCCACCTGCGTGTAGTCATTATCTTTAAACTCTGTTGTTCACGTACTCTATTTTTCCTTTTTTTAAAAAAAGAGAGAGAGAGAGAGAAATAGGAAAGAAAAAGGAGAAAAACAAACGCCTATCGTCACCTAGTCTCAGGAACTGCAACCTCTGTCTTGCTGTGCATCGCGATCTAGGTGGCTGTGGTCGGAGTCTCCTGGATGGCTAAGGTTTGTGAAGGCGCAGATGATGATGTCGAGTCACCTGCAATTACAAACCTCCACTCAGCATCTAAATAGGCTCAACAGCGTTTACGTAGTCGCACAATTTTAGCGGAATGATATCACCTGTATCGCTAATGTTTCCGCTTAAAACTGTGTACATAATCTTATTATGGATAATACAGTCGCCGGCAAGCGTTACGTAATAATCTATCGATTTTCTAGACAGTTAAGCTTACCCAAGAGGGCAGCCTCTAAGTCTCCTAAGATCTCTGTCTCCTTGGGATCGATAAGATTGAAGCGTTGATTAAGGAGCGTGAGGTGGGCGAACACACAATTGAGGTGAGCGTGCAGCCCCAAAAGTGTTACCTCTCTGAAGTGGCAGTGGTAAATGTGTGCCACCACGTGGTACAGTAGCCGCAGGATCTTACGCACTATCGATTCGAACGAGCTAGGAAATTCATTTGCTGGAACATCCAAGGAAAGCCACTAATTAATATGATTATAACCTTCGTTGGCATGGGCAACCTACATCATTCGTGAAATTTGTCATCGAGTAGTTTCTGACTGTTTGGAATTGTAAATAATAGTGTTAGTGAACTATAGAATAGTATCAGTGTTGCTTGGTATAGGATTTAGTGAATAAATTAATTGTCAGTCAAATATTCTTTCTGCCTATCGAGGACACTACACTTAAAGAGTTTTTAACAAATACAGTATCTTCTCTCTAACCCTTTTAACACAAGCCTAGTGTTACCTCGACGAGTTACTTAATTAGTGATGAAGCTAGACAGAAAATGGCTTACCATATTTCGTAGGAAATATAGTTTCGTCGCTAACGGTGCGTTGTGTAAAAGTCATAACATAATCTATATACTGTGGCGCTGCCACTCTCGTTTTCTTCCCTTTCTCGTCGAACCACAGATACGTTCTGAAACGATAAGAAAGCGAATTATTCGTCCGCGTAATGTCGGTCAAAGGAAATAACAGAGAAGAAAGGGTCAAGGCGAGAGGAAAACCGTTCAAAGAATGGACTTTAATCGGTACTCTTTCATCCTTCCCTGCTCTTTCTTTTGTAGCCAAACGTGAGCAAATATCTCAGCCTTCTTCTCCCACCGAATCGTAGATTGAAGACAAACAACAGCAAAATTACATATTAACTTCCGGTATTACGATTAGAAAACGTCAAATTCTCACGAAGGAACCTCTCGACATGGCACTCTCGCGAGAAAATTAGAATGCAACTTGGTACAGGTATAGATTTCAGCCTGGACTCACTTTAAAAGGCATTGTCTCTACTTTTTCATCCCTGCATTGGATTTTCTCGAAGAGGATTTTTCTACACAGATGTGACGCGTGAAAGTAAAGGTGGTTCTGTTTTCCTGAAACGTTTCTAGGAGCTACAATCAATATCTGCAAGAGCCACATACGGCTCGGGGGCTACAGTTTGGCCATCGTTTGTCCGTGTCTGCAATCACACGTATTCTGTATCCGCAGGAAAAAGTCTACACACGTACCAAGTTGCATTGAAATCTGAGAGTCTATCGCCTCGAAAGGTCCTTCGTCAGTGGAACATGAAAAAGTGTTGGAAGGTGATTAGGAACGAATCGAAACTAAACGATCATTCCGAAATGCATACCTTAAGCCGGGACCGGTCATATCGGGGCAGCCCGTCATGGTGCAGAACTCCGATATTGTTCCGTAAACGAGGTTGATGTGATCGAATAGTGCGAGGGTGTGGGAGGCCAGCCACTCGTTGTAGTCCAAACCGGGTGGTAGATCGACCAACATCCTCAGGTCCAGCTCTGGCAGTTGCCTTTCGAGGGCCGCCTCCTCGAGGTACAACTTCGGATCCTCTGTGGTTCCCGCATCCTTCTCCTTTCGTCGGGCTTTTCTACGAACAGCGTTAATACCGCTCATTTAGTCAGGATCGTCTTCCAGTCACGCGTCCTCTCTACTTCTGACAGTCAAGCAACGAAGCAAATTATCGCTCAGGGATGGAGCCCATGTCTCTGATGGTTATAGTCTGAACAAAATCGAAGGGAAACTAGAGACCACTGAATTAGGGGAGGAGGAGTAATTCTGAGTAGCTACCTGATTTCGTTCAGACTATAATAGTCGCAGGATGGTGGTGGTATTTTTGCATGGGTGTTAAACATTATGTAGACTCTAAATAAAGTAAATAATATCCACTTGTCGCTCAAGGTCATTGAAACTTAAAAATATACATGATATCCATAGTTAGACAGATAAAGAAATTGAAAGCAGACAAATGTATGACCTTGAAGGATCACCTACATTTGCTCAGACTATAGTCATTAAAAAAAGAAGTAGTCAATTAAATTTGAAATGTTACTTTAGAATGCGTTGATCCAATTATTCACCTTTGAAATTACTTTATTGAACGAGGGAGTAAGAAATATCTTACTTTGACAGATGAATGGCAAAAAAACATTGAATCGACGAAACAATATTGAATGTCCCATACGAAAATCACCGAAACATTCTGCAACTGAATGAAACTTCCACTTCGATCGAAATCGAGAGAAAAACGGAAGAGGGAAACAGCGTGAGTGGTAACCACGAATTCGACGTTTGGTTACGAACCTGTGCTAGTAGCGTGCGTTATCGGCACAACGATCGAGAGATTGAGCGCATCTAGAGCGCGAGAAACGAGTGGTGAAGAAGGAGCCTAAATATCGAGGCGCAGAAACACCGTTACAATAAGTGATTAATACGGGTACAAAGTGCGAGTCTCGGCAAGCTATTGTTTCGAAGCTACCACTTAACTCATCTCCCGGTAAAAACGGCACTACCAATGAACGTACAATTAATATACCCACTCGCAAAATGACGTGCTAATGTCATTAGCAATGCGTATGGCGTGACTGTGGACAGTGAAGATTTTAAGCGCGAGTGCTGCTAGTACACGTATACCCACGAAGGGTTGGAACTCAACCTGTGACAGAATACGATACGACCGAAATTCATACTAACTTCGCTGGCGACCAGTATGACAGGGGACAAATTCTGCCGAAAATTCTATAAGTGAAATGGCAAACTTTACTCGTGGATACAGCTAATTTTGCCTAGAATTTTAAACTATACAGCAGTTACCGCAAATGCAAGGTAGCAAAGTTATAAATGACAGGGACGACGTTTCCCCCGACTGGGAACGACACGTCTAGTGCAACTTCCTCTCATAAGCGGGAACATTGTTAACTTTAACCATAACTACAGTACAGTGCCCTCGAAAGAACGGATCACTATTTCAACCCTAGAAATACCGAAAAAGACGACTTTTTCGGGCCTACATCTCGAAAAATGTTCAATTTGAGATACTTCCTTTCGGTGAAAAATTTTCTAAAAAAAATCTTTTTGCCGTACACATTAACCCTGATATGTACAAATACTAAAACAATTCTTTTTAAGTTAAGGCTCGCTATTTCTAGGGTTAAGATTAACTGTAACACGGAGTACGTGCCTTCAAAAGAATGGATTATTGCTTCAGCCAGCCTGGTAAGTGGTCAGATTCGTCAGGCCGAAATACTGAAACGGCTACTCGGATGGTTTCCTTGACGAGGGTTGATAACACACCACTTCGCATTAATATGTTCAGCCCCCCAGCACGGGCAAATCGCGTGGTGGGCACTTTCGAGGTTGGTAGAAGTTACATCAACATAAGTAAATGTAGTGCTTGCATGAAATATTAGCTGTCTTCCTATGCCAGAGCTCGCGAAAGGTATCGTGGTCCGATTGCAGCCCACCGCAAGTCTTAATGCATAAATATCTCTAAGAGAACCTGGCCTGCCTCAATAAACGGAAATGGAATGGAGCCTCGGAGGATTCCCATTGCCTCAAATGTCACGTTTTATTTATATTTGTCGAGTCGCGATCGGGGAGCGCGCGAAACTTCTTGATTGATCCGGCTGGTCACGTATTCGGTTAATTAACGAGGGAGACAAAGTTCAGACGAACTTTGGAGTTGGTATCCGGTGAAATCAATGAAAGAAGAGGACTTCTTGAACCAATGCACTGATTCCAGGGCTTCGTTCAAAGACGACTGGCCTTAGGGCAGTTCCTTTGAGGAGGACTAACTCTCCGTTTGTACAAATACGGTCCGATCGTTATTGTTCTTTCCAGCTTAACAGTGTCCCGATACGCGTGACGTGATATAGATTTCTCTTGATTGGACGTGGGTGTTGCTGACGTAGCGCTACGTGTACGTGGAAAGGTAACTCTTGAAAACAATGGGACGTATTTAGTTTCATAAGATGATGTGGTGGGACGTTTCTAATGGAAATGTGCTGCAGTATTTTCTTGTAATGGACTTGTTATCGTAGTCACTGTACTGAGGAATCGTTTGGAGTAAATGGCTTTGCTTCGACGAATTGTCATCCAGCTTATACCTCAGACGAAAATGAGCTTTCAGCGGACAGTTGACTTCAGAAATGCCTCCGTGCTATAAGCTCATTGTTAGCTCAGTATAGTATAGAGTGTTTGGTAAGTGAATATCTATTTTGAAATATGTCCTGAGTTGGCATACATCCTAAGTTTAACATCTATTTGCACATAGGAACTTTAAAACATGTCTTACCATTGCAACTTATTCCCCGTATAATTCAACATAGGCATCACCAACTACATTTGAAAGTCGCCGCTGATTTACCAGACACCCTGGACATTTTTTCATATGTAGTGAACCTAGTAATACGTTTCCCAACACAAACTCAGTAACACATTTTCCACCCTAGACATAGCAGTATATTTTCCACAGATTGACGTAATGCTGCTCTTCTTATTATCCCGAATTATCAATCATTGTCAATAACCAATGAAAATTATTTTCAATTTTCGCAAGCGTCGAAAAAATATGAAGCATCGCGTCCTATAAGCTTCTTATCGTAAATTGAAACAGTATCGTGTGCAAAATTGAAACGAAGCTTCAGTTTACTGTTCGTGTCGCTCCGGAAACCATCAATTATACAGCCAGTATCAATAGCCTCGTCATTCGCGACACACGCGGCATTACTCTTCGCGCGTTAGATCTTTGATTATAGCCAGAGCGTGATATGTGATTCGTCTGAAATTACATTCCATTGATTTGGGTATAACCGACGGCTAATTATCGACGAGACCCTCGACGTTATTCATTGATGATCATATTCAGCGATTCGTTGATACGGTTATCGGAGACCACGCGTATGTAGACAGCGAAGTAGCCAACGCCAGCATTATAAACGATGAATAAGTAAATAAATAAATAAATAAATAAAACAAAAGAACTCTCGTTTCCTTGTGTGACGCTGCTCGAAACTGAATGGCGATTCTCTGGACAACGGCCGCGCGTTTTAAAAGGAGAATAGATTTTCATTACCGCGTGGCATGAAAGCGTAATTATATTTCGAGCGTTCATTGTGTCCCCAAGAAAAGCGAACGGAAGTTCTGTCCAAAGAGATTCGCGGCTCTCGGCGGTTTCCTTTGATTTCTATAACCTCGATTCTGACTGAACTATCGCCGTCACGCTTGGAATTCTACGTTTCTCATAATCTAATGCGCTTTTATTTCCACGCGTTTCTTCGTGACCCGACTTTGGAATCACAGTAGTTCAAATGAACGCAAATATCCACGGACTCGTTCCATATCTTTGCCATTTGCCGTACGCGATATACAGGTGGGTACAAAAATGTATGGCCACATTAATTGTTTAGTAAGTGTTGTATAAAATTATACAGGGTGGTCCATTTAAATAAGAGAATTGAAAGAGACATTTAGGTGACCTAATTTAAGTGTACCACCCTGTAATCAATAAAGAGGAAGATAATTGAGAATGCATTTTTAACAAATCTTTAATAAATACTTCAATAATACTATGAAAAATTATTTGTAAATATACATACATTTTCACTTGAATGAATAACGAATAGATGAAAGTCTACTACTGTATTAGGGTAGCCAGATACTTCTGTGATCAACTGTACCACGAGGTGAACGAAAGTTACTGAGCGAAAAATTCGAGTAAATAGAGTTAAGAACGTGCTTTCCTAAATTGTACGTTATAATTTGATGAGCTGTTGGTAACGGTCTCCTCAGAAATATACTACGGTGCACCGATGGAAAACGAATTAGTGGCCATCGTAGTAAGCGTGTCCGTGTGTTTCTGGTTACGTGAACGTAACTCGAAAAAGCAATTTCATTCCGGGACCAAGGACAATATTACGTTGTCCTAAATGCACTTTAGAGGCCGATCCGCACCACGATTTTCCTTCCCTCTCGAATTTTGGAACATGTTCAAGCTCATTAGTCCCGTATCGCTAATACTATCGGCAATATGTACCACGAATGTTACCGCATTTCTATCGATTCTTCCCTCATTTGTCGCTCGAAGGCGACCAGGAATTAAAGGACAATGTTAAGCTTGGCTTTACAGACAGATACAAGTAGACTGTTATCGATTTACATCCTTGGAGTGTTCTCGCCGAGAGATAGAATGGTATTAGCCGTACTCGGTTTCAGGATCAGGTGGAAATATACTCGAAGGTGACCTGCACTGTGCAATTTTGGTATTCATGAAGACGAGTTAGTATGAAGACTATTACGTGGCAGTATTACTGTCGTGGAGAGCCACCCAAGTATGACGTTCACTTTTTAATGAACCTTCCGTCAGTTTCTGGGATTTGTGAAGCCGAATAATGTAATACCCTTTTTCGAAGAATATATTGTGACTAATAATTTAAGAGGTGTGAAGAAATACATAATAATTGCACAATAATTGAAAAAGGAAGTTTGTCCTCGTAACAGAAATTCTACATTTTACTCGGTTTCCATGAAATAGGGGTACGTATGTATTACACAAGTTGGGCTAAAAAATTGGTAAGTTCTTTCAAAGTGGACTCAACTAGAGAGCAGGAAGGGACTTGTAGGGGTTTCAGGTAATCACGAGGTTGGAGAGCGAAGCTTGCTCCAAAATGTTTCGGCGCACTTGAGGCGATGCACTTGTGTCAGCCTCTTCTCATGTCCGCTCGGATGTCTCGTAATTAGCAAGTTTCCATCCAGGAGCCTCCGAAATTGCTACGGTGTCTCACGAATTGTATCGCGTTCGAAAAACGAACAACGCCTGACCTGAACAGAGCAAATTTAACTGCGAAATTACACCCAAACTTAATTCAGATTAAACCAAAATCCATTGAAACGACCAGAAACTCCAACTCGAAACTGATTACATATCCACTCGAGTGGACTCGTCGAATGCAAACGAACCGAACTTGTTCTGGTCTACTTAATCGAACTTGGATATAGTCGGTGTAACTTAATTTAACGAAAACCTGATCGATCTAGTAGTTAACGTAAGTTTAACCAATGTGGGGACTTAACCCTTAGTTGGGGTTCACCCTTTCGTGGCGAAAGTCTTATAATCTCACAATTTACCTTCTGACCAAATTTATTGTTTACACTTCGTGGAGCAATTTCAATTAATCCTAATTGAACCTAGGGTGACGTGAATTAATTTTAATTGTACAGGATACCTGTGTAAAACTATTACTGTAATTTTATCGTCCATGCTAAAATGATCAAAATTAGATATGATTTTGCAAGTAATAGAAAAGGCATAATATAGCCGTGGTAAAATATCCTCAATTAAAAGATAACTTAATCGAACTAATTATTTAAGGTTTGCAACGAATATACCTAAAACGGGACATCCCAATTTGCGATCCAACAACCACTTGATCCATGTTTAATCGAAACGAAAGCTTCGTTATAACTTGGATTCAACCGGAAACCAACTGTCAGTGGTCTTTCGAGTACTTTGCATAACGACAGATGGATATTGCAACGAGATTATTTCGAGAAGACTTTGAAGTAAATTAGAAAGAGGAAGATGTTCGCTCATGTAATTTTCACGGAACGAATTCTCGTTACACTCGAGGAAGACACTAATTTCCGACGCGAGTCTGGGAGAGTTTCTGCTAAAGGATTGAAGGGTGTATACTAGATTTTTAATTGCGCGGTATGTGTTTTATTTATTAACGTCACCATCGTCTGCTTTGGAAAAGGGTGTACATTTTAATTAAAATTCGCAATTTGTCGCGTTGCAATGAACTTTTCATCTCCGAGATTGCAAATATGACGTCCAATTAAATACAGAAAGGTGACCAAAGCTTCGCTCGATAGATAAGACAGTTTTTAACACATATTTCTTTGATCAAAAGTATCTGTTAACTTGGCAATTAGCAGCGGTTGGATTGATCCAGAAAATACTCAAGCTACTCATTTGTTACAAGAATAATGACTGTAAGGTACCTGTTTCGATTTTTAATTAAATTTGTGATCAATTTTAAATAAGAATTCCATTTAATACTAAAAATATCGTCACATTTCACTGAAATTTAAATCAAAAAGTACCACCACTAGTTAACTTCTTCTCCTGATAGAAATTAAAATTGAATAAAAATTGCTATTTTAAGGATACACTCGCACCTATAACTGCCACCAGAAATGCTATCTTCAACCTACTAATGCAGCCTCAAAATTAGTCTGCGTGCTGTAGTTCGAGAATCATTCCCTTCAAAGACAGAAACGAGGGTCGTAATTAGCAATTCACGAATCCGTCGTTGTCACGAGCGCTCGACGATATACCGAGGGCCCTCGAGGAACACCAACTATACTAATCGCGTCGTATACAGAACATTTCGTCTTTAATCGACTGACACCAGGTCCGCTGATTAGATTAACGAATTATCGGCATCACAGGGCAAAACGAGACGCTCCCGAACGCTTCTCGCCTTCGATTCGCTTTTAATCTATCGCCAACTCCTCGTTGGACATTTCCCCTCTTCCTCCTTTCCAGCTCGTGTTCTGAACGACAAATGAGGCCTCTTCCCGGCCGGAAAGTTAATTGATTAAAGTTCCTTTACTCCGTTATACCTCGAGCAATTCTCTGCTAAGATCGATGGAATCCATTTTTTACGTTTTTTTTTATACATTCACGGAACGATAAAATTCGCATCGCTTAACCGATTGGTCGTCATTCGTTGCCGAGGACAGGAGACAAATTTCTCCGAAAATTGAGGATCTCATTGATAATCGTTACAGGACGCGTTGCGAACTTGCAAAATGTTTGATAATTTTCTTAGTATACAGGGTACTTCAAAATATGTGGGCTTGATAGTGACTCTCGGTGACCTTGAGGACAAGTACTTCTCTTCTTTTTTTAAACAATATGTACTATTGTTAAATGAAACGTTCTCTAGCAGTATCTTTTTAAAGTGAAACTTTTGTTGTGTGGGGAAAGAACACTGCCATTTGAAGGTTCAACAAAATGGAGTAAAAAAAATTAGAAAAATGGCATGAGTGTAAACTAGAAGTTTCTAACAATTCCTAATTTCTATACTAGTATTTTATCTAACTATCATTGAGAATTTCGTGACTTCTTACCTTTGAGACACTTCATAAGTTTGCAAAGCTAATATCTAATAAATATACAGATCTATAATTGTGACTAAATCTATTTCACTATCGCTATACGCTAAAGACTGTTCTCCATTGACTATCAAACATTGACAGATCAAAGATGATAAAATCGAAATCAAGGAATATCGCAGAATTCAGTCACTGAGAATGTATAATTAATCAGTGGATCCTTAAAATTTCTATGTATCTCTTGCGCAAGTATCTCCGACTAACACGTGGCAGCTCTGCACACTCAGATTCCTGTTGGTCGTAAAACGGTCTATTCGCATGCAATATATAACGGGAGCCACAAAATTCAGCCACGACTACTCTCTTTCCTCTATGAAGCTCATGCCACTGGAAAGAAGCTGCGCTGTGCTTGGAGAAAACTGGCCCGACTCGTTCTTCCGGCCTTTCCAATCGTCTATAACTTCAAAGGCACCGACGAGTCGTTCTCCCTTGCCAGTTTTAACCATAGACCGCCAACTAAATTGCAAAACATACATCCAGTCACCTCTAGAGACTATTCCTCTGACAGTCGCTAATCCACTCCTTTCTAATTTAAAAAAAATTAGTGTCGGTTCTCGTTTCGATAAAATCCTTGCCTATCTATCGGTCTACTCTAATCGTTCGCCTGATTGACGTTAAAAGAAGAAAAAGAAAGAGAAAAAAAGAAAGAAGAGGAACTGTTGATAATCCGTGACATATCGAATAACGGAAAAGAGAGATCTAGCGCGATCACGTTGCCGTTATTTCCGTAATCGCTCTGAGAACCCGATACACATCGGTCCTGAGGGTATTTAACGTCGCCACGGATATCAGTCTCTTGCGTTCGATCAACTTAATCACATTGGCTATCAACTGAGCATCTTACCATTCAACTTGTTCAGGTCTCACCGAATTAATGGCTCAGCCATGTTTATTCATGCACGTATAATCACGTATCTATGTTGCGATATCTTTGGGTTATCCAAGATAACAAATTGCTCTCGTTACGGTTTTTATAGGTTTTTTTTATAGCTAATAATATACAGTACTATCCATACGTTTTGAAATCACTCTAAAAAATGGATTTAGCAAGTGTACGAAGAGCTCAAATGATTTTGATTTGAGTGTTCGGAAGAAATGAATCAAAATTACTTGAGCAAAGTGTATAATACAATGGCAATACATAAGTTCTGTAACATGTCAAATTCGAAAAAATTTGAAAGTCTGAAAATTTGAATGAATTGCTTTTTTCTTAGTCGAACAATATTATTTTTATTGTTGAAATATAAAATAAATTGCCACACACATAAACAATGTACATGCAAGAACACCATGAACAATGAATAACTTTTAGTAATAACAAGTCGACTGTTTATCAAACAGTCCCAATAACTTTGCATAAATCATTTCATGACGATCCTTAACTTGTGGACGGTACTGTATGACCACCAGGAAGATATATTTCCGACTTTTTCAATTTGAACCACACCTCAATATCCAATTCCGCGAATGAATACGCGACATTACTTTTTCTATCAATTCGTTTGCCAGCAATTTTTCAAAACCATTTATTGCTTCTGCTCTTTCTGTCAATGCATACGTTCGTTTCATTCCTCGATTTCTGCGCCAGGATTCCTCAATTCCCATCTACAAAAGAGAGAAACGAGTCTCGAAAAGAGCAACGAGTTCTGCGTTGAGTTTCAAGACTGTCTCGTTGGGTCGTATGACTCAACACGAGTGGAAACAGAAAGGTACTTAAAAGACCGACCAGCGGAAGCGCTAAACAATGAAAAACCTCGTTCGTTGGTGCGTGATCAGATATATATGCCATGCAAAAACATAATCAATGACTTTCAGCCGGCCATACACAGAGAGACGTAACAGGGTTGACCGGAAACTGCGATGCAGGCAGGAGCAGAGTGATTCTTCCTTTCGACATACGTATGAAGGATAAAGTAATTTTCGTTGTTTAGAAACCTCATTTTTCAGAACAAATAGTGTTGAAATTTAATTGAATAGCTGTGTTCCACTTGAGAAAATTCTATTTGGAAAATTACTTTACTGTGAGCTGATTCTGCCAAAAGAATCATCATATCGATTCTCACATACGTAGTATTAACCCTTTGCACTCGAAGTTTGTGAATTTTCCATACATTTTACCTACTCAGAAGGGACAATCGAGTGAAAAGGGTTAAAATGAGAATATCGACATTTTCCACCATAATTTTCTCAGTCAACCCCTTATACATCCATTTCACATCCTGTATATACAGCGTGTCCTCGAAGTACAGTCGAAGTAAAACAGTTTGGCTGATCAAGGTCACTCCATCATTACGAATCTTTTCCACTTCACACTTTAATCATCTCACCTCGATTTTCTCCCCTCATGTAGCGTGTAATGGAGCATGGCTAACGATAAAACAGTAGGAGACTGACAGTAAGGACATGGCTAATGATACAAGGGATATTGGCATTACAGTTCAGGGTGACTTAAGCTATGTCTCCACTGAAGCAATGACATCGAACACCTCGTCACCTTTTTCTGCTACATTTTCCATAATGTTTCTAGCAAACGCCAACTTATAGACACATTTTATCCCCGCTGAAGCAACATAATCCGAATAATATTTGCCTTTTGTTTCGATTTCAAGGGAATATTTGCCGCTAACAATAGAAGTACGAAAAAACCTGGAGAAATATTAGATGACAAGTGGCGACTTTCTCAAGATACACGGAGCAGCAACGAAGAAGTTGAACTCACTGTTGCTTCAGTGGAGACCTAGCTTTATAGTACACCATGAGACGCGTCTGTCACTGTCATGATCGTACCAACCGATAATAAAGGGACAATAAAGGAGAAATAAAAGAGAAATAAAGGAAAAATAAGGGCAGCCACTGAGTGACCTTGATCAGCCAGTCTTCCCTCTCGACTCTAGCGATCGTTGATTCAAAGACACTCTGTACGCGGTACATATACAATACATAGATATAATATAGAAAGAGAGAGAGATCTAGACGAGATGGAACTAGACGGAGGGACTCACGCGACAAGCTCGCCGAAGAACCTGATCTTCCTGTGGCAGGTGTCGAGGAGGGAAAGACGCGAGGAGACGGTGGAGCTGGTGGCGGATCCGGCGCCATGGTGGACGGGCGTCGGCGGGGCCGATAAGGTCGAGGACGTCGAGGCGGAAGAATCCTGGAGAACGACGCGCGCCGGGGAGCGCAGCATCGTCGTCGTGGTGATCGTCGTCGTCGAGGACGATCTCTTCGGCGCCCCGTCCTCGTGTCCGAGGACCTTTTCACGTACGCTGGGTATGCACCAAATCTTGTTCGGTTCTCATCGAACACCGGCCGCGACACCGAATCGCCTGGTGTTCGCCTTACCGCACGACAATTTCAACTGTCCCCCTCAACTCTTCAGCTCCTCAACTCTCTACTGTTCCACGACTCTCTCGAAAGTCTAGACCCCCGAATTGTCCACCTTCTTTCTCAGCGTTTGGGTTAGTCCTCGTTCATCCGTTACTTTCTCAAGGCGCTTTTAGCCGAACTTCCTTTGCCTCGAGTTGCTTGGACTTTAAAGCTGTTAGGTCGATGCAGTCTTCTTCTGGGTCATAGCAAAACGTCGTCGAGGCCATGTTCCTCGCTGCGGGTCCAATAGTTATCGATCCACTTACTGGTGAACCGCGGGCTCGACCAAGATCGCGCCTCGATGAACCGAGAATCTGTGTACGCGCGACAAGGCTCGATTACTGTTCAACTTAGCTTCCTCCACCTACTCGTTCTTGGGTATTCCCAGTATTCTGGGTTCTGATTAGCCGCTATATCAAATTTAGAGACTAAGTGAAGATTTCTAGGTTAAGTGAGGATCTCGGAATGCCGTTCTCTTTGATGTTCGCTACTCTGATAATGAAACTGTTTAGGATAGGACTTTAAAAGTTCTTTAAAAAGTAATGTTTATTCCAAGTAGGATCCGAGGAACCTCATAACCAAGATAGACCGTAAAACAAATTATCTTCTCATAAAAAATATTGCAATACTTTCTTGAAATCCCTGACCATTTCACCTTTAATACTCTCCATAATGGAACGTGGCTAGCCAAATGACCCAATATTCACCTGGATAGTACAATATTCCAACAACGAATCTCTCCGAAAACAAAGAATGGAATAGCAAGCCGCGTGTTTCTCGTCAGCTCGAGGGATCTAGAAACCAGAACGTATCACGATCGCGATTACGTCTCCTCGGTTGTTTCACTTCCTTGTTTCCCGTTTCTCGAGAGGGTTGGAGTGCAAAAGAATTTTTCGAATATACCCTGCTGGACCAGCGCCAAAGACTTGGACGTGGCCGCGTGACTTTGTCAGTGGTTGTTTCGGCATCTTCGGAGGATCGAAATGCGACGAGCATGTTCGTTTATAGAGCATGGAACTGCCTACATAAATATCGACCTATCGCCTCTCCTGAGTTCATGAAGCTTATTGAACGCATAATACAAACTTTATTAATTAATTTTCTGTCTCGAGATTATGATTAGATTATAACTACAACACTGGAAGACTTTGAAGAACCTTCACTCAATTATGAGCCATACTATAGTGTTGTCACGATATAAGCTCGCGACTTAAAATCAGGCAAGAGTTAATGGAACGTAGGAAGCTCAGTTCCAGCACTATATTTACAATAGCAACTTCAAGTTACCTTCTCACAGGCGAAGTCCAGATAAAGCGAAATAATGGTTTAGAAGAAACATGGGTGTCTTAGACAAGCTTATATCGAGACTGTATTCGGAATTTCATTTCGTACCATTGCGAGAATTGTTTGCTTTTTGGCGAGACGAAGTTATGTTCATCATTGCACGATTCATAATCCAGTGGCTTCCAAGACGCCTGCTCAGACGGAAATAACGAGCGTGCATCGAATGTAAGCAGGATCGTAAATTCGGCTCAATTTATTGACCCCTCAAGCGCGATTAAAGAAATGTCCGCCTGCAGGAACTACATTCTTCACAAAGTTCGCTCCGGTTCCTCGATATTTATCACCTGTCCCCTTATAACGTGAACCCTACTTGCTTCACAAAATTTTTGTGCTGGCAAAATGCCGTATAATTTTTATATATATATATAGGAAAAACTTAATTACTTGCTTCGAGTAACTAAACGATAGATTGAAAGTACTTTTTCTCGCGAAACAAAAGTTTTGTTGAAGTACTTGACACAAAATATTCCTTTACACGTGTTTTTTTTCTATTTCCTGTTAAATTTAAAACATACACGCCAGAGTGTCACGACTATTTCCGAAAGCTTGTATTCGCTAAATTTTCTCTAAACTATTTCTAGCAACGACCAGTTAAATTGAATTTCAAAGTCAGATCAACGTCTAAATCTACTCGCAGAAAGTATAATTGGCTACTGCGACTAGAACATGGCTGGCATATATCGTTGTCTGTTATGATGTTTGAAAATGACACAGCAACGATAAATGCCTGTATTGAATTGTAAAACAGGCAGTGGCAGACTGATAACGAGACAATAAGTGAGAGGAATACAAAGTACTTCGGAATAAATATTTCCTTTAAGAAATTGCGACGTTCGAGGAAACACACTTTTCTCCTTTCACCGATAAAACAAATAGATACTTCTAACTGAATTATCTCAACCTTACCTCAACATTTGCCACACAAAATTTAACAAAATCTCCTAGCATTCATACTTCAAAATATATAACACTATCATTCCGTCACGACAGGGTTCACTAACAGAATAAAAGTGATCAAGATACAAATCTTCTTTACACAAGAAGACCTAGAAGCTGGAAGAGAAGTTACACATCTTCGGTATCCTCTGCTCGAAAAATAATGCCACATAATAGATCTTTCGGCGCTGACGGAAAGGTCGATACTAATAGAGACATCAACAATTTACATAACCCTAGGGGAGGGGGAGGGGGACGATAAGTCGCGCCTCGATATAGTAATAGGATGAAAGTATTATGGATGTAACATGCAGCTCGCGGCAAACAAGGTTTTTCCAGCGCCGTATAAATTAAATCATTGGGCCGCTTACGTCAGTTAGCGGCGTGGTTGCTGCAAAATTTCCGCGACGCCGACGACAACGGAGCCAAGCCTTCGGTCGCGATCAATCGCACATCGACGATCGAAATTTATGCTCGACCGAGCGCCTCATTAACGTGACGTCATTAAGTCACGGAGACGGATGATAGAACGTACGTGATTGGCGCAACAACAACCTGTCTCGCTTCCTCTTTGCTTTGGGAGGGGTGGGTGAGTTCAACGTACAGGTTGTCCAAAATACCCAAGAAGATATCAGAAAAGATGATTCATCGTTGGAGCGAAACTTGAATTCAAATAATCATGGAATAAAGTCGTAGAAAATAGACCCAAATGTGCATTTTTCGTGACACAGTAAAGTTTGCTATGAAAATGATTTTAAGAGCTCATAGACTGCACTTTTCAATATTTCTATAAAAGATTATAAAGTGTAACGTCAGATAAAGAAGACGAAGATAAAATCGAGATAACCTGCTTTCTGATGGTCCTGTTATCTTTGGAACGCTGCAATGGTAGGAATATCAAGTTCCAATTGGATTTCTAATAGAGAAACAACACAGTTGATGGATTAAGAGATAGCGAGATCTTGATTGCAGCCTTGCATAGCTAAGCGAGAGATAGGAAGCTGAGGGAACCTAGAAATGTAACAATTAACAGTAGTGGAAACTGAAGACGTGATGGGGATAACTAATGGCGTAATTGGGAATGGTGGTCCAGTACCCTTGAACAGTCAATTTCTTCTGTTCTGACTATTACAAATTGGGGTTGTGCCCATAAATCAATTAAGAGTGATAATCAATAACGGTGATACAGTAGGTCTAGTCAATAGCAAATCATGGCAATATCGAACATACGTAATGAACTTTCAAAATTATTTTCTAAATTAATGGGCCCCATTTACGAATCTATTAATTTAATATGCCATCAATTTTGTGCTGTATAGTTGAAGGTAGTTTCAGGATATTTTGCGTAGACTTCAAGGATTACCGAAGTTAACAGAAATAGACGTGATCGACGGAAGTTTTGCTAATTACTAAATCGACAGCGTTGAATCTCTACGCGCGTGTCTACGCTAGCGAATTTACATCATTGATATTCATTTTCCACGCCTAATCAAGGACACGTGATGATTGACCAATGAGCCACCAACGACGACAATGCGGCTAGTCGATTCTAATTAGACTTAGCACGAGCAAGCTTCACAGAAAGTGAATTAGACTATTCTTTAATTATTGGAGCGACGTGGCTAAGTGGATTTCATCTTACTCATTTCGTTTCAATCTTTTTCTCGCTTAAAATAAATATTAAACTGAATATTATATACTAAAGTGTGAATGGAGTTATCGATTTTACTCACATTCATACTAAAACTGATTCATAATTTTGAAGTATATCTAAAAAAAGAAACTTTAATAAGTATAACAGTGAATATAACACTTAATTATTATATTATCGAATTCCCCAAGTGGCAATATCTGAACTAAACCGTTATCACGTGCTGACTGTCAGTAAAAAAATTATCATTATATACACCAAACACAGTAAGCACGATAGCCTAGCTTAACGTCAGAAGTAAGACAGCTGATCGCACAGAAATATCAGGTGTTGACACAAACACTGCCAATCAAACTTGTCTTGACATGAAATGGTAACACAAGATGTCAAACACTATGTTTCAATAGAATTAAATTTATTAAATAATATTATTGTACACAATCTATTTGATAAAGACTCCTAATGCAAGCTGTGTTACATAAAGAAAGGACTACCAAATAATTCACTGGATTTCGCGTCTATTGTCATCAAAAGGCGCCGACATATCGCTCGGATAACGTCAGTTGCATCAGATAATTGATCGAAACTGACAAACAGAGACGTCGGCAAGTAGATCGATAAATTATTTATTCACAAAGCTAATATTACGTCCTATTCGTGTCTCCGGTAAAAGCAACGATAATCTCGTCAGTAGAGAGCGTGAAACTTTCTCTGAACTGTACATAACCGTAAGTCGCAAAGAGTCGAGTCGAATGTTGCAGGAGACGATCGAGGAACCTCTGTTTGTCCCTTCTTTCCCGACTCCAAGGCGTTTTCCGGCCCTCTTCAAGTTCGAATCCAAGTTTTACTGCCTCTTGATAAAGCGCGTCAGATGTAACGGAGACGAGACGTAAGACCCAACATCTTGTAAAATTTTGGATCGCTAAGCTTTAACAGTCTACTCAAATTTCATACCTAAACTACTTGTTGGCCTTTAGATTTTAAACAGAAAACTAGAGATAAAGAAATGAAGAAAGCCATCAAAAAAATATTTAATTTTCAAAATTTCTAAAGACTTCTAAAAGTCTAATGAAATTTTCAAATATTCAAATATTCAAATATTCAAATATTCAAATTTTCAAATATTCAAATTTTCAAATATTCAAATATTCAAATTTTCAAATATTCAAATATTCAAATTTTCAAATATTCAAATTTTCAAATATTCAAATTTTCAAATATTCAAATTTTCAAATATTCAAATTTTCAAATATTCAAATATTCAAATTTTCAAATATTCAAATTTTCAAATATTCAAATTTTCAAATTTTTAAATATTCAAATTTTCAAATTTTTAAATATTCAAATTTTTAAATATTCAAATATTCCAATATTCAAATTTTCAAATATTCATATAATGGCACGGAACACGTAAATTTTCTTAGTCCCAGAATTACTATCCTGTTCCTTTCAGAATCAATAAATAGCTATATAAAGTCTACCATATGTTTCATCTAGGATTATGGTTTCGGAACAGCTAGATCGTTACCAAGAATTCATCAGCTACTATTTGATTCTCAGAATGTTTAACTGCCTTCAAGATAGCAACGCGGAAGAGATTAAAGTCTGGAAGAAATTCGATTCCAAGTGAAGAATACACAATTTAGGCAGCAAGGCGAACTTCACTATTGCATCGCTTTACCATGAAATCACGGTGGAAATTGCTTGTCGGAGAACCCGATGACTGCTGCAACTTTCGCGCTTGATACATTCCTCCTCGTTCACTTTTCATTGATATTACAGAAATAACGCGCACCTCTCCGACTGGAATAACTACAGTGACATTAAGTGTACTGAAAAATAGATTCGCACGCGATTGCCGTGATCGCTTTAGTTTGCTAAGTCAATTTGAATGAAGGATAAACGAAATGGAAAACTTTAACTAGATTTCAGGAGAGTTTAAACAAAATATTAGTTTAGCAGAAAGGAGAAGGTGACTGAAGGACTTCGAAAGCATCTCCTGTTTGCAGTTTCAGTTAGCTGGGAATACTAACTGAGAACACTCATCGTTTGAGATTCCTAAACTTCAAATAAGGAGTTTGCCCAATACACATGGCGATAAAATCGAAATCAAGAAACTCGAGCTTCAAGATCCTTTAATAAGAAATTCCACGTATCAATGTACTCCAAACATTTGCAAAGCTTCTTCAAATATCTGTAGCCAGATGGCAAAACCTGATATATCACTTTTCTTTCAAAATCCAGATATATACCGAGAGAGATGAAATCTCTCAGATATCACGTAGATTAAGATAAAAGTAAGATGGCAATTCCTGAAATATGGGCTTACGTAACTTGAAAATTGCCGTCAGGAAAAATTAGAAAATCATGATGTATCAAGTTTGGTCATCTGACCACAGATTTATAATACAATATCAAACATTTCCCTAGTACGTGTTTCAACTTGCTTGCCTTTCAACCCACCCAGTCTTCACACCCTATAACAAGGACTACCATGAAGAAGAAAATCCATCGTACCTCTCTAAAGCTTCCCCACACAAACTTCCATGACACATCGGGAAGGAAGCATCCGAGTCACCCCTGTGTCGGTCATTCAGTGTCTAGAACACAAGGACCCGAGTAAGTACATTTGGACTCGGTTCAATTAGAAAGGAGTTCTAGTGATTGACCGGCCAAGTGAATGAGAGGAGGAACAGCGAGAATGGAGTAGGCAGAGACAGAAAACTGGCGTCGAGCAGGAATGGGGCGTGATAATGGTCCTCTAACCACGTGGTCGGCGGAAGAGTTCTTTGACGACGGCACTGTGCAGCCCGCTGCAGCCGCAAGACGTCTCGTATTCGTTCACCGGTTGACGGCGATCGTCTCGACGCGGCTCCGTCGGGTGCTCGAACGCGACTGATACAGAAGTCCTTGCATGCCCCCTTCCGCGACGACGACGCCAGGCGCCGGGGTGTCGGGTGGGGAGGACACGACGAGCGTCCAGCCGTGCAAGCCCATCACCCGGAAATGGCAGACACAAAGGGGTGCGGAGGATCGACGGAATAATGCCTCGGCGTCTCGCCCCGCGGGGGCTTTGTTTAAACAATTAACGGGTAGTTCGGTTCTTTCTTGGAAGGACCGTGGTCGATGGGGCGTGACAATGGAGAGCTGTTAATTGACCTGCCTATTGCTAGTTGCCTAGCAATGACGGTGCTGGAGGCACTTGGGTTGGAATTGTGATCTTTGGATTTTGATGAGGCAAAAGCAGGTTAGTTTTACCCTCTTGAGGGAGGAATCTTTGTCAGGCCGAATAGACTAATTGTGTTTTATTTTCTAAATGAATTGTAAAGAAGGTAGATACTCCAGGGAATATCTAATATCTACCTCACGAGTTTTCATTCTTTTGGAAACTTTCAAATAATTGCAATTCTTTCTCAATCAGTCAGCGAATTTTTCTAGAGGAAATTTGTGACGGAGATTGATCGAAGCTTTCATACTGATATTAGAAAAATTGGATCAACATTTATATTTAAAAGGATGAAGAAGCATCCAGTTTATAGAAGGGCTTGGGAGTAGAACCGAAGGTAGTTATTTTTATACCCTAAATGTGCACATTACCTTAGTTCCCTTTCAAGATCATTTTTAATGAACAATATTGATTTCTAAGGGCTGTTCAATATATTTTAAACATGTTACATAAAAGATGCTATAGCTCTGAAAATAAAAAAGAATTTTATCTCAGTATAAAATACTTTATATGAATTACAAATTGGCGCTTGAAGTGGCTAATAAAATGTATTTAGGGTAAATGAAGATAAAGCAAGATAAACCGAGATAACCCGAGAAAACCCCTTATATCAAACTTGGAACTGGATCCAGAATATAAAATGGGTCACGGCTCTGTACAGAAAGTGTTTACGTTGAATTAAACTCAAATCCCATTAAACTTGAAGAACAATATAGGACGTAAGAGAGAAATACTACTTTTATTTTTCAATTTTTGTGTCATTATTAAAATTACTTCAGGCACTGACTAACATCTGAAATTGCGTTTCCCACAAGTCATGTTTTAATAGCCTCAATTATCGTCAACAAAGTTCATATCTACATTGCACAAGCCGACGAATAAAAAGCCGAGACGAAATTGGTGCTGGGCGTGGTGGAAAAGCTGGGCTTAGATATAGAAGGCTCGTCTAAATGTACCAGTGGGCGTGAACTTGAAAGATAAGATAAAACCAATGGATTAGGTCAGGATTGAATCTAAACAAAATCTGGGTCACGTTTGGATCAAGTTATAAAACGAGGTCTGGGTTAGGATCTGGGTTAGCATGGATGCGAGCCCCAAGATAACAGCTTAGCCGTCGGTTATGTAAGGATTAATCTCTATCAGGTGGGAATAAAGGGCATGAAAACGACAAAACGATACCGCCAGATCAACGTAAACGTGTCGGAGAAGAATGATGGGATATATATTCCAGAAATAGCAGTTTAAAAATGAAAAAAGAAACACGTGGAAAGTTTGCGAGACTACAAAATTTGGATATTTGTAACATTGAATATCTAAAAATGTAAAAAATGGAAAATTTTGTAATATAAAATGATTTTCAACTTCCTCCATTTCTCCATCCTTGGGGCCATCATATATCCAGATACATTGCATTTAGTCTAATTACATATGGATAAAGGTATCATTCGAATGAAATTACGACACTGTTATCGTCCCATTCTAGGCCACGGAATTACTGCTCATCGCGCAGAGCGTGCACCCTCTTTGTGTCGCGGCGTGGCGTGTCGCGGCGGGCATACAGAGATTGGAGGGATGGAAGAACGGCAAAGCGTTCAGGCGAACCGGGAATGACGAACAAATACCTAGCAGCGCGCGCAACAAAGCTACGTAGAATGCGTTATTGCAGCGGCAAACAGGATCAGCCGGTGGCGTCTGTTGAAGCGGCCAAGCACGATGGGCAAATATGTAGATAGGAAACGACAGATAGGACAAAAGATCCGGAGCGTCGACGCGGCAAATGGAACTGATTGAAACCCTCCCGCGAATCTGCGCGCTCCTGATAATCCTCGCAATTTTCCTTTTTTCCTGTCACCGTTCGAGTAATCACTCCGCGTGTAGCTCCTACAGCTGTTTGTGCCACTCTCGTCGAGCTTCTTCAAATTTTCCAATTTTTCTGTGTCACCGCGGCACTCCTTCTCAGGGGGTTCATCGCGTTTTTTTTCTCATCTTCAGACGGCTTTTTTGGAGGAATATTAACCTTTTCGTGACTAGTAGGATGTATTCGTCCTACTTATTTTTTTCTGGTATCGTACCTAGAATGATATTGAGCTTAATTAACAAAAAAGTAACAGATGCTCAAAAAATTCATTCTGTCATGATAAGGTTAAGTAATTTATTCCATTCAAAATAGATGCAGTCAGTCGTAAAGGCTGACATACACTCAGTGAAATTAACTTTTTCAAAGATTGTAATTTAGATTTTCGTGACTGACTGTACCCCTTCGTATAGCTACTCTTGATAATTTATATTTCTCTTCCGCGAATTTGCATGTAGTCCCTACTTGAGCGTCTTCAATATCGCAATGAATAACTTCCATAACAAAAAAGGAAACAATACGAAGGCAATTAAATCAGAGCGAATGCAAAGTTCTTATCTTCAGTCTATAAACAAGAACTCTAGATTTACAAAAGTATCCTATTCAATTACCTGTCACTGCGGAATAAAAATATATCTCTGTCCAATTAATAATAAGAAGTATGAGTAATTAACGATAAAGGTTTCTACTTAATCATATCGAAATAACTGTAACACAGTTTAATAAGCGAATTGACTTTCATGGAAAATTACGTTGACACAAAAACTATATTAATGAAATCACGTAATAAAACCGACGAGCAGGTATCTAGCTTGAGATAAGTGCGCTTCGAAACATGCTCTGTCACAATGCGACAGACGGATAGAATTAAAAGTAATTTATTAGCACGACCGTGCGTGCATACTATTACAATGTAGACAGACGACAATGAGACATGCGAAAAAATATTTACTGATTACAGAGGGTCTTTCATTTATTAGGAATAATTATAACAATGTCTTCTTATGTTCCATGGATAATAAGTCATCATCCAAGAAGAACTGCTACATTCATATATCACTGATTACTTCAAAGTAATATCTGCTAACACTATACATTCTATACAACTAACAATAAAACACCCCGCAGAAGTATTAAAGAAAAAGCAGAAAAATCATACCCTCTCAATTTGATGAAAGAATGTTAATCCCATCCCCCAAGGTATTTGCGCGTAAATAGCCCCAGGCGCGCAGATCGCTCGTGAGCACGGCTTAACGAGCCAGCGCTCAGGCTTTTCCCCAGAAAGGTTCAAGTTTCCCCGATGCACGCGTGATCCAGCGGCCCGTGGGCGCTGATAAATCGGATTCGGAAGAGGCGCGAAGGGAAAGAAGCGTAAAGGCGAGACGATGCGTGTGCGTGGCGTCCCGAAAGGAGGGAGGGCAGCTAGACGGACTGGCGGATTCGCGGGGGCAGAGCGGAATATTGATTGTCGCAGAGTTGGAGTGGCAGCAGAGGGGCCGGCCAGTCAGCTGACTCGAGTTGCCAGCTCACAGCTGATCCCGACACACAGCGTAGCGCGTCGCGGCGCAACTACCGTCGCATTGCTGCCCTCCCTCTCCTCTCGCGCCTTAGCTGCCCCTCTCGGCGCGAGGAACCCGGTGCCCTTCGCGCGGAACGTCCTCCGCACTCCCATAACCCAGACTTTCCCAATTTTTCCTCCTCTGCGGACCTTCCCCTAATGGCCCTCGCGAACCACTGCGCGAGCTGTTCCTCGCTGACCGAGAAGCGACACGTGTTCTTTGGGTCGCTCGTGGAGCCGAAAGGTCATGCACTGTGTCGACTCTATTTCTATCAGCCGAGATAAGCGATCTTCGATGGCAAGTGTATCGTCTTTCGGCGTCTTTGGTAATGTGTACGGGCATATTGCGAATGATACAGCACGCTTTCGAGTCGAGTGGTTGCTATTTCTTTTTTATGTGTTGAGATCTCGAAGGGTGGATTCTGGCTGATGGGGTGCTGGCTACTGGATCCTGATTATTTCTTTTTAAATGAAGAGTAATTTGACCTTGTTTGCTCACAGCATTCTATCGAATTGCAGAGACATTTTTTAGGAGTATCTAACGAGGGATGCATGTCCCACTCATTATGAAAGTGGTCTAAGTCAAAAATGTACAAAAGTGCAATTTGTTACTTACTTTTTTATGTAACTGGATGCAACGTCGAATAAGTGGTAAATTCAACTTTTTAGATTTTTTTACTTAGACCATTTTCATAGGTACCGCCACACACATGTTTTGCGGAGTATGCTACGTGCTCAATTGAGAAACAGAAGTGATGGGTCCAGTACTAACCAAGTGATTAAGAGAAAGCACTCTACTTTTTAAGTATTCTCACCCACTAGCGCAATTTCTAGCTTGGATAGTGAAGTATAGAGTGTCTTAGGGAGCAAGCTCAGCAGACTAGAATTCCTAAGAGACTTAAAAAATTAAAGAAAGAAATTAAGATTACACAATTCGTGTCTTCTCCAATTTAACCACAGAAAGTTTGTAGCTCTTTGGAAACGTAGATGTAGAATCTATAGGTAGCGAGCACGCGACTCTAAGCGCGTGCGAGGGCGAAAAGTAGACCATGACCTTGACTCGTGAGCGACTTCTACCGAAACCCCTCGAAACTCGAGCCCAGGGCGAGGAGACGCGATAATGATGCATTTAGCAGAAGGCGAAGAAGAGGACAAGCACGAGGAGCCAAGTAAACGTGGAAAGTCTCTATGAGGCGAGTAGACTCGTTAACGATCGAATGAGGTGAACAAACAACGTCGAAGAACCTTCGATTTCTTCGTTCGAGCGATCGAAAAGGGCCGTCGACCGAGATTTCCCGCCCAGCTGACTGCGAGCGCTATTCATCGCAGGAATTCAAATGAGAGCGATTTCAATCGTGAAACGAGTGGAAAACGCGTGGCGACTGTTTTCATAGACGAATCTATGTCTTCGAATATAAGGTCGTACTTTCCTCTTTATTGTTATAAATTCTATTTGGAGAGAAATAAAAAGTTTAGCACCATATGTCGCGAACGAACAGTTTTCTCATAAAGCTGTTAAACCCCATTCTCCAACTTGCAATATTACACGATTCTGATAAGCTGACAAAACTTTACTGCGGTTTTATTTTCTGCAGGTGCGACTTGATTATATGTTTTTGGAAAATAAACGTTATATGTTTCAAGAGTCATTGGAGTGAATCATATCATACTATAAACTAATGGGGTTGGACCAAATTAAGGGTCTCTAGCTATCAATTTAGTGCTCTGATTATAAAATAGGGTGTAATTACCGTAACTCCAATTCTTTTTATTGCAATTATAATAATATGGATTTATTAGAAATTCTAAACTAGAATCAAGTTGTAAACTTGTAATTGCACCTTTCTGTACAAATTATATTCGCAACTAGTACCTTGCCCCCCACCCTAAAATTTTGTTCTGTAATTTCGACTTCTGAGTGTTCACTTTCTGGATCTCAGTAATTTCTGATCATATGACATACAAAACTACAAATAACATCAAAACTCGATTTGTTGTCTCATCCCCTTTGTTTTTCGCGGAAACACATAAATCTAGATATCGCACACTTCAATCACTAGCTTCATTACTCTGTTTATTCCCTGGTTTTTATTAGAACAGAACACATACGCAAGATGTGAAAAAGGGGAGCGATGCATTTCAAATATTGATACTACCGCCGAGTTAAATTAAACATCGGAGATGGAGACGAACGGTGCCTGAATCCACTCTAACTTCCAACAATTTTTATTACCATTCTGTGTTTACCCTCTGCCTAGCACACACGCTTCCTGAAAATGACGTAACGTCCTTTGGGAAATGGAGAGCTGCAAGACAGTTCACGAGGGATCTTTCTCTCTATCTATCTATCTCTCTCTCTCTCTCTCTCTTTCTCGATACTCTTCCCGTCCATGGAGTTTGCTTTCTCTCTCCTTTAAATCGTTTTGCATAAACAGACCACAGTTCCGCGTGGTTTTCGTAACTGCACTATTACAAAATTATGTAAAACAAAAGGACCCTAAAGAGTTGCAAAGTTGACTAAAAACTTGCCTCATTTCCCTGAAAGCCAGAGGAAGAAATTTCTAGCACGAAAGGAAGATGAATATCGTTAACCGCGTGAAAATAATCAATCTTTGTCGAAACGAGTTTATTTTGTTTAGTAAAATTGAGAAAAATTATTTGAGCTTCTTTTAACTGCATTGCACTATTGGGATTTCTTGTTTTTCTTGAATTAATATTTGCCAGTATCTGCATAAAAGCTATAATAAAATTAATAAAGCTACGCTCCCTAGGGAATCACGAGATAATATCGCGGAAACGTTCAGAAGATTTCCTGCTGCACCTTTTATTCCGGCAATTGTGTTGAAGTTCGAGCAAATCGAGCAAGCTTTTCGAGACAGAATACTGTAAATGTTCATTTGAATATTATACAAAAATATCACTCAGTTCGATCGCGAGAATATCGTGAAACGAAGCAATGTAGATGCATAGGTGGAAGAGTACTCAACGTTACGCTCCACCGAGGACGCTTATCGAAGCGCAAGTTGCATAATTTCGTATGCTCAGAGCGGAAATTAACAACTTAAACAGTAGCCGATATAATTTACTGTTAATTATGGTATCATGTTATCCCTTTTGCAATATAATTCTCCTGCCTTAAGCACGATTTTCTTATTTCCTCGTTAAATTGCAACGACAAGACCTCCATGGTTATTTTTATCTCAATTGAAATCACAAGACATATATGTAAGATTCACAGAAAATTGCTTAATCTCACCCGTTCAATATAATATTTTTATCGAAAAACTGCTCGATTATTCATTATGTTCGGTCATTTTTGTCGAACCAGTTTTCTAAGTTAATCAATACCGCTTATCGTTAAATAAACGTCGAATGGAAGACCATATGGCGGAGTATCGTCCGTCAATGGTCAAAAATTCATACGTCACTTTAATTACACCGGCTACTTCCTTCGTTTACATATAATTACTTGCTGGGAAGTTCATGTCAACGATGAAGACGCTGCTTGTTAATGGTCGACGAGTAAAATCGATAACAAAATATGAGAACACCTGGTTATCTGATAATTTAGGAGGAAAGTTGGTAATTCGAATATTTATTGAATTTCGAGCAATCAGTTTACGTTAACGAGGTACATAGCCATTTGCGGCCCTTATCGACTGCCTGCAACGATCCTCACTCCTCAAGTCTCTGTAAATTTAGTAAATACTCCATCGACCATTTAAATAAATTATTTCTTCTTTATCAACGACAACTGGCCTATGCAGTGGAACAAAAGAGCTTCGAGATCCAACTTTTAGAAGTTTAAAAGTAAGATGAGAGACATTAAAGACAGAATAAATGAATTTCACCGAAAGAGGTACATAATAGCAAAATCGTTGACTCAAGAGAAAGCAGGGTCTCAGAACGAGCCACAAAGTGAAATTTGGACTCTGCAACTGATTCCTGTTTCCACGCGTAGTGATTATTCAGGCGATCGAGCATTTTCTGGTGAAGTGTAGGAGCCTCTGCTACGAAGATTGGCGCCAGCATCCATAGTTTACGCGAAGGATGCGATCGATGGGCGAACGGCGCCCGAGAGACGGCTCCGAGCTCTTCCTACGCGTTTGTTTACTGTGCTGCTTTCTTCCTTCGTGCGTTCGCAGCCATTAACTGTCCCTACGCCACTTTCGACCCGATTCTGCAACACCCCGCGAACGCTCGATCAAAGAAAGGCCCCCTCCCTTTGCAGCGGGCTGTTTGTCGAGTGACGCGTTTCCGTAACAGCGCGGGAAACTTCTATATACGGGATGGAAAAGATGTAGCGAACTTCTAGAATTGTGCTTCAGTGTCGGCAACAAAACTATCATAAAAAGAACAAAATTGAATGGCTCATAGTAATAAAATGACCACTATTCAATATTTTTAATTATTATTGTTCAATAGATTCAATTTTTTCAAATAATAATTGAAATAAGAGTGACAAAAAGTTACTATAAATATGGCTCCATTTGATCTGGATACTGGGGTACAACAAGTAGTTCTATAGTGTAATAAACTGATCATTCGAATGGTTCAAAATTTATCAACTTATAGGACTCGTTTCTTTTCTTTTTTAGTAAGAAGTGAGACACTAAACCTTGCCGAAAATCTGTTCTGAAAAGTATATCCACTTTCAGCCGACTTATGGTTCATGTACAGAGCATATGTACACCATTTGCACCCTTTACATGTCCTTCCACTGCTCGAAGAAGGTTTCCTTTCTCCAGGAAAGAGCGGAAGTCCATTAATCGGCTCGAGTTACGGAGGTTTCGTGGTATCACCATTTTTCGTCCGAAAGAACACGCTAGAAACGCCTCAAAAGGTTTCCCACCAATGACTCTTTGTACAGGTTGTAGAAAAAAATAATGGGCACAGGCTTCAGAAGCGAATCCACCTTCTGTAGCAAGAAGTGCTAGCGATCTCGAAATCTAAAATTGAAATGTCTTCCTCAGTCTCCCAACTTTGTCTAGCGAGAGTCACTATGATCATCAATTGATGGAATTTCCCTGTACCAATAGGAGATGAAGTGTGGGGAGTGTACCATCCCTTCAGGCTACTCTGCGCGACCTAAATGACTGAAAGTTTAACAATCTTCTATGTAGAAACAGTTTCTTCGCAACAAATGGTGTTGCTTCAATATTGGAGTCTCTACTCGAGCAGAAAATATAGGAATAACGAGAACAAATTGATATTTTTACACCCTATATAAAATGTAGACGAGACAGATCTTAGACCAGCAGAATACCTCCGTCTATTTAAGTGACAAAGGACCTTGATTCGTCGGAAACGAGCGAGTTTGCGTAGTAGTAAAAGGAGCACCCTTCAAACATGCGCCGTCAAACAGCGTGAACGCAAACGCATCCTCTATCGAATCGATTGGAAGTAACATCAAAGTATCAGTTTAACGGCCAAGGAATCGAAGCGATTCGAGCTCTTTGTTGTGTCCTCAGAGCGAAAGGGGGAAGTAGAACGACAGAAAAATAGCAATAAAATGGACAAATATCGCTGCCGTTCGTGATGAAAGCGATGCGATTCGGAACTTTTCATGTTTGGTACCTCGGAATAGTATTCTATCGACAAAACGCATCGCCCTCTTTGACTTCAAGTATAAGATAAGATTGGAGGAATAAAATGAAAAAAATACAGGATGAGACGTCTATACTATACATGCTTCTCAAATCTTTGATTTATAAAACTCAGACTTCTCCATAACCTTATACCTTAATTTGAAAAGAGCGAATTATTATAATCTGAAATTTGATAAAAAAAACTAGATACCTACGCATGTATTTTCAAAGGTTTAATACATCCTCTATTCAACTCCTTTACTGTCTATGCGAAACTAGATTTAAACAATATTTACCCAGATTTTCCTAACGATATCCTCGTATCATATGACTCAATACATATTCCAATATTTCTCACAGATCCAGATGGTAGCGTTGAAAGGGTGAAGAAGCCTGGACAGAACACACTTGTCGGTTGCGAGTCAAGTATCGCAGGAAAACTGTCGCGGGTAACAAAGAGTGGGAACGACAAAAGGTAAGAATGCCGGGGAAGAATCCCCGAGAGAAGTTTCTTAAGCGGTATTAGAGTCCCCCGAAGGTGTTCCCCAGATCGTCGCTACCCTTTGCAAACGGAAGAAAGAAATACGAAAAACGAATTTCCGTGGTGGCGGCGCGAGGAGCTTGTTAGGGAGCGCGAGGCTCCGTGCTGAAGGAGGGAACGTAGGAGGGACTGAAATGTTCAGGGTTGAGAAGATTACGAATAAGTTGGCTGTTCCTTGGCTAAAATTAAATTCGAAATGTAGGCGAAACGGTTAATTAAGCAGAGTACAACTTTTTTCATCTTTCCTTGCGATGCAACCAAGTCCCTGTCTTTTGCACGACCTTCTTTTGTACCACAGTCTGCGAAATTTCTTGCACGTTTTAGATGTCGGTCGAAAGATTAACCAAATTAACCAGAAAGATTCTAATTATTTTAGAACTAAATTCGACGTCAATTGATATGACAGTGGCCAATATAGTTTTCTGTAGAGGTTAGTAGAAAAATTGGAGTACTGTACTATTGTTAGCTAAAACTTGCTCAAATTCGCAAAAGTCTATCCAAGAAAACTAGGCCACACAAACAGCCACAAATACGACCTCTCTTTCTTGTGTTAAGGACAATGAAGGTCGGCTCGTGGAAACTCTGATTCCCCAATGTCGAGCCTGTTCAGGCATCGCGGCCTGTCTCCACAGCGAAATTATTCGATTAACCCCCTGAGTCACTATGACGAGCCTAGCACGGGCTAACTGGACTCTGACGAGTTGGACCTACTAACAAGTTCAAAGAGCATTCCAATGCCGAGTTTGAAGCAGCTGGAATAGTTTAGATTCACAGATAAAGTAGTAGGAGTTACGTGAACTGCAGTTGAGTACTGACTCGAATTACACCTAAAAGGGAACGCGATTTCACTTTCACGCGTTTGTGGATAATATTAATTGAAGTGACTGTGAAGTAAAGTAGCAAGAATTCCTAAGGTTACTGGAATTCAGGTTCGTAAATCTTGTTGTTCGAGATGCAAACACCTACTCTTTAATTAAATTTCAGAGGATTCAGTATACAAAACAACTTGAATTTTTAATACCTTAAACTACTACAAATGAATTCTTCAAACAAGTAAAGCGAATTCTCTACGTCAAGGCTTTAATTTAGATATCTTCGAAATTGAGATCTGGACACGAGATTGGACAGGTAATGCGACTCGTAGCGTTACAAAGATCTCGTGGGTAGTGAAAAGGTATCTACCCTGCCATGATCGAGTCGAATAACAAAATTTTCTCCACAAGGGTAACGGGTCAATATTGGTTCTCCAATTATTCCTTGGGAAAATTCAATTTCGCCGACACGCTGTATCGGAGGCGAGGATTGGAACCGTAGCGTCGCATATTAATTCTGGCTTCGATCTCTTATCGCGGAGGCGTGACGTTCCAACAGATAGGAGTTCCACAGAGATCAAACATTGACTTAACCTTAATGCTCGCGTCGCATTCGAGCGTCCTGGAAGAGACGGTCGCGAAAGGAACCGAACATCCGTGACGTTTTTGCGTCAATGCGACATTATTGGACCACGGATGGGCTGCAGGGTAGAACTATCGTCCAATGTAAACCTTCGTCGCATGATTTTGCCGCTCCTCGCGTTATCGATTCACAGCGAAATGAGATCAGAACGCTATTAACGGTAAAAGAAAAAATATGGAAATGAGTAAAAACGAGTCTCGGCGATGGGAAGAAAAACCCTTTCTAAATCCCTCCAAGTTGCAACCTGTAAGATTAAAATTACGCTGGCTAATTATACATTGGTAATTTAGAGAAAATTCTTAATGACGATACTACGATTCAAGGAGTCAGTTCTTGAATTAAGCATTTCGAAAACAAGTGCAAAAATAGTACATTTCCTGACTAAAACTGAATCAAACCGAACAACGGTGGATTTGGTTAAAGTATAGCTAGTCTATCTACGTCTCGACTCTGAACTATTTTTAATTCGATTCCACTTAGGAGTCCTCGATTTAGGCAATGCCAGGGCTTAATCCGAGACACGAGTCAATGTCTCGATTTGCTTTCGATTGGAATAAACACGTGCGCAGTGGGAACTCAACTGAAACACCTATTACCTTAATGGTCACCGTAAGAATGCTTATATTAAAATTTTACACAAACAGGAATTTTATCAGCGGTTTATCAATATTAGTTTGTGTTAGTATTCTTCTTTATATAAATTATGTAGTATATAAACCCGTTGATTGCATGGTTTTAGGACTAGTATCACGCAGTTATCAAAGTTTGAGCACATAAAAGAAAAATCGATCCAAACACGATTCAAAATTATCGCTGTTTCGAATGAATCTAACTCGAAATAATCAGAAGCTGAGTCGAAGCAAAACTACATTACTTTTTTAAAGTCTGATTCAAAGCTTTCACAATAGTATGTATTGGAAAATATAACTATGTATCTATACAAACTTATATTACAAAGAAGTGTTTATCTTTCTTTGGTACACGTGACTCACTTAATAACACGATCACCTGTTGCTTACGTAATGAGATGAATTGCGTTATTTCTTGGGTTTAAAATTAGGTGTAATTTAACTATAATAAATTCTAATTACTAATGTATTTTCTGTTTTGAAATCGAAGATTACCCTTGATTGTCTCGCAATTTTCCATTACTTAATCAAAACTTAAAGTTTTCGTAACATCTTGTAATACCAAAGAAATTGATCGACCATACTACACCTAATTCCTCTCCTCTTTTCGAGACTTATGTTTACACTGATAAGACCCTTAATTCCTTCGCTACCAATTGTTTGCACATTACTTCAACTAGCGACGACAGTCGACGCGACAAAAGCAGGTCTCTAGCTCACTCTTTATCATACTGTTCAAACAATTCTCCTGCTGTCATTAAAGCTTCTAAACCTCGACTACAACAATCACTTTCGTAGTACCGTTAAGCTTCGATAAGTCTAACTGCTCATGCGAATACAGAGCGCTGACGCTGAAAGTGTCATTTGTGAAATAATTATCCTCTAACAGTTACCAATTGTTTCTATGCATGGGTCAACTATTGAATATACGATTAGTTAGAATGCAGTAGCTTCTGGTTTAACTGCTACTTGAGAATTACAAGTCTGTTGGACGAACCAGAATAGCAAACTAATTAGAGTAATTGAGTAATTAAGGAAGATGTATAATTGAACAGTTATCTTCAATAGTTGACTGTTGACCGCCTTTCTAACCTTAATTATAACAAGCTAAAATAATACAAAGGAAATTAAGGTTCGATCTAAACATATCTAAAAGAAATTATCAGGCGAAAAATTCTATAAATAAATAAAAAATGGCTCCACATTAAAACAGAATCATGTCAATTTTCCCAACAAATTTTTCCAGAAATTTAAGATACCAAACAAGATAAGAACTTCCAATTAGAATCTAAAATATAATGCTTACAAGTCAGACTCAATAAAACCTAGAAACCATGACAGTAGAATACAGTAAATCACCGAATTCAGTTTCGAAAAATCCTCGAGTCACGTCACCGTCAATAATTCACACCGAGCCACAATCTCCGATCAATAACACATCATTACAACGTAACCAATCTTCGAATCTTCCACTCCAGAGATCCACCATCATTCAAGCGAATCGATTCGATTCCCAATTCCCAACCGAATCCCTTCTAGTCCCACAACAGAATCCGCCGTGATAAATTCGATTGCAGGCTGGAGCACTCAGCCGAGCAAAATCTCCCCACATTCGGCTCGTCGACGGAGAAAGTCCATCGATGCACGCGTCTCGTAGAGCCAAGGGAGTTCGCGAATGAATCTCGTCGAAGGAACAAGAGGTCGGAACGCGATTGGAACGCGACACAGACACATCAAAGACTGACCTGCAGAAGCACGTGACGGTGTCCTCGACGTCGATGGAGAGGGACGTGTCGATGGCCGAGTATTTGAGCACCTTTCTGCTTCCCAGGCCGAACATCGAATCGACACTGATGGGACACTAGCACCAGACGATCGCGGTGCTCTCGCACTGAATCGAGTGGACGAAGGAAAGGAAGCAGAACAACAGGAAGAAGCACCTGGGAGTCGAAGGGAGCAACGAAGGTGAGAGAGTGAGAGAGCGAGAGAGAAGAGAGGCTGGGAGGAAGGAAGAGAGGGGAAAGAGAGCAGGAAACTCGATTCCGATCCGGTTGGAAGAGGCACGCAGCCGATCGACAACAGAGCACGGACTGACGTCGCCGTTCTCCAGGCGTTCGCCAGGTACCACCGCCGCGACCGCTATCGGCTATCGGCCGCTACAACGATAAAACGGAGAAAGCGACTCGGGGGGTGGGGAGAGAGGAGTGGGGGCGCTAGTCTCTCTCCGGGGACCAGAGAAACTGACGAAAGAATCGCGGTCGAAGGTGGAAAACAAGGGGAGAAGGAGGTGCTTTGTGCACCTGGAGTGGAACAAAAATCGTGTGCGTGGGTGTATGTTGTCGAGCTCAAGAGAAATATAGAAATATGTACGTGTTTTTGAGTGAACGTGGTAGGGAAAGAGAAAGATAGAGCAATCTGCACAAAAGGGGCTTCCTCCCTAAGGACGGCGCTTCCGTCTTTGTCCAACGCGCGCTTAGTTGCGTTTCCTTTTGCTTTCCCGCGCCATTCTGCCTCTCTCTCTCTCTCTCTCCCCCTCTCTCTGTCGGTCTAATGTAATTACGAGGAGAGGCTAGCGCGCTCAGCGAAACCGAACAAGTTCTTTCTCCTTAACATCCGCGCGACGGGATCGTGGCGAGTGCGCCGCGTACCTGTTCTCTTCAGGGTCGCGCCGGTGTGTCGGTAAAGGTTGGATAGATGTTGACCGGACTGGACCCCGACCGAGCTGAGATAAAGAACGGACGAGGTTGCTGCACGACACAAATATATTGCCTTGCAGTTGAGAAGCTTGGCAGAACTGGTCAGAGGAAGATTCGAGAAATATTCCTTTATGACAGCGGCTAAAAACAGGAAATTTATTATCAGAAATGGTGATTAGTTGATTAGCCGAATTATAAGGTCTATGCCAGAACACTGTTTAAGTTCAGGCCATTACTATAGCGTCATGGAAGACTAATTTTCCCTAGAAATATTCTAGGAATATTATAAAAAAAGAGTCTAAAATAGTATGTTACAATCGGAATTATGAATCGTTGTAGAGTTTAGATTCTTTATGTATGTACGTTCTGATAAAACGAAACAAACACCAAGACAAAGGACTTCTTTCTAACGAATGTCCTTGGCTGTTCAGTAATCGATTCTTTATCTCTACCTTTTTTGCTATAATTTTTTTCTTTTATATCGACCTTCTATCTATTCTGTGACGAATGAGCAGAACTACGAATATTTATCTTACAATTTCAAAGTTTGAAATCATTATCACGTGAACCTTGTATTTTTAATTAGTCTTTCCTCTTTCCTCTTTACCTTAAATACAGTAAATTTGTTCTACTCCTTCGATAGTTTTTTCAAATTGAACTTTGAATCAAAGGAGACGGCATATGCGCAAATTTGTGTGTATCCGGGATGTTTCAGTTTAATATTCCACATAATTATATTTCATTTTATCGAATTCAAGAAATATTTAAAACGTGCACTCATTTATCATTCTTTCAATGTCAAGTATGAAAGAATTCGGGGACAAACACATTCGCGCTGTTTATCGGGGCAAACAGAGTTGCTACGGGACCTTCCCAAAGGCAGACCAACGTCGAAGGGTGCTTTGTTTATAGAACAAAATGCACACTCTGTGTATCGTGTTACTTCAGCGTACGAACATTACCACAAGCCGATATACAATTTTCTATGGCGAAGAGGTGGGCGCGCAACTGGTTCACGGGCTCGCGCGTAAAATATGAAAGGTTAAGGCCAGTCGATGCATGATATTATAAATGCTTCGTAATACATGACATAACAGCAGAGTGAAACATCCTCGAGTCTCGAGAGCACACCAGTCCCCAAGTGCAATTCCTCTTGGTAAAAAAGAAGTAACTCATGTTTTCATACTTTAACCTGGCAAAACTGGTTAATTCATACAGTGTATCGCATACATGTACCTATAATATGCTTGTAAAACACATAAAGCGATCAAAGTGTGTCTCTACATTCCTAACACAAATTCCTTCTCTCTCAGGGAGCCCACAGATAATCAACACTTATTATCAATATTTCAGTACTGCTGCATTGGTACATTTATACAGAGACTAATAAATTAATATGTAGGTAAACTATATTAGAGATAAAGTAGATATGGAAGCTAAACTGTTCTTAGTGCTGATTATTGTTGGACAAGCATTTGTTATACAGTTGACTGAATATAAGCTTAGTAAACTAAACAAGTTTTCTTAGACCTATTTTCGCTTATTATATTCCAGTTCAGTCGATTTCAATCGGAGTCCTCCTTTAACTCTGCCTTTGAGATAGCAAATTCTAATTCCCAATGCGACTTTGCTAGGTTGAGAAACTAGTTTCCTACGTTCTCTAAGCTTCCACTAAATTCCAAGTCACGAGCTTCTTTCGACACAACACTATTAGTAAATAAAGATTTCTGTGCGTTTCGTAAACACGTAGAAGGCAAAGTAAACAAACAAACGTGAATACTATGTAAATATGACACAGAGTAGGCGTGATCTCTAGGTGATCTCGCACGTTGAACGTTTGTCCCGACCATAATAGACATGAAACGCGAACCACGAATATTTCTTAGGTTCCTCTTCCCTAAACTCCTGTTTTATTGACGTCACCAGAGCATAGCACGTGAAAACCACCAATGTTAATATCGATCTCCCGATATTACATAATATCTCGCGATTCCTGGACAGTCTACAACTTTTCCTACTTCGACCCCCTATAAAGTCGAGAATGTAATCGAATTTGCAGCAAACATTGCGTAACACTTAGCCAGGGTCCAGAAAACAACCCTTTCATGAAGTTCGTTGCCGAAAATCGACGAGATCGTCAGTGTTGCGACACGTCGCGCGTATCACGAAAATAGGGAGCGTGTCCACCGAACTCGTGCTGCTGGTCAATTATTTTAGCCCGTGCGCTCATGAATCAGGCGACATTTATCCATTCACGAGTACAGCTGCCAACAAACGCCGGATGACATTACCGTGAAAAATGAACACGGGGATAACGAGAGCACCGATGAATGTCAAGTAAATGCGACATCACTGGGGTCGTTTACGTGCTCCAACACGTCCCGCGGGAGTCCTGTCTGTTCCAGGATTGAGACAGACTGTGCTACTCCCTCCCCTTCCCTCTTTTGCGATAAAAACTGTAATTGTCCTCTGTCCACGAGATCTATAAGAAAGGACGGTAGCATCTTGTGAGGAACAAAAACTGCTGTCGTCAACAATTGTTCACTACTGTAAGAACTACTATATATGTAATTGTATTATGTAAGGTAGCTACTGTACATATAATTCACAATTATATCAACCATCTTGGTATTATTAATACATGCTATACAAAGTACATACGAAAGATGGCTATTTCTTCGACCGACTTCACACTGAATGAGTTAAATATAAAGTTATATTTTATTTCATACCGTTGTCAACGTGTTCAAGTTGAAATGATACATTTGTTAACGAATCATAAAAATAAACCACGTCGAGATAAATATTTTGCTCATGAAACGTTGTTAGTCGATGCATTTTTTAATACGCCGTCTCGCGAGGGCAGGAAAGACTTCTTTGTTAGAAGCAGTGCACATAAGATGATACTACGAGCGATAAATACGTTTGTGGATGGGCGACACGCGCACGAACGGTTACACGTATACTCGTACTGTTGGTAAAAGCTGTTATCGTCAAAACCGTTGCGGTAACACTGCCTTATCTGTGCAGGCAATATACTCGGTCGGTTGCGGCTTTATTTCAAGAATACAGTGGGTTGCATTATATTCTTTTAATGTTTAGATTACCTTACAAACAACATTCTACTCTAATCACTGTATAAACAAAAATATATAACATCTGTAAAAATTCAAAATTTATTAATTATTAAATTTAAGTTTAAAATTATAGAATTTTTTATTTATTTCCTAAGTGTTGCAAGTCAACTCTCAATTTGAGAGTCTCAAAGGAGTTAAACGAGGAAATGGCGCGCATTTTCATACGATGCGACGTCTCGAAGTTCGAGAATGCTGCGCGCGCGCGCGGTTTTGGCGAGCGATGGATCGACACATGATTCACTGGTGGAAGCCGATCGAGCCGCGAAAGAGCAGCATGAGTCATCGTTTTGCTCGGTCTCGAGCCAGCGACCACACTATTCGCTCACTTTTCGCGTGCAAACACGAGCGAGTGTTCCTCGGCAAAGCGCACGACCCACGTCCAATCGAACGGCCAGTCACCGAACCATTGTCTTTTCCGTCTTGCTCGAGAGATCTCGCTCTGCCAGAGCAACGTTCTCTACGAATCCTTTACCTTTACGAGCAACGTTGACCGCTTGCTCCTGTTTTCAAATCAATTTCATTCGAAAAATCTTGCCAGAGGCAACAATGAATCAATTAAAACCACTAAAACGAACAGTTCCGCAGAATCAAACGACCATAATTGTTTTTAGCGAGATATGCTTTTCTAAGTTGAATTCATGCTTATGGTAGGACACTTTGGTCCTACCAAAGATGTAAGTGAAAATGCAAAGAAGTAAAACTTCTTGGTTTGAATAATATCGAGTTAATACTAATTTTATAACGAAATAATAGCGCAGATCAACAGAGTTGGGGAGAAAGCAATGAAGCGACTAACTGACAAACAGTGCTGTCCAACTTTTCTGGACTCGCTTTTTGTTTCATATTCACTTGGGCCATTGTTACAGCGTGATAAACCATACGTTTCTAACCGCAAAATGCGGTTACAAGCAGGAAAAAAAGTAGACCGCAAGCCATTAAGAAGTCGTGGAGAGACCTCACTCACGGAAATCGACATCCTTTTGTTCGCCTCGCGGCACAGTGCGTTGAATGAAGATTTTGGGACAAAAATCTAATTTTGGGTTTTTAGCATTCAGTTACATGTACATTAACTGATTAAAGCAATTCGAGAAAAGCGAATATCATCGTTAAGAGTGCTCACTCTTGACCGTGTGTTCCATTAAAAATACAAATTAATATATTTTACAATATATCTATTATTTCTGAGGCAATGCTTTAACCGATTAAGTGTAGACTTATATTTTTTCGAACATCTATTTTTCACTTTGCTCATAGTGTCTCTGTGTTTGATAACCAGTTTACGCGGCGATACCACGAGAAACTGACCTCGATGACATATTAGTCATGAACTACAGAACGAGCTGTCTATTTGTCGATGCAGCTCTTCTTAATGGTTCGTATGTGCGAAATGCGATAGCTAACGGGACACGCCGATTTTTATCGCTGCGATGCTATTGAGGTAATTTCGTAGCGCGAAAACTCAATAAAGCTTTGTTCAAATTCAATCTCATCATTTTTGACGTTTACTAAAAATTATTACAGTATCTACTACCAACGCGTTATGGATGTATAAATTTGTGACTATAAAGCAAAATGACATAAATCACATTTTTCATAAATTTAGAAATTTATGAATTAAATTAAAGGTATTTTTTCTTTAACACTAACTGCCATGTTACGCATATAAGCATACATTTTTTTAAAGTTTTTTAAAGTTTTAATATTTTAGAATTTTTAATGAATATAGCTACACACTCAACATATGAGAAAAAGTCAAAACTGTGAACGTTGATGTTTGGAAAATCCAAGTTTTTGACTTACGTAGTTCTGCTTCACAACCACCGAAACATGAATATTTCTTGAGTTGGCAATAAATCTAACGATACCGTTTGATCCTAGAATATGTAACTCACTAAAACGATTATGTATTTGTCCACGCATTTCGTCACTCAAATTCTCGTATCTACTACGATCGCCCAATAAATGCACTACATTTGATCACACCACATTTTATTTTTGGTAACAACGCATATCCAACACATGACACTGTTCCTGGACGTGACGAGTTTAATAAATACGGCGTACACGTGCTCGCGGTACAATTAAAAAGGGGTAAAACGAATGGAGGCAACGTGACATACTCACGGTTTCTCAATCTACATAGACATATATTTACACATGTATACGTCAATTTCTATATCTACATATAGCCAACATAACGATACCTAAAACTGGACAACAATACACACTACCTTGCCTCAACGGTCAACTACTGTACCTTAAGTAACGACATATTGAACGCCGATAAAACATTTTCGAAGATATCGACTGCGTCTGGATACACTTACGACGCATCGACAGAAAAAAATGAAAAGTAATTTGATTCGATACAGTACGACTACGGAAAGAAGGGAAATAAGTTTTCATCTCTGGGATTCGAACACTAATTATGCGTTTCTCAAATCTAAAAAGAGTTGATACTGAATAATGGTTCCATACTGAATAAAATTAATGTTTTTTATTCTATTCTTTCTTAGAATTGTTAAGTTGCAGGACTCTATTACAAATACTCAAAGAATTGTCGGAAGCTAGAGATTCTCAAAGATCAAAACTTCATTCCTCCTTTTCCCTTACACACAAAAGGGCAAGCGTAACACGTTTCAATACGATTACTATGTTCAAGAATTTCGTCTCCCATTATTGACTTTTTATTCAAAATCATATAATTGACGTTTACGTAAGTACTTCAGGTAAACGCTCCTCGCTCTTACGTATCGAACGATAAAAGGGCAGAAATAAGAGGTCCGATCAAAGTAACACGCGAATTGTCAGGATACAGAACACATATAGACATTTTCTTAACGCGTTCGAAATATCGATAGGCCTCTACTCACCGCGAGATACTTTACCCTCGTCAACGACAACCGATCGAAACTGTCATTGCTCTTCGCGACGAAAACGGAAGGGTAACACTTTACGTTGGGCACAGTATTCCTGGTTATAAACTCGTTGCTATACTCATTATAACTTAAACTGATTTAGAACAAAGTAGTTAACTCAGCACTTTGACAAGACCAAAGTGAACTACCAAAAGCACGAATCGATCTCAAAAACGTGTTCTATGTTTGAAACCCTAACGTGTCCTACGTTCTAAAGTGAGCAGCGAGTCTATATCGAGGGAACACTGTTTTCTATGCACACGTTATTTCGTGACAGTAGCAGTCGAAATTCGCGATGACATCGCGCGCTGAGGTGCGTTTCGGTAATCGCGACAGACACGAGATATCCTGGTGACTAGTTTCTCTCATAAAAACGGGAGAAGACGGTCGATGATCGAGAGCGAGGGACCGAGTACTCGCGAGAGAGCGTCAACCTCGACACGGGGAGGTTAGGATAGAACGTCGAGAGGTTAACCTTTCCACTATTTCCCCTCCCCGTGGCTCTGGCGGTTCTCTACGATGTTTTCGGGAAATTCGCGGGTTCGTGCCGCGCAGCGGATTATTTTGTCCACGGGTGGAGAAAAACTTACCCCATAAACCAGTCCACGGTATCGCGGAGATACTCGGGTAACCTATCCAGCTTGGATGATTTTCAGTTGGATCACCGCCGAGGAAAGTAGCACGAGAGTCGAGAAAACAAAATAAATTCTCTCTCTCTCCACTAGCACCAGCAGCAGCGGCAGCAGCAGCGGCAGCAGCAGTAGCGGCGGCGCACGTTTCGCGATCTCGTGAAATCTAACATGGCGAAGCTCTATTGTCACCTGTTCCCGTCATGCCTCACTTGCCTCCCCCCCTACACCCGAAAATACTACCGATTTATCGCCGCCACCGCGGACACTCGTCGACGTTTACCGCTTCTAACCGCTCGAGCCCTTGATACGTGGATAATACGCTCGTTTGCGACGAGAATCGGAGAAACTATTAACGTCCGTCACTACGCACGGTGAATGCCCACTCGGAGCGCGCACAGCTGATCGCCTAACGTTGGAACGAACTCGCGCATCCCCCTCCTTTCGCTACCTGACTGCAGAGGGTAGTACGGTCGACCGAAAAATATCGTCCGCTACTATCGCGAATGCATGCTGCCGAACATACCCCCTCCAAAGCTTTCCCAAATATACGATTGATGATGCGCAAGTGTGAGTGGACGTGGTAGCGATGGCGGCGACGCCTTGCGTTTACTTATCAAAGTATATCTCTAGATCCAGTATTGTTTCGACACAAGCTCGATGACACTCATGTTTTGAGGAAACTATTCTTTTATGTCCCTTGCCACTTTCTCGTGGAGAGAGAAATTCAAATTTCTGGTGTGACAGTTGATGTTAGAGGCAGATTTTTTATATTTTTACAGCGATTAACTGATTTTCAATCACAACTTGTATTAAGATGATGGTTTAGTTTCTTAAATGGAATGAACAAGGGAAAATAGAAGTACACACAGCTCCATTGATTCTATCAGAATTAAATTTAGGGGATGCAGGGAATTTCGAATAAGCTTATGCCGACTTGCTAGAAACATAGTTCTGGGAACCTTACTCAGGCGCCGCCAGTGTCTAAATCCATGACTGGCGGGGCAGCTTGTTTGACGTATAAACTGACATACCGACATCCTATCTTATCTTAAGTTCTACCACCGACTAGATAATAATAGACCTAACATCCTATGTATTTTTCTGTCCCTGATTTTTGGGGTGCTAGCATCCCATTATCATTTTAGTGTCACCGCCAATATTACCGACGAAGTCTCAAAACAGATTGCAACGCGACAAATTTTCGGAATTACAATTAAAATGGAGAAGGTAGGTTATATTAAGAACAACAACATATTTTTTTTACATAGCATTTTCGCTTATTATTGAAATTATAGGGATAAATAAGCAGCATAGTTTAATGGGACACCTTATATGTATATTGGGTGTTACAGTAGGAATATTTTCTCGTTTGCCTGCACTATCAGCGTGAATAGAATACGTTTCCTACATCCACCGCTCAAACTCGCAGAGGACGCTCGAAAACCAGTAGTTTCTGGAGCCGTCGGTATTTCAGAACGTGAGACACGGAAGTCCATTGAATGTCCAGTCTATCATGTATACTCGTCTGTGGTTCTACATTAATTCTGTAGCCTAACTATTGTAAACTCAACAGATTTCTAATGTTTTTAACTAATTTTTTATACCATTGTGTACGAACAACGATTATGTTGTTCATTGGCCAGAGATATTCAAAGTAGTCCAATATGATTCAGAATAATCCAGAAAGCCTTACTAATGGTTCGCCAGGACCAGGGACATGGAAACCAATTACTGAATTGCTAGAGTAATCGAAGGAAAAATAATGTATAAAAAGTTAATAATTTCCAAATTCATTAATTAACGATCATAAACATCAATAGCTTACACAAGTGTACACTGTATGATCGTTATTAACAATATTTGTACCAGAAATTGTTGCTGAAATGATTATTTTATGGAAAATATCAGTTTTTCGCAAAATATTGTTCGTTACGTCAATCTCGAAATTCCTACCACCAGATAAACTCTTCTGATTGGTTTTCCTTCTGTCTTGAGACAGTATAAATACCCCTGCAGGAGCATCAGTGTCTCACTTGACGCGGGTCCTCCGGCGGGTGCGGATCCTCCTCGGGATCCAGTGGAGGGCCCCTTCTACCCTTCTACCCTTCTACCCTTCTTCCCTTCTACCCTTGTACCCTTCTACCCTTGTACCCTTGTACCCTTGTACCCTTGTACCCTTGTACCCTTGTACCCTTGTACCCTTGTACCCTTGTACCCTTGTACCCTTGTACCCTTGTACCCTTGTACCCTTGTACCCTTGTACCCTTGTACCCTTGTACCCTTGTACCCTTGTACCCTTGTACCCTTGTACCCTTGTACCCTTGTACCCTTGTACCCTTGTACCCTTGTACCCTTGTACCCTTGTACCCTTGTACCCTTGTACCCTTGTACCCTTGTACCCTTGTACCCTTGTACCCTTGTACCCTTGTACCCTTGTACCCTTGTACCCTTGTACCCTTGTACCCTTGTACCCTTGTACCCTTGTACCCTTGTACCCTTGTACCCTTGTACCCTTGTACCCTTGTACCCTTGTACCCTTGTACCCTTGTACCCTTGTACCCTTGTACCCTTGTACCCTTGTACCCTTGTACCCTTGTACCCTTGTACCCTTGTACCCTTGTACCCTTGTACCCTTGTACCCTTGTACCCTTGTACCCTTGTACCCTTGTACCCTTGTACCCTTGTACCCTTGTACCCTTGTACCCTTGTACCCTTGTACCCTTGTACCCTTGTACCCTTGTACCCTTGTACCCTTGTACCCTTGTACCCTTGTACCCTTGTACCCTTGTACCCTTGTACCCTTGTACCCTTGTACCCTTGTACCCTTGTACCCTTGTACCCTTGTACCCTTGTACCCTTGTACCCTTGTACCCTTGTACCCTTGTACCCTTGTACCCTTGTACCCTTGTACCCTTGGGCCCTTGTACCCTTGGGCCCTTGTACCCTTGGGCCCTTGTACCCTTGGGCCCTTGTACCCTTGGGCCCTTGTACCCTTGGGCCCTTGTACCCTTGGGCCCTTATACCCTTGGGCCCTTATACCCTTAGAACCTTGGACCCCTGGACCCCACTGACGAGCAGGCAGTTGATAGATGACCACTGATCATCCTGGACGAGTAATTTTTTGAACAAATTTTAAATTTGTTTCTTCTGTTACTCTTATTTTGTCTGTACCTTGCCTCCCTCTTCTGCTTTCCCCTATTTTTATGTATTCTGCTCTACCTTATCCTCTAATAACAAGTTTCTTTCTTTATTAATATTTATGGTATAATATTTAATCAATATTTTATGACCTTATATTAAAAGAGAATGAAATCAATTGGTATTTTCAATTCCTACTTTTTTACAGCTCACATTATTCATGAAGTGAATATTTTCGCTTAAATGGTATGAAGAATAATATTTCAATATTCTATTTTATTCCGCTTTCCGCTAGGTGGATGTTGCACGGTTTCATCTAACCTCGCAAAAGTTACCTATAATTACATCTCTATCGAAATTTTTGTAAATTTAATTAAAATAGCAAGGGTGCGATTGCAACTGGTTAAAGTGTAGGTGTTTTCCTTTGTAACCTCTTTGAAATAAGCTGTATTTTACGAGATATGAATGTCTTTCTGCATGACTGATATAGACTGGGGTGGGAGTGGTAGTCGTCTAGCTGTGTTCCATTTTCACTGCAAGTACTGCGAATATGACGTCATCACAGTACCTTGCCAATAGCGTCCCATTTCAAGGAAACGAAAATTTAAGGTTTAACGAATCAGTCTCATATTCACATAGAATTCGTTTTTTGACTTTTGCATACTCGATGTGCTGATTGTAATAAATGAAATAGCTGTAGTTGCGCAATATCTATTGATATATTTACATAATCACATTGGCTGGTAACTATGGTTACCATAATGGTTCATGTTGCTTCAATTCCGCGGTCTCGCAGTTTAACGTATATTTGCAGTGCGTACAACATACATACTAACATATGTAAATACATTTATCCATGGTCGACACATGATTTCATATGATACTTATTCTATAGTCAAATTTCGTGTGGAAAAAGAAGGCTTAAACTTTATATCCCATTTAATGGACCAACTTTTAATGGCGCTAACGATAAAAGTAAGTGAAATAAAGTGATCTCATTTCAAACTGTAATGAAAAGTACATAAAAGCATAGTATACATGTATTTAAAATAATTACGTTTCTAGCTAGCGAATTACTAATGCGAATTATTGCATGAAAAGTAAATTACATACATACGTGTACGTAGACACGTAGATATAACTTACAGTATGTAACGCGATCGTGCGATTGAATGATTATATACATCTACATATAGGGGTAGACTTGATCCTGTATAAATTCCTTCTAGCACTTGAATATTAACGAAGACGGTGGTACTATTGAAAATGTCCATTCACGATCAAATATGTTGATTGTTGCGATCGATCTACTTTGTAGTTCAATTAAAAGTCGTACGGAACGAATTCTAAATGAAAATGAAGTAGAACATCGAAATACAGAATCAACAGATCTTCTGAAGAATATTGAAAAAACTACTGTTGATGTAGAAAGTATGTACAACTTGTATGTTATAAAAATAAAACGTCATTGTTTAAGAATCTCAATAATAGATAAAAATTTAGTATAGTTATTTACGGTCTTATGATCATACGATCGTATCTATGTATAACGAATTATCGAAACATTTTTAATGAACGATTTTCGACAGGATGGACGATTGACCTTTGGAAGAAAAGATCATTATTCGTTCACCTTCGACGAAGTGCTAGACTGAATTGGAAAGCATGGTTGACTCTAGAGAAAAACGTCGAAAAGAATTTGAAACGCATGTCTGCGGTCAAAATGTAATTTTTTTTGTCGTTTCCTCGAAAAAGAACCAATGATGAGACGGTGTTGATTCGCATTGTTTAAATCGTACTTCGTCATAACTACATGAATTCTTCCCACACAGTATGTATATATATTATCAATTCCTTAATAAGAAAAGACAAATTGAAAACGTTTCAGTGAGGAACTCTCCTCGGAGATGCTAAAAAAGATTTTGAAAAATCAAGTACGGGATAAATGCATAGAAAAAGAAATACACTTGATGAAGTTGTATTTAACGACTATAATCGAAGCGCAACATTTGAAGGAAAACTACTTATACAAGAAACGGTAAGAATGGTAATTCTACAAATCTAAGAATGTTGCTGAAATTATTAATTGTGAGATACAATTGCATAGTTCCGAAACGAAGCAACGATGCTTGGACCAACTTGCAAAGTACGATAATAAAATTGGGACTCTGTACAATTATAAAACTTCTCTTCTACAAGATAAAAATATCACCGAGAAAGAGTATAACATCATTCAGGTTTGTTTCGTTTACTATTGCACTTTTACTTGTTTCTTTTTGTTTTGCATGAGCATATGCATTATAAACCTATCATAACTTATTGTTGCAGAATCAACTAATCGATCAACGCGTTTTGTACGATCGATTAAAGGAAGAACGTGAAGTAATGATGATGAAAGTCTTTTCAGCAAAGTTAGAAATTTTCCGTCGAAATCGCGCAGCGAAAATTATTCAACGACAGTGGAGATCATACTGCATGCGCATACTTTTAAAAAAAAAGAAAAGCAGAAAGTGATATGCCTATTATTATATTATAATATCTGTATGTATATGTAGCGGATAAATTTTGAAAAAAAATCGCAATTCAAAACTCTGCCTAATCAAAATTATTGTAAAAGATACGACCGTTTTTTCATTACTTAATGTTATTTTATGAAAATAAATTCGTTGAAAAGTTCATTTAAGAAAATATAGACTCCATAAAATAGCGACAATACGTACAAGTATGTAGGTCATGTATTGAAAGCGTGACAATACACTTTTTGAGCAGAAAAACATTAAGTATCATACTATATTGATCTTTCGCTATGTTTAGAAATCTATCTCCCTTCCCCTTACTTGTTTTACTCTCGGTATGCTTTAATTTTGACTATAGGCGGACAAAAGTAAGTAGGTTCTTAAAAGAGTATACTAAAGAACGAAAGTGGTATACAGGATGTATAGATGATATACCTACAGTTTATGGAAAATTGAAGGAATAGGTTTAGACCCAAAAATAACGTCTATAACAAGAATAACGCAATGAGAGAGATACCTAAGGAAGTGAGGGTGAAGTAGGAAAATAAAGAAAGAATGGCAAATCGGTGAGAACTGGGAAATGGTTAGTTAGTCGCGTGGAACTGGACGCATGCTCGAAAATGTTCCCCCTCGGGGTGATATTCACCCTTCAGTGAGGCAAACCGAGCTAGTGGCTCAGGCTCAGGTTGGCAGACGGTCGATCGTTACGGGGTGAATCGGTGGTGGAACGTACCGTGAACCATCATATATATATATATGCACATACATCGTTCGTTACCATTTGTATTTATGTGTGACATTTTTCTGAAAAAATGTCTGTTATCAACGACTCTCAGATTTAGTTCGTGTAATTTTGATTTATGGGCTCGTCAAGAGGGGCGGGAGAAGAAAGGAATATACATGCGCGGAGAAATGATTGATTGAAAATAATAGAAAACTAGTGGTTAGACGACGAAACGATTCCTTGAAAGCGTACGTGATTCTGAGTGTACTGTGATGTCGAACGAAATTTGCTCGATATGACTCGATTGATTTGGGCGAGGTCGAAGCAGCATCCACTAACGTCGTTGACCATTGCCTAAATGCATGCCGACATCGGCTAGTCCGGATCCCGGGTCTCTTCTAAAACGAATGCGCACCACCTGTAGCTCAATATCCACATTCGAAAGGTCAACCGCCCCTCTATCGAGCATTTCGTTCTACGTAAGTGAAATATTTTGTATTTTTCTTTTCTTTGCATGCCCTTCCATCTTATTTCTTCGATGATGCGTGTGCGATTCGTTATTAGACTTTTCTAGGTAAGTAAAGGTAAGATTTTAACAAACATTTAAATCATACCTTTTTTTAAAACAGATAAGAAGACAAGTATAGAAGGCGGAGAAGGAGAAAAAGAGGAAAAAGAAAGTAAAAGAGCAGAAACGAAAGGAAAAAAAGTAAAAATGAAATAACGAAAAGAGCGACACACGAGGCAGAAGCGAAGAATAGTTGACACGTTTTACTATTTACACAACTGTGACAAAAAAGAACAGGTACCTATGCATCGTATTCGCGAGATGTAAATGCATATTGCTGTCACGTGACGAAGCTTCACTCCATTGGAAACGGCACATCGGTTGTGGCAATTATAACGATGACCGATAAAACGAAAGGTGTTTCTTGTAAATGGACCATGGAGGAACGAGAACGGATTTTATCTACAGGAACGTTAGATGAGAAGAAAGAAGCTTTTAAAGATGACGAAGAACTGATGAGAGAAACTACAAAATTTGTGAGCGATGTTATAGAAACGGCGACTACAGAAGCTTCGAAGAGAAAAGCTTACTCAAAGGTAATGCACGCATGATTAACAAGTACATATCATTTGCGCTATGTTGCAAATCTTTCAGCCAATTGTTCGTTGACACTTTCGTTTCATGTTTTAGGAAGGTGATGCCAACGAAGGTAAGAATAAGACCTAGAGAAGTATCTCTGCCATTACTGAAGCCACATTACTGATCAAACTCATGTATTGTATGTTTGCATAGGAAGTAGACTGAAAGGAGCTGATAGCATTGCTGGTTGGAATCACCGTGCACGCGGGTTCTGTAATCGATTATTAAATGCACTCTGCCCGTGCTTCACGACTAATGGTAAATCGTAGAGCGTAACGCGTTGGAACATAGCGATTTAGTTGCGCGGTATTGTTATCATTTTCGAATACCGTAGCTTTACACGCCTTACATCGCTCTTATTGTAACTCATTTCCTAAACCGATCATTGGACAGACTACACAAGCCCCAATATTCATATCATGTACAGGATAACTTCATATTTGAGAAAAAAAAACGAATTCCAAGGTATTTACACCTGTCACTTGAATGTTTTACCAACTACTACCTTCTACATTGTAGCTCCACTGTACCTAACTGTTTGTATGTACATATTTCCTTTCGCTGATGTGACGACGTTCATTTTAATGAAAAGGAACAGTGATTTTCAAAGTATTACTGCCAAGAACATAGATTCAAAGTACAGATACAGATACCAAGAGGCAGAATATAGATTTGAAAAAAAAAAAGAAACACGAAATGAGGTAAATTAATGGAAGCGAAAATCTAGCAAAAAATAAGATTTTCTCCTGGAAACGAAAAGAAGTGAAGGAACACAGGAGACTAAGAAAAAGAAACGAATGAAGCTCATATATCTTTACATCTGCGATGGTTAAATAGAACGATGTTACACGAGAAATATGTATGTACGTATAAAAGGTCGATGCAATCGTAATCATCGTCTCAACATTGGATACCCACAGCTGAGACTGTAATTCATAATTTTCGCCCTTGAAGATGCATGTATCACTACAACTGACAAGAAATTCACGATTCAGTTGGTTCTTACTTGAATCTTGAAAAATCCAGATAACTCAAACGCTTAAGAGAGCAATCACGATCAGCAACAGAATTATCTTTGTTCATGCTTGTTGCTAAACAAAAAACGCATTCATCGTTTCACTTGCATCGTATCCCTATCGTCTATAACACTTACGGTAGAAACTAAAGAAATCATCTACCTATACATATAGCATGTGTAATTTGTACATCGGTCATTGACGTATATACCTATGCATTAATGAGCGCACTTCACTTATTTTTTATAGTTTACATGGCTATGTGTATACCTACACGTCATAGCATAGATAGTGTATTAGAATGATAATCTCGATCTCGATACTCGTTTCATTGGTAATCTTCTACCTACGAATCCATCTATGTGCGTATGTTTATTAACGATAATGCGACCGATGAAACGATATCGAGATGTAGTACTTCATGCACGTTGCAACTCGTCACAAAAGTAGTAGATTCTCGAAAAAATGTTACATACTATCGGTATATCTATCTTTTTCGTAGAATTATTCGCCTGGACGCCGTACCGGTATCGCTTCACGAGACCCTAATCGGTTCCTGCCTTCCAGAGTTACCGATTATTGCTGGGCATCCATTGATTCGATGATGAATTTGTAGATGATTACGCGACACGATTACGCATCGCATACTCGTATATAACACAAGTGAACAGAATACGTCTTGGACAAGGATCGATCGTCTTTCACCTTATTCACTTTAAGTATTTCGACTTAATCAACAAGTGTTATCTACTTGAATTTTTGCGAACTAATACAAACTCTTCCATCCAATAATGTTTGCTTCTGTGCAAACATACATACCTGCATTAGAAGTCGGACAATGAGCCGAATTATTCTTCAATTGTGAATGAAATTCGATTTTGAAACGTTTACCCTGCAACACGGTATTTTCAATGTCTAATTATTGTATAATAGAAGCGAAAGAAATGGGTAAACGGATAGACCAAGTAAAACGATTTTTACTTTTACTTCTCTATTTTACTGTTTATATTTTATATGCAGTGGACAATTGGCTGTTCATAAAGTACCATACACACAAAGGAATAATATTGTTTCTTAGCAAAATGCGGTTATAACTAACATAAAAAATAATAAAAGATGTATTTTTGAATTGTTCTGGTAAGAAATTGTGGTGAAGATTATAAACAAGGCTAGAGAGAGTATATGAGCAAATATAAGGAAAAGAGGGGGGAGAAAGAGAGATATTTGCACTACTTGACGTGGGATCAACATATAAAAAGTCGATTGACTGACAATCAAAAAAATATATTATATATACATATATATGCGTGAATACATGTTTATAATATACAAAGTTCTGCTTATAATTGTTGTAAGAATCGATATTGATTTCTAAAAGGTAATGTCTAGGATCTACTTTGAATTTATTACGTTAAATCAATATATCGATATAATATAACCTGAACAGTGCAAGTCGGAAAGTAATATATCAAACGTACACAGGGTGTATCAGAAAATGTGCAACATTTTTGGAAAGCACATTCTAGACACGAAACCAATGAAAAAAGTTCACGTGCACATATGCCCGAAAACATCATTTTATATTGCATATGATGTGATATTTTTTTCAATATCTATGACTGTGCGCCATTCATTAAAGGGACCGGAATATCTCTGGGCTTAGTAGGACCTTAAAGGGGGTAACACACCACGCAAGCAAGAAATGAGCCAAAAATCTGTGCATTTCCGGACCTATGTGCACATAAACATTTTCCATTATTTACGTATGTAGAACCTACCTTGTAAAAATGTCTAACATATTCTGATACATCCTGTATTTATGTGTGTAGATAAATTTAACTATAAATGATACATATAAGCAGTCACCTTTATGTAACTATTGATAAATACATGTAAAAATGTAAACGCGAATGTTCACACAGTGTATCTATCCTTACCATTGTGGTAATTATGACAGCAATCGTACATATTACATATCGTAATGCTCTGTATACGTATATATGTGTACTTATGTACTATGTACATGCATACATAATAGGACATGTCACGCATCAAATCCCGCAACAAATTATTTAGATGATTCCGTTTATGAGAGATTGAAATTTCGAACAGGACACAAATTTTTCAAATGGAAAACGCAATGTTATCGGTGATCCATCTTCATTATTTGAATACGTATGCAACAGACAGTTCCTGTGTTTTTATGTAACGTGTCCATGAGCGAATAATAAGACCGATCCATATCAGTCGTCTCTATACTGCATACTACTGTATACGTATGTAGTTATACAATTACTTAGGAACTCATTTGCTTCGTTTCCGCTGTTGATCAATCGAATTTCGTGAACTTGGACATAGAAATATGATAGTTTGGTTCCATTACAACTTTACTTTAAATCCATGCCGTCTTTAAGGTATAGCTATACATACCTACTTATATGGATATGTACAAATTATTTTAAATTATTCTCAATTGCGCAATGTAAAATTTCGTTAATATAATGGCTGTAAATAGATAGTAATAAGTAGTATTGATGTAAAAATAAAAAGTCTATCGACCATATTGTCATTCTTTATTTGAATTCTTACGTACCTCCATACATGTGTATTATATGTATAGGTACCTATGTAGGTATGTATGCGCATACGTATGTATACATATACATATGTAAGTCGCTTCTCGGACGAATATCTCCATTCCAAAATAAAGTCGCGATTATAATGAATACGTAAGACCAAGCCCTTAAAACAAAAAAGAAAACAACAGTTTTGGACAGAAATGGTTGTCATGGAAAGTTATCTACCCCTCCCTTTGACAACCGAGTATTGAGAAAGCAAGAACTCAATCCACTCATTACATCGACTGCATTTGTCGTACGTGAGTTAATATAAAATACACATAACCATACATTATATGGAGTACAGTAAAGAAAAGCCGATTTCCACAATGAAAAAGTATTTATCACTATGTCAAAAGAGGGAAGATTTTCGTGCACGGCTTATCAAAATGCTAACGAAGGATGGAGAAAAGAGGAAATTCTGCTGCGAATTGAACGAAATTGAGAAAGGGAAGGAAGAAATAACAGATTTAGTCACGGAACAAGACAAAGATATTTTGCGATATTATTATTATATAACGCATGGTATCGATGATGTTTACGTGGGATCGATGGATCGTAATTTACTTGAAGGTATCTTAAAAATGGTTCCGCACAAGTGGCAGAAAAAGTTTAAGGAGTTGATAGCTCGCTTAGTGAAAGAAATAAAAGAAGAATATGCGTTGAACGTGAAAAAATCAGTGATAGAGTTCGTTATAGGGGATTTACTACATCCCCCCTTGCATCAGGTATTTGTATTTGTAATTCGAATCTCTTCAACGCAAGATTCGTTCCTTTAATACGTTGCAAACTATGTATTGCGATACATCGCCAAAAATATTATCATGTTTTCACTATCATGTTTTTACTTTAGTCGGCTATGTTCGAAAAATCTGTTCGAGAAGCCATCGTATTTCCAGTAGATCATTCGATAAAATTTCAATGGAACAAGGCGAAAGTGGAGAGAACAATTATGCTATATTGTCCTGCTGTACAACGAATCGTCGATTATTGGTATAAAGAATTCAGGTTGGTATTCTCGTTCAAACAATTCTATACAATGTTATAAACGATGGTGGTAAATATAAATATGAATACACATATACGTCGTTGACATAACAGTGACAGAAAGCTGATAGATGGAAACCAACTAATAGCGCGTGGTACGTCCTACGATCTCACCAGTTTTGAGAAAACCATCTTAAAGATGTGTCAGAAAACGAAAGAGGATCTCATCAAATACTGGTTGCCGAAACTTGAAGCTATTTTACTTTCGGTACGAATGACAATCCCATCTCTACGTAAGATTGTATACACATGAACACTCCTCTATACTTGCATACGTCTCCGTATGTATCCGTCTATAATCTATATAATACACATATAACGAATGTGCTATTATTCGCGGCATGATAAAAACAACGAAAAAAGGGAGAGCAAGTAGGACGAAATGTAATGAAATTAGAAATATGTACACAAGGTAATCCTTCGTCCCTTCTTCTTGATATACATCAAGTCAAATAGGCATGTACATATCTATATACACACTCATTGTGAAAGATTTCGAAAGTAGTTAACAAGGAGAGGGAGAAGGAGCACCGAGGGGAATGAAGTATGTATGTATGTACATAATAGTGTAAAATTTTGTTTGCTTCTTGCTGTCTGTCTAACCTCTGTATACAACCGATCGAGAATCATATATGTATGTATCTAACTATGGGAATATGACGTGCATCTTTTGCTTTTCTAGTTCTTTAACTTATCTACAGACTATTGTACACTTTTTTATTGTATATTTAGGCCTATGAGAAAAATGAGTTACCTTCGTCGAGAGACAATTTGAAACTCGAAAGGTTTTTCAATTGCATCGCCTTTATTATGGAGGATCACTTACAAGGACTTTGTCTACGATCGACAGAAGAGTATATGGATTATCTTTCGAACAGGAGCGTGAGTGATAGAGTTTTCTCCCTTTTTGAGCGCGATCAGAGAAGAAAAGAAAGACGGAAAAGACCGAATTGAAAAAAACGACTCTATATGTGCTCGGTATATGTGATTGTTATAGTGGATGTGTCGCGGTTTCGATATAAAGGTGACAATAAGAAATACGGTTGTCACTTTCGAACCAACGTTCAAAGCCTTCGTGGAAGCGTTGTCCACGTTACTGAACTCACTGCAAAACGCAGTTTCGCTGCCGCGCGTTGAAACATTGTCGAACCTCGTTAGCCTAGCTGATCCCGATCAAAAATTTCTGAAGGTACTTTTCATTTTATCAATCACGTTTACCTTATGGTCTTTCTATTGATAATAATAGAACTTTGCCTTATCGTTTCTAGCCACGTCTGCCGGAAGAATATTTGAAACAACGTGTAAACGAAATCGCTTACCTAATCGATAAAGAGAAAATTAATGCATCGTTTCAACTGGGAGAATTTGAGAAATATGCAAGTTTCATAAATGACACGGAATCTGAGAAGGTTCGAGAGGTTTTGAAAACCGATACAGCTGAAAATTTCGAGACTTATCGAATTCTGATCGAACACTACGAGCATCTATCACGACATGTACGAGTAGAGTTTTACCAAACTTATTTCGGTGAATTTTTTGTCGTTCACAGAGGAGAACTCATTGGACACATCGCCTCTATGGCCCGAAAGTTAAAAGATGAACTGCTTGAAAAAATGATAACTGATTGTCAGAAAAAATCCCGCACGTAAGTGAACTGTTTCAGTTTGATCTTGTTTATTATTAGTTAACCGTTTGATCGATCTTTTACTTGTTTCATTGATGGTTAGTCAAATCGAATAATATAATCGACACCACAGTGTAGGGGACGCCTATGAACGCATCGTGGACCGAGCTCTAAGCATTCCAGCGAATACGATGGAACTAATGGAGCTTAGACAATTTATACATCTCACGGAAACGGAAACAACTTTCGAACTTGAACGTGGCTTAAAGGAGATAATTAAATACATTCTTTTCCTGTCAGATCATTCAGTATTGAGCCCTGTTGAACTGAAAACGAACAATTATGCTTTTCAGTGGTAAGTGGAAGGAGCGATTACGATCATAATGATTATGTTATGTTTCATTTCTTCTTTTTTCACGTATTGTCAAGGTATCACAAGCTTCCAGAAGTTTTTGAGCAGCACAGAGAAATAGTCGCAAGCAAAACAGGAGAATATCAGAAGAACCTTAAGAAAAGAATTGAACAATTTGAACGGGAACTTCAAATATACGCAAAATATTGCGATGAATTGCAATACTGGGGTAACATCGAAGAGATATATCGATATAAAAAGAAAGCTGATCGTCTGGATGATAAACTGATCGCTGCGATGGACACTATCGATAGATTCAACGAGGAAGAAGAGCTGTTTGGTTGGGAATTGTCGCAATACCCATTAAGGAAAACGGTAAGAACTGGAATATTTAGAATGTCGAGTGACCACACGTACAGGACATAGGTATACCAAGCAAACTTGAGGCCTTGTTCAGACAGCAGACAAGCTAGCGCCGTACAAAAAATTGTATGACGTCGCCTGTGACTTTTTAATCAATTACGACACCTGGATGAATGGTATGGTGGGCTCTCACGATCCGGGGGAAATAGAAACCGAAACAGGAACCGCTTATCGTGCGATCTACAAACTGGAAAGATCTATTCAAGAACCGATAGCGCGAAAGCTTGCTGAAACGATTCGAATCAAAGTGGAAGAGTTCAAGGAACACATGCCTGTAATATCGACCCTTGGCAATCCCTCACTGAAGAATCGTCATTGGGAACAAGTTTCGGAAATAGTTGGTTTTCCTATAAAGATCGATCCATCGATGACACTTGCCAAGGTATGTTTTTCTCTTTTTTGCGCTACCGCTCAAATGTGAATCCAGTCCATGTATAAGGCTGTTTTATCAAACACAGATCCTCGATTACGGTTTGATCGACTATGTTTCCAAATTCGAAACAATATCGGAGGCAGCAACGAAGGAGGGTAGTTTGGAAAGGGCCCTTCATCAAATGCATCTCGATTGGGCCGATATCGCGTTCGTAGTTAATTCTTATCGCGATACCGGCACTTATGTGATCGCAAGTGTTGACGAAATACAACTGCTATTGGACGATCATCTAACCAAAGCTCAAACTATGAAGAATTCTCTATACATTCGACCATTTGAGAAGGAAACTCTGTGAGTGTGTCTCAGTTTCTTCTTCTAGTCACTTTTCGTTTATACTCTATGCACACATACATATGTACATACACGTATGTGTTTAGAGAATGGGAATCTAAGCTGCTTTTGCTACAAGATATCATGGATCATTGGCTACAGGTTCAAGCAACGTGGATGTATCTTGAACCAATATTTTCTTCGGCAGATATTCAACAACAGATGCCTGAGGAAGGTCGACGATTTAGTGCCGTGGACAAAGTATGTTTTTATTCCCTACGGACTATGTTACTTTACGGCATACCTTTTCCTCTTTTTACCCAGCATCAAACCCATTGTAAATCGTAAGGAAAATAAAATCATTGGAACACTTATAGATTTGGAGAGAAATTATGCAACTCGTAGCTGCCGATCCTCGAGTTATGTCCGTCGTTGCAATCGATAAAATGCTCGAGCGCTTGAAAAAGTGTACAAACTTGCTCGAACTAATACAAAAGGGACTTGCTGCTTATTTAGAAAAAAAGAGGCTTTATTTTCCGCGATTTTTTTTCCTGTCAAATGATGAACTTCTGGAAATATTGTCAGAAACAAAAGATCCTACTAGGTACGGGTTTAACGTTTTTTTAATCTTTTCAACATCAGTGTAACTATCTAATTTTTTGCTTTTTTTTCCATCTCTTCGTCTACACAATTGATACATCTCAGAGTACAACCCCATTTAAAGAAATGCTTCGAAGGTATTGCACAACTGAGTTTCACAGACGAGATGGAGATAACATCGATGAAATCGTCTGAAGGAGAAATAATTATCTTGGAGGACATAATTGATACGATGGCAGCTCGTGGACAAGTCGAAAAGTGGCTACTGCAACTTGAAAGTGCAATGAAAAAAAGCGTCAGGGCGCAGGTAAATGCATACATATTATGAGACTACGTATAATCTCTAGTTGCTCTTGTTCAATTTTATACTGATGTAAAAATTGATGGCTTTTCATACTCTATGTGTCATTCTTTATACTTGTACATATCTACATTCTATGTTCTCATGCAAAAAATGTGTAGGTAATTCAAGCAAAGAACGCATACTTGAAGCGTACTAGGTCGAAGTGGGCTTTAGAGTGGCCTGGACAAACTATTCTATGTATTAGTAAGCTTTACTGGACCGCTGATGTAACGAACACCTTGTCTAAACCATCGCCTAATTTGGAGGGATATGTTGAAATCTGTACAAACGAATTAAACGAAATAGTAAAATTGGTGCGTGGAAAGTTGTCCACGCAAAACCGTACAACTTTAGGTACGAAACGGCGCAATATTAGTCGGTAAAGAAATGTTCATATGTACATATGTGTGTGCTGTATAGGTATACGTGTATGTAAATGTGCCTGCTTTAACTGAAAAATGATTGTGTATCTCGTTTCAGAGGCGTTGGTGACGCTGGATGTCCATAGTCGAGATGTTGTAACGGAATTGTTTCAACAACAAGTTAACGATGTCACAGACTTCGCATGGCTGGCTCAAATGAGATACTATTGGATGGTAAGTGAAAAGAACTAATTGTAAGTACTTGGTACTAGTAGTATTTGTAAATTGAACGAGCGTAAATTCTTCTTTCTCCTTCAATGTTACAGGATGACGACTTATGGACAATGATGATAAATACGTCATTAAAATATGCGTATGAATATTTAGGTAACACGTCGAGGCTAGTGATAACACCCTTAACCGACAGATGCTACCGCACCTTGTTCAGTGCGTTAAGTTTACATCTCGGCGGAGCGCCTGAGGGTCCTGCTGGAACTGGTAAAACCGAAACGACCAAAGATCTGGCTAAAGCTGTAGCAAAACAGTGCGTCGTTTTCAATTGCTCCGATGGTCTTGATTACATTGCGTTGGGTAAATTTTTTAAGGTATTGAACCGCGAAGAAAAAGTGTATTCTTTCGTTAGAGCAAGTTTATCTCGCTGTAACTCTATTGTGAATTATAATTGCAAAATGTAATACTTTCAGGGGTTAGCTAGCACTGGTGCATGGTCTTGCTTCGACGAATTCAATCGTATCGATTTAGAAGTATTGTCCGTAGTAGCTCAACAAATACTAACGATCCAAAGAGCCATCAATGCTGGGAAAAAGGAAATTATTTTCGAGGGTACAGAGCTTAAGCTAGACCCCACCTGTGCCGTCTTCATTACGATGAACCCTGGATACGCTGGAAGAAGCGAGCTACCGGATAATTTGAAAGCATTGTTTCGACCAGTTGCTATGATGGTCCGTATATCCACCAAATGTACATACAAGTATATTTTTAGGGGCTATTTGTGTGACAGAGGTTGCGAATAAATGAGTGGGTGCACATGTGTATGTAAATGTACATATACTTTCATAGGTGCTCTATTTGCACAAGGTTTTTTTTCAGGTTCCGGATTATGCTTTGATCGCGGAGAATACATTGTATTCATATGGATTTTACGATGCTCGGCCACTTTCGGTGAAAATCGTGACAGCATACAGACTATGCTCGGAACAACTTTCCAGCCAAAATCACTATGATTATGGAATGAGAGCGGTAAAATCTGTTTTGATAGCGGCTGGAAATCTAAAGATAAAATACCCGGACGAAAATGAAGATATCCTAGTGTTGCGCAGCATCAAAGACGTAAATTTACCGAAATTTCTCAGCGGAGATTTACCGCTATTTAATGTACGTACATTTGTATTTCAATTGAAAATTTGCCAAAGAAAAACTGTAACGTCGTCGATCTTCAACTAGGGTATCACATCTGATCTCTTTCCTGGAGTTGTACTTCCGGAACCAGATTATACTGATTTGAACGCATGCGCTTTCGATGCCTGCTCTGCATCGAATCTACAGTGTACTCCTGTCTTTTTGGAGAAACTACAACAAATATACGAAATGATGATCGTTAGACACGGGTTCATGGTAGTTGGTCTTCCCTTTGCTGGAAAGAGCACAGCATATAATGTTCTAGCACAAGTTTTAAAGCTTTGCGACGAACGCGTAAGTTATAATATACAGTAAATGTGTATGTATGTATGGATCTGCCTAAGTGTCGAGTGCAGGATGGGTAGTGTTATCAGTTTGTACATATGTACGTAACTTTACACAGAACTTGATGAATGAGCGTATGGTAGAGATGTTCGTGATCTGTCCTAAAGCTGTTACGTTGGGTCAATTATACGGAGAATTTGATCCAGTTTCTCACGAGTGGTCGGATGGAATTTTAGCCATTAGCTATCGTGCTTTCGCAACTTCAGTCAGCGAAAATCGTAAATGGTTGATCTTCGATGGACCCATAGACGCAGTATGGATAGAAAGTATGAACACGGTTCTCGATGATAATAAGAAACTTTGCTTAATGAGCGGAGAAGTTATTCAATTGGCACCGTTTACCAATCTGATATTCGAGACGATGGATTTGGAAGCAGCATCACCAGCAACGGTCTCCCGATGTGGTACATTTTTATTTACTACATGTCCTGTTTTCTCTCCATCAATTCGTCCACTTGATCTACACGAATACTTCAATTGATATTTTCTAATTCAGGAATGATTTATATGGAACCAGGCGCACTCGGCTGGGATCCTTTACTTAAGTCTTGGATCGCCAAAATTCCCCCTGTGATAGACGAGTGGCTGACAAATTTTTTATATCAATCGCTTTTTCAGAGATTCTGCAATCCTCTACTTTATTGGTTACGACATAGCGATGCTGAGGTCCGTTTATCTGCTATGTCCCCCCTACTCCCACCCTCACTCCTATCCCCTCTCCCGCCCTCCTCTACCCCACCCTGTCCATCACTCCCTCTCCCTCTCCCTCTCTCTTTCCCTCTCCACCCCCTCATCTCACCCCCTCTCTCCCCCTCCCACCCTATCCGCCCCCTCTCCCTCACCCCTCCCCCTCCCTGCCTCTCCGCCCATCTCCATCTCCCCTCCCCCCTCTCTCTCCCCCTCCCTCTCGCCCTCTCTCTCCCCCTCCCTCTCACCCTCCCTCTCCCTCTCCCTTTCCCTCTACCTCTCCCTCTCCCTTTCCCTCTACCTCTCCCTCTCCATCTCCCTCCCCTCTCCCGCCATTCTCCCCCTCCCCCTACCCCCCACTCCCCCTCTTTCTTTCAATCTAATCGCATGTTTATCAAACTACATGTTACATTGTTACAGGAAATGTGCCCGATGCCCAACTCGAATCTTGTGCGTTCACTAACATACCTAATGGATTGTTTCCTCGACGAATATCGCAACGAAAGGATGGTCAAAGACATGAACGAGTTAGATCTTCGAGCCCAAATCGAGGTTCCAATATATTCCGTTCTTATTCAATTTTTTACTTTGCTACTATTTAAGATAGGGACATCTCTATAATATTTCCAGGGTTCGTTTTTCTTTTCGTGTATTTGGTCCCTGGGAAGTACTTTGACAGTGAAATCTAAAGAGCGCTTTAGTACACTGTTTCGTGGGTTTCTTGAGAAAGATTTCCCATCGAATTTGATGGAAATGTTTCGATTACCGAATGTGGTAGAGCCACCTTTAAAACCGTACATTTTTGTGATGCCACGGGACGGACTGGTCTTCGATTATAGATTCATCAAGGAAGTAAGTGGTAAAGTTAAACGATAAGATAGATTATTATGAGTTAAACAAAGCTGATAGATTGCCTTCTACGTCTCCCTGCTTAACGCTTACCATACGAGTGTATTTTGGTAGAATCACGAATCGAGATTTACTATGTCGAATATTTTTAGGGGAAAGGAAAGTGGAGATTGTGGGCCGACGAATTACTCGATGGTCCGTCGATTCCTCGTGATATTCCTGTGAATCAAATAATAGTACCAACAGTCGAAACTATACGGTACACTGCACTGTTTCGATTATTAATAGGCAATGAAAAGCCAGTGTTGTTTGTAGGCCCAACTGGAACTGGCAAATCGGTTTACATAATCGATTTTCTACTGAAAAAGAATAATTCTGCTGTGAATAAACCTCTGATCATAAACTTCTCAGCCCAAACTACGGCCAATCAAACTCAAGACACGATTATGGGAAAACTCGACAGAAGACGAAAAGGTGTTTACGGAGCACCAATAGGTAAGCGATGGATTGTCTTTGTCGATGATCTTTCGATGCCGCTGAAGGAAACATACGGTGCACAGCCGCCCATTGAGGTTTTGCGCCAATGGTTAGATCACAGTGAATGGTAAGCCCGTCCTACCTTCAAAAATCAACTGTATCGATGTCGATTTTTAACAAACGATATCGAGGCATCCGTGTCTAATTACAGGTACGATAGAAAAGATAAAACAATGATAAAACTAATCGACGTGCACTTAATGTGTGCCATGGCACCGCCTGTACGTGGTGGAAAGGATGTTACACCTCGATTCAAGCGACATTTTGTCGTTTTAACCATATCAGAATTCGAAGACGACGTAATGATAATGATATTTAGTAAAATAGTCCTTTGGCACCTTGATACTAGGTTTGAACAAGTTTCACGGCTACTCAAATCTTCTTATTTCGATGATGACTTGATTCTCTCATCAATCATTTTAATCTTTTTAGAGGATTCAGCAAGGAATTCGACCCATGCATCGATGAAATCGTTCTGGCCACATTGGATGTCTATAAACAGAGCCTTCTTAATCTTTTGCCAACACCGTCCAAATGTCACTATGTTTTTAATCTTCGAGACTTTTCCCGAGTCATACAGGTCTTTTGCATTTTTATTTGAAAACTTGCTGCTATCTGCTGCATACCTAAGTATTTACCTGCGTGATACTGGGCGGTATATAGTGATGTGTACTGAGTACAGAGGATAAATCGCATACTTCCGTAGGGGGTCTTGTTATCTGTTCCTGAGACAATGTCCACCTTGACGAGTATGAGGAGGCTCTGGGTCCACGAAGTATTTCGAGTGTTTGGAGACCGATTGATAGACGACGATGATGTATCTTGGTTGGTAGAACAAATACGCGTTACACTAAACGAACATATGAATGTGATAATGGATGAATTATTTAAAGACCTGTTTCCTTCCGAAGAGGCTACTTCTAAAAAAGCAGTAAGTTTTCTGCAAGTCAACCTACTTACTTAGGCACGCATGTGTGTATATATCTATATGTAATATACACATAGGTATGTACGCCATATGTATACGTTTACATACTTACACGTTCTCGACGTGTTTGCTTTTCTGATTCGATAGCCACAACGTATCACCGAGAAAGAACTTCGAAATTTGGTGTACTGCGATTTTGCGGACACGAAGATGGACGTCCGACTTTATCAGGAAGTTGCGGATCTCGAGCAACTTCGAGAAACCGTGGAAACTTATTTAACAGAGTATAACACGATGAGCAGGAAACCCATGAATTTAGTGCTATTCCGGTAAGCGTAAAAAGTTGAGAAACGTAGACTTTTTATTAAATAAATAACGAAATTTCGAATGTTAGATTCGCTATCGAACATCTATCTCGAATCTCGCGTATTATCAAGCAACCGCGAAGTCATGCGCTTCTCGTCGGAGTTGGCGGATCGGGGAGACAATCGCTGACGAGGTTGGCCTCCCACATCTGCGACTATGATGTCTTTCAAGTTGAGGTCACGCAGCAATACGGGGTTCAGGCATGGCACGAGGACGTGAAAGGGATCTTGAAACGTGTAACTGCGACAGAACTCCATTCTACTTTCCTCTTTTCCGATACTCAAATTAAAGAGGAGAGCTTCCTGGAAGATATTAGCAATATGCTTAATTCTGGCGAGGTAACAAGGTTACGACAGAATCGCATTTAATCGTAAATGATAAACTTTGGTACCGATTCAGATACCAAATATATTCACTGGCGAGGAAGTGGCTGAGATATGCGAGCAAATGAAGCAGATAGACAGACAACGGGATCGATCGGTTCAAACAGATGGAAGTGCAGTAGCTCTGTTCAATTTATTCGTTCAGATAACGCGTGAACAACTGCACATAGTGGTAGTCATGTCTCCCATAGGTAGCAATTTTCGCAATCGGATCAGGAAATTTCCAGCTCTGGTCAACTGTTGTACCATCGATTGGCTTCAGGTACGAAGAAAATCGACCTCGTTTGTTTCCTACTGTATGTACCTAAGTATGTAAATATATGCATAGAATTGATTGCACGTGCGTATTATTACGTACGTACCTAGGTAACATCTACAATTAATGATTCTCCTCGCGAACATAGGAAATTTCTCGAAAAGATTGTTTTAACATTTTCTTTTCCATTTCACGTGAGTCATGGCCAGACGATGCTCTACTAGCGGTTGCAACTAGATTTCTTTCGATGATCGAACTAACGCAACACGAAAGGACTGCAGGTATCGACATGTGCCAATTCTTTCACGTCTCTACGCAAAATTTAAGTAAGGAATATTTAATGCGATTGGATCGACATGTCTACGTAACTCCAACTTCGTATCTCGAGATGATAAACACATTCAAGGATTTATTAGGGAAAAAACGCGAGTAAGCACTGTTGCTCGATTTGCGTGCAAAATTCATGATCGTAAAAAGTAATGTTTGAAAAGAAGGGAAGAACTGTGAGGGAAATTTTCATGTAAACAGCGACATAACGAGTGCGAAAATGAGGTACGAGCGTGGTTTAGGCCAACTAGACGAAACACAACGGCAAGTTGTAACGATGCAGGAGACCCTAAGATCCTTACAGCCTCAATTGATAATTGCTACGCAAGACGTTGAGAAAATGCTACTCGATGTTGACAAAGAGAAACAAGAGGTAGCAGAATTTGAAAGAGTCGTGAAAATCGACGAGAACGCGGCCCAGGTCAGAGTTACTCGAACCTTGCTTCAGTGTATTCGCTTGTCATTCAAACAACGTCTGGTTCTTTAGATTCGGTTCTAAAATATTGTTGGTTCTTGTTGCAGATCTACGCGAGTGAAGCGGCTGCGATTAAAGCCGAGTGCGATGCTGATCTAGCTGAAGCGATGCCGATCTTGAAACGCGCTCAAGCTGCCTTGGATACATTGACCACCGCCGATATCGCTGTGGTTAGAGCGATGAAACAACCACCATTTGGGATGAAGCTTATCATCGAAAGCGTCTGTGTTCTCAAGGTGGCTAGAGATTTGCTTCGTTTCATTTCATGTTCTATTCTATGTAGCTGTCTTCTACCTCTCTTATCATATTATTTTCTCTTTTATTTTCAATGTGTCTGCATCGCACAGCAAATAAAACCAGAGCGAACTCAGCAGCCCGATGGGACTGTTGTCGAAGATTATTGGAAAGCCGCGTTGAGAATGCTGAGCGACGCTAAGTTCCTCGATTCGTTGCTTAATTTCGACAAGGATAACATACCAGATCATGTTATCGAGAAAATTCGGAAAGAATATCTGCCCAATCCATATTTTGATCCTGAGAAAATAAAAAAAGTGTCGACAGCTTGCGAGGGACTGTGTCGGTGGGTGTACGCGATGTCGGAATACGACAAAGTGTCGAAAGTCGTTGCTCCGAAGCGAAAAGCTCTCGCAGAGGCTCAGAAGATCTATGACGATGCCATGGAGACACTTCGGGCAAAGCGAGAACAACTTCGGCTAGTACAGGTCCGGTTCAGTTCGTTTTTTAAAATATACATGCATACTTCGATCGCAAATTGTCGGAAACAAACTATTCATTATCAGCTATCATATTTACTTTGCAACGAATCGACGACTTCTCTTTCATCTAGGAAAAACTGAAGGCGTTAGAAGATCTTTTGGAACAAAGGAGGGCAGCGTTCCAGGCAATGTCAGACAAGGTAACAGACTGCGAGACTAAATTAAAGCGCGCCGAAGACTTGATCGGAGGGTTGGGTGGAGAATACACTCGTTGGTCCGATACCGCGAAAGTCCTAGGGCAGAGGTACAACGTTCTTATCGCCGTTTAACATATGATCTGTGTATTAATATGTCGTTTCGAATATTATTACACATATATACATATACCTATACGTATTTAACAGATATTATCGATTGACTGGCGATGTCGTGATCGCATCTGGTGTAGTAGCGTATCTAGGTCCATTTACGATGCCGTTCCGGGTTCGACAAGTTGCTGTGTGGATACAACGTTGTATCGACTTGAAAGTAATTTGTACCCAAGACTTTCAATTACGCGATATTCTCGGGGATCCAGTTTTGATAAGATCTTGGAATATCTTCGGTTTACCGAGCGACGCGTATTCTATCGATAATGGCATCATTATCAAGTAAGCCTACTGTTACTTTCTTTCCTCTCTACCTTCTTTCATTCTATACGTTCACTTCCCTTTGGTCCCTTTTGCCATATTTGACCCTTTTATACCATTACCTCCCCTACCTCATTTCCATTCGACTTGTTTCACTCGTCCCTTTCTCGAGCTGACCTCTGAAACTTTTTCTGAGTTTTCTGTTTTCCGCGACAACGTACTCAGTAAAGAATGAAATACTCAGAAATGCTAGAAGATGGCCACTGATCATAGACCCTCAAGGACAAGCCAACAGATGGATTAAAAACATGGAAAGACAGAATAATATAAATATTATTCGATTAAGCCAACCGGATTACAGCCGAGTACTGGAGAGTGCGATACAATTTGGTCAGCCAGTGCTATTGGAGCATGTCGGGGAAGAAATAGACGCTGTTCTCGAACCAGTTTTACTTAAGGAAACGTTTAGACAGGGCGGCGCACTTTACATTAAATTTGGCGACTCGATCATCGAGTACAATGACGAATTTAGGTAAATATCTATGAACAACGAGCAAATTCGTTATGGATAATCAGTAGGTAATGTGACTTAACATGTTCGTTACCAACGTCACATACGTACGTATGACGCACCGATTTTCATTGGAAAACTAAATTTATATTCACATTTATTAGATTTGAACCGTACATATGTCAAAATCTGCAGTATTTTTTGCATGACCTGCAATGGGGATTTTCTTTCTGCGGCGTGCTACGGGGAACGGACTCAATTATTCTGTTTCCAGATTTTACGTCACCACGAGACTAAGAAATCCTCATTACTTGCCCGAGATAGCGGTTAAAGTAACTTTATTAAATTTTATGATTACACCAACTGGACTGGAAGATCAATTGTTAGGTATCGTTGTTGCAAAAGAAAGGCCTGATTTAGAATCTGAGAAAAACGCTCTAATTCTACAAGGAGCTACGAACAAAAGGTAGGTACATAGGTACAGTACGTATTACGTACACACATATGTATACAACTGCGATCTGTCATCACTTATCATATTTTGTTCGACATTTAGACTTCTGAAAGAAACGGAGGATAAAATCTTGGAGATATTATCGATAGCCGAAGGTAATATACTGGAAGACGAAGAAGCTATCGAAGTATTAACGTCATCTAAAAATTTAAGCGATGATATTCAAGTGAAACAAGCAGCGACCGAACAAACAGAAAAATCGATCGACGCTGCTAGATTGCAATACACATCCATTGCAACGTATTCCACTGTACTTTTTTTCACAATCGGTATACATATCTACATATATGTACACATACATACATATGTATGTACGTAAATAATCTGTAGATACAGATTAGTCTGAATTCTTTCAGCTGTGCTGGCGAACGTCGACCCGATGTATCAGTATTCCCTGCCATGGTTCGTAAATTTATTCGAATCGGCTATTGATAACACAGAACCGGCAGATACTGTGGAACAACGACTAGCGGATCTCACTAAATATTTTACCTATTCCCTCTATGCGAATGTCTGCAGATCCCTGTTCGAAAAGGACAAACTACTATTTACTTTGCTATTGACGATTAATTTGCTGCAACAAGAGGGAAAGCTCTCTTTATCGCAATGGATGTTCTTACTGACAGGTGGAATCAGTATCGACAATCCGTACGTGAATCCGACAACATGGTTACCTTCGAAACAATGGAACGAACTGTGCAATCTTGACAGCGTTGAGGGTTTTTCGGTTCGTTTTCAACAATAATATCATGCGATATTTTCAATGATATTTTATGAAATGAAATTATCTAATTTTCTTCTTCCTAAATCGTACGATTAGGGTATTCGAGAAATCTTTACGACACACACTGAACAATGGAGACAACTGTTCGATTCGAAAGAGCCACATAACGACACAATTCCTCCACCATACGACCATTTGAATCGTTTTGAAAGGATGCTAGTACTAAGATGTATTCGCCCAGACAAAATCATTCCAGCGGTACAAAACTTCGTCGAAGGTATAAATATTTGCAAAAATATACATACCCTGAGGACCTTTCGCAACGCATACCATTACCAACTGGATCACACTTGTTTTTAGAGGAACTTGGTCCACAATTCGTCGAACCACCACCATTCGATTTAGCATTATCTTATGCCGATTCAAATTGTTGCACACCTTTAATTTTTATTTTGACACCTGGTACCGATCCGGCACAACTATTACTCGCATTTGCCGATGAACAAGGTTACTCTGCAAGTCGTCTCTTCTATCTTTCTCTCGGACAGGGTGAGTCTCTTGTTTTTCTCCGAAATTAAAAGTTGTTAATTAAAAGTGCTTAACAGGTCAAGGGCCGGTCGCCGAAGACACGATACAAAAAGGCGTGCTGGCCGGTAATTGGGTGGTCTTGCAAAACTGTCATTTGGCGATTAGCTGGATGAGCACCTTGGAAAAAATTTGCGAGGGTTTAATGCCGGACACAATTCATTCAGAATTTCGACTATGGCTGACGAGCTATCCATCGGAACACTTTCCATCTTCTGTTCTAGAAAACAGTATAAAAATGACGAATGAACCGCCGAAAGGACTAAGAGCTAACATACTTAGATCATACGCAAGCGATCCGATCAGTGATCCAGACTTTTTTGAATCTTGCGCTCAGACCGAGTACTTTAAAAAGTTACTGTATTCGTTATGCTTCTTTCATGCTATCGTACAAGAAAGACGAAACTTCGGCCCCATCGGCTGGAATATTACGTACGAGTTCAACGAAACAGATCTTCGAATAAGCGTTTTGCAACTACATTTATTTTTGAACGAATACGAGGACGTACGGTTCGATGCTGTGAAATATCTTACTGGAGAATGCAATTACGGCGGCAGAGTAACCGATGATTGGGATCGTAGGACTCTGAACACCATTTTGTCCAAGTTCTACTGCGAGTAAGCAATCGCATCACATTCCCTTTACAATTCTTTTAACAAAACCACACCGCCTATCTTTCAGAGAACTACTCACTGAGAAAGTCTATTATTTCGATGATTCTTCAAAGATTTATTATTGTCCGAACGTTCGGGAACACGAAGCCTTTGTAGAATACACGAAAAACTTACCCCTAATCACCGAACCGAGTGTCTTTGGTATGAATGAAAATGCAGACATCATCAAAGACCAACAAGAAACGAATCTTTTAATTTCGTCCATTCTACTTACGCAGGTACGCTATTCAATTGCAATAATCTAATTTATTTACATATTTATTATTTATTCGTTCTTATACTCGATTTTTGCGGAACATGCTTACATGTAGGATCGTACGGTATGTGCATACACGTTCTACCTTTTAATAACACAGATACATACGCAAAAAAATATCTTTAAAGTGACGATCTTGACTATAAACGAGCGTAAATTAATCGCTTCCCTTGAGAAAAGGAAACGAATAGGTAAACATTTCTAATCTGTACATATATGTATTCATGATTATTCATTATTTATATTATACTTTATACGTACATGTGTACGCAAATGTTCGCGAAACGAATATATGAATTCGAGAAAAATTAAGAGCGATTAATTTCTGCTCGTTGTGTATATTTATTATCGATCAAATGATTTATATTTCTAATTGCGTTACATCCTCATATCTTTGTTTGCGGGATACAAAGGATCTCTGGCAATTAAAAGAGGTTAGTCAGACTATACACAGTGGGCCTGTACAATGTATATACAGACACTGTGTAACATAATATATCATTATTTAGATGATATGATAACGATTTGACGTAGTGATAATTACTAAGTAAGACAAAAAACCACGATTGTTGTAATCAAGTTTAACAGCTACTTTTGATCGATCTAGGAAGCTGTAAAATCTGGGACCGAGCAAACTTCGAACGATGAAATAGTCTTAAAAGTAGCGAACGATATTTCGAACAAGTTACCGCCCGATTATAATCTCATATTAGCAAATGAAAAGTACCCAACGTCGTACGAGCAGAGTATGAATACAGTCTTAGTGCAAGAACTGGAAAGGTTTAATAAACTCCTTAGCCATATTAAAATTAGTTTGGAGAATATTCAAAGGGCCATAAAAGGTTATCAATTCGCATTCATATCTGCATATGATATTTAAACATCTACTTACTCATATCTTTATGCAGGTTTCATCGTAATGTCCTTCGAACTGGAAGATATTTATGACGCTATTTTGACTAATAAAATACCCGCTTTGTGGATGAAATACTCGTATCCGTCGTTAAAACCGCTTGGTAGTTACATCCATGACCTGTTACGTCGACTAGATTTTTTTCAAGTAAGATGTTTTTTTAGTAGACTAGTATTTATATACAGACATATTATTTATTCGCTACGTAATCACGTTAATGTATATGTAACGCACCTGTTCATAAATGTTTAGAAATGGTATGAGGAAGGACCACCGAACATTTATTGGATCTCAGGATTTTATTTTACTCAAGCATTTCTCACCGGAACCAGACAAAATTACGCGAGAAAATACCAGATACCCATAGACCTCTTAGTTTTTGATTTCATCGTGTTAAAACCCGGCACAATTTTCGACTCTCCTCCCAAAGATGGCGTTTACGTATATGGATTGTTTTTAGATGGCGCGAGATTCAATATTGAATTCATGGCTCTAGACGAAAGCTTTCCGAAAGTACTCTACGAAAGCATGACTCCCGTAAATATGTCTTCTTTATTTCATCAAATTTCCGTCACTTTTGCATCATCGTTGCTTTTATTGTCATTCTAGTTGTGGTTAGTTCCTGTGAAAAAAGAAGACATTAAAGAGACGATAACATATCTCTGCCCGGTGTATAAAACCAGTGAAAGGCGAGGCGTCTTGTCAACTACCGGACATTCGACTAACTTTGTCATTGCTATGACCTTACCTACCAAACACCCGCCAAAACACTGGATCATGAGAGGAGTCGCAATGCTTTGTCAATTGTCAGAATAGGACCTATCCCTTTTTTATTCTGTTTACATACCTACTAACTTACCTCTTCTATATACAATGTATGTTCACCCAATGTTCGAACGTTTTACATTTATTTGCACTTTGTAACGTGCTGCTGAATATTTGTGAATATCGACATAATAAAAACAGCTCATTCGTGAACAGATGTTTTCATTAATCTTACAATTATAGTTGGAAACAATTATATAATTAGTTAGATGAATAAAGTCAAATTATTCCTTAATACTGATGAAAATATTGATTTTAGGATACGTCAAGATGAAAACGCATAATTCAGTTCATTATAAGTCTTATTTAATTCACTAAGCTGTGATGGCGCAGAAACGAGATATCAATTGTCAATCATCAGTGACAAAATGTGTTCGTGCGCATGACTATTCTTTGAATATACTACGTATATATGTATTATATCTACATATGTATGTATGCCACTGATCTGTGTGTAAACTGGATAGGGTGTGGGACCTAGCCGTTTGAAAGCGTTTGATCTGTGCTATCTTGTAAGAATGTACCATGCGCGACACAGGTGGAGGGACAGGATACTAGGTTTTGCCAATTCATATGTATGCTCATTCTTCATATAATTTATACTATTTGGTAAAAAAAATATGAAAGAGAAATTACAAATCAATGAAAAATGTCATCTGTAAGTCACGTGCACTATTATTTTGCAGAAAATTAGCTAAAAATAGTGTTACAAATATACATGTAAATTGGGAATAACTTAGTATCCTGTTCCTCCGCTTGTGCCGCGCATGACGTATTCTTACAAAATGGCGCAAACCTATTGCTCTCAGAATCGTCCATATGCCCAAAAGTCCTATACCGTATCCAGTATATTTTGATCAGTGATGTGTGCAATACGTGTGTGTATGTATATATATATACCTCATAATGGCACAAGCAGTCACAGATAGGAGAAGGTGGCAATGTGACGAATTGTGAGAATCCATTTAAAGATGGCTGCTGTTCGAGCAACGGTTTGTCGTGTGATGTCACTTTCGGACAACACCTCGGTGTTGTAATTGAGAAAGTTCGTTAAGACGGTTATTTATTCTTATCAAATAACAACAACTGAAATTGGAAAGCTTAATCGATAGAGAATGACATAATTTGCACAAGGAAAAATGAATTGTCATCAAATATTAAGTGGAGCTTGTAATGCAGGTGACCGTTGTTACGCCGTTGGGTCTGTCGAAGGAATTTCTTTCACTGTAAGTCTTTGTTGTCATTCGAACGTAAAAAACACAGATATTTCTAGTTCAAAATTCTTTGATTCCTGTATATTAATCTGTGATATACACTGAACGTATCCTCTATATTCTCTCATTTTTGTAAGTCAAATTCATATTTTTTTTGACTGTCAAATTATTCGTTACTGACTCTATAAATATTTTTCACTTGCCTTTATTAAGATATTTTCGTAAAAAGTCAATGTTTAGCAAGATATTTCTTCTGTATTATTACTAGAGTTAAATTAGAGCATTATTTTCATAGTGAAATTTGTTTTCTCTGAATGATATATATTATAAATGAAAAATGTGTATATTTGACACAGGCATATGCAGCAGGCTGTAACATAGTTATTCTTGCCAGTAACTTCGAACGAGTTCAAATAATTCCAGGAGCTGTACACAATTACATTAGAATTAGTTGTTTGGACTGTAGCACAGATACAGGGAAAATAGCTGCAGCATATGAAAATCAAGTGTGCATTTTTGAGCCTACTCCATTAATCCACAGCACATGTTCTCATGTTTGTATTCCTACTTGTACTTATTTATGTCTTATAACTAATTGTATATATTTTACCATTTTATATAATAATATTTTTAAATTATATATATAGCAATTAGAATATAGATGGGTCCAAACTGGAAGTCTACAAACTGACTCCAATATCAGTTCCTTGTCATGGAATTTGGAAGGCACAAGATTATTAACTGGCGGAGAACTTCTGCAACTATGGCACCAAAATATAACCCCCTTTCAAGAAGAACACAGTAAGTTCTAATATATACACACAATTTCACTAAGCCCACAAGTCATTTTCATTTATACCATTGTATATAATGGTTTCCCTTGTCGTAAATCGAAGTAATAAAATTATGCACAGTGATGAAGATGAATGTGTTACGAATTCAAGAAATCGTAACTGGACGAGAAGAAAATACTTCGATTGTTGCTCCAGACTGTGAGTTTGTTTGGCGTTGAAGCATAAAAAGCATTATTTGTTTATGAATTACCAAGATGAACTGGTCCCTATATCGAACATAGTATATGTTAAATATATACAATACTGTAAATTATTTTAGATCTTACAATATTGTTAAAGTTTTCATAATTCCTTGCTTGCTAGGCCATAATTCGTTTATGCTTCATCATTTTGACGCTTTTGTGCATTGTTGAGGAGGAAATAACTAAACACAATTGAATTCCCCCTGAAGAGGATATTTTTTATGTTAATAAAACCTAATGTTCCTAATGAAACACTGATTCATAGTATTTAAGATAGTAAAAGTAGCACTCTGCTGTGTTTCTATCCACTTAGCTAAATTCTAAATAGAAATCTGGAGGAAGTAGGTGCTATGAAAGAATGTGTATTTGTAGCTGGAACGGTCACTTTTTCGATCGGTGGTGAGGCGGAAAGTCCTGCACCCGGAGATACAACTACAGGAAATGAACCAGGAGCATGGAATTGCGTTTGGAAATGTCGTACAGCCACGCCGGTACACCTTATGAGTTTCAGTCCAGATGGTACATTATTTGCAACAACAGGATTCAATGATAGATTAGTGAAAATTTGGTTCGAGAGTAAACAATGTAAGATTTTTATATATAGAGTAGATACGAGGTACTTTAATTTTACAGTCAATGTAACGAATATTTGAAAGGGATCGTATATAAAATTCTTCTTTTTCAGTATTTTCAACGAAAAGTCTAGACCACGTCAATGTTACGCAATCTGTGAGCAGCGACAGTTATAGCTTCGTTTATATCGCTCATCCTCGCGCAGTAACGCACTTATCTTGGCGCAAAACTAGCAAATACATGCCAAAGTATGGAAATTATACGAACAATTTCTAATTATCCAAATTGAATAAGAAGATTCCTTTTTTGAAGTTTCCTTCAGTTAGAATTTTTTGTATGTTTAAGGGGTTCTGTATCTAACATGTTAGTGACATCCTGTAGAGACAATATTTGTCGAGTATGGGCAGAAACGATACCACCTGATGTCGAAGGTTTAGCCAACATGAGTCAGTTCGAAGGTTCTGACAGGCATGGTCACCATGGAAAACATCGACATCACAATATGCATAAACATCGATTTATGCAACGGCTCAAACATATGAAGTGCGTTAACTGTTATCACACGGTATATATATTATAGTATATAATGTATCAATGCATACATTACATATTATAATATACATACCACATACGTATTTTATATGTACACAATTCACTTGACGCGTTATATGTACATTGTTTGTAGAACATGTTTTCATATCCGCCGACATGCAAAGCAACAACATCAAGCAGGTCATGCCACAGCTCCAACTTTACCAACCTTACCTTCGACGTATTCAGTGCACGATTTTCATAATAATTACCAAGGTACTGGCCACTATCCAGGAATGCACTTTCACTTGGCAGCTAGTATTAATGCAGAAACTGGTATGATTTTATACATAATTGGAAATAAATACTATGTAAATCAGATTGAATTAATATTATTTTTCGCATTGCAGATATACCGTTAGTACCGAGCTTAATTACCGGAGATCCTGATCGAGAACCAAATTTTATTTTGCACTGGTTGAACAATAAGGAAATGCATTTCACGATGCAAGCCGAAAATATCTTGCAAGAACTTACTCGTAAGGTGGTAGAAAAGGAGGAGGGGTTGCATCAAGACATGGAAGACGCAGATCATGATTCCGAAGAAGGAGGCTTATCGAGTGAGTTTCTTCACTTTTTTTGATTAAATTTTGCTAGTACGTTTAATGACGCAATTGTTTAGCGATATGATTGATTCTACTGTACCTACGCAGAAAAAGGCGTACGATTACAACCAATACAAAAGTCGGGTGGTACAGCCCGATCAATGAGCCAAGAAGATCATAGTAGTGACGAACATCATACGGCTCATACAGTTTCGTCCCATCATAGTTTACCACACAGCGGTCATTCTCATCAAAGTCTCAGGTATAATATTCCATGTATGGAAATGTAAAGATCAACATGTCATACGCGTTGTATGACACATTGCTCATTTATTTATTCGTTCATCATTATTTCAATCAATGACTTCGTTTTCTTATCTTATTCCGAAATTTCTCGTTTCAGTAACACTACTTCAATTAATTCTATTGCAACGGATGTGACGTCTTCAATGAATCATGCTCCGGATTCTTTGGACACTAAAATAGAAACTTTATTACGCGATTGGCACCATAATCCAGACCTACTCTTCTCGATCCATCCGATAGACGGAAGCTTTCTAATTTGGCACATCGAGTGGTTGGATGAGTATCATCCAGGATCGTTTCGACAAGCACAGATATCATTTTCTACGCGAATACCTAACGCTTTTCCTCTTGGTGACGCTTCAACGATGAGTCATAGCGTGTCAATGTACTCTCATAATACCGGCGGTCCGTTGTTAAATATCCGTGAAGTGGCAAAGTCGTCCACGAAACCTTCGAATGAGGGTGAGTATTTTCTGTACTCTGTATTGGAACGTACTTAAGTATTCTGTTAATGAGATCGTTTGATCGATGAATTTATCGGTACAGTTACCGAAACTGCAACGCCGTTACCCAGTTTAATCGAACAAGACGAAGAACAGTCAACGTTAACATCTAGAACGGGTCAGGAACTTTTAAAAAATATTGAAAATTCGTCCGGTCTGAATCAAACTGCTACAGCAAAAGAAAAGGACGATCATTTGGAAGCTGGTAAAACGAATCAAGAGACAGTTAACGATTTACTGACTCATCCGAGCCCGATTGTCTCTATGGTATCAAAGCATTCGAATGGGACCTTAAACTTATGGCAACTAACGTTTGCTGACAGAACGAAATTTTCACAGGTAGAAAATTATTGATAGCGTGATTACGTTTTATCCGCCCATTTATTTTGATTTTTTATTTTTTCTATTGACGATAGGTATTAAGTATTGGGCATGCGTCAAGAGCTTCAGGTCACCGATTTCGTGTAAACGATATTACTTGTCATCCAGTTTTACCTTTATTGGTGACAACATCGCATCATAATATACCAGAATGTTCCTCCAGTTCTCAATGTCAGAACGCCGATTCGAATGAAAATATAAATAGTAAATCGAATGCAATCAAATCGGTGCCGAAAGATGTCTCTCCAACGGTAAGCAAGAGAACCGTCAGCGTCAACTAATCGCCAACTTTTGTCGAATAATATCTTGTTGCTGGCTATTTTCAGGGATTCTGCAGCGAATTAATACTTTGGCGTGTGGATCCAGTTGGACCATTGTCGAAAAGCGGAGGAGTTTCTGAACTAGCGCGTATTAATTCTCCGGAGATTTCAGCATTCAGTAATGTAGCATGGATCCCAACTTTGTTGCCCAGTACCACTTTGGGTAATTTATCAAATTCTCCCAGCGCATGTTTCGTCGCAAGCGATGGCGAAAGTTTAAGGGTGTACCAAGCTGTCATCGATGCTAGAACTTTATTGGCAGAAGTATCTATAAGTGAAAGACGAAGTAGAATGATGGTGAGCATCCTGTAAACATAAATACACAAAACGGTTCAAAGTTGTAAAACGATAATGAGCTGCTCATATTTATTTTAATCATTGTGCATTAGGATTCAATGGCGAGCCTCTCGACAGATATATCATCAGATGATGGTATTAGGCATTCGATTCATAACACAATAAAAATAGTATCGCAACAGTCAACGGCTAGACCAGGTTGTGTCATACAATTAGATGCTATCGCTGATGCCACGCATGTGAGTACATATTATGTATAAACAAGAAGGCATTATCGATTAAAGATTGACTTATTGCTTGTTTAATGATTGTTGTACACGTAGGACTGGCAGAATACACAATTTTTACATGTGTTCCAAGAACAATTAATTACCGGAGACAGGAACGATGAGAAACAAACTGGTACAGATACATCGGTAAATGATTTAGGTTTAATGGAATCTACCTTGGATGCTATGGTAGACCTACAGCAATCTGCCATTTTTGAAGAACCATTTTACATAGTCGTTTTAGAGAGAACGCAACAGGGAACGACAGTACATATGTGGCGTTTAGTTATCGCATCTCAACCCGAGACTACTGGTATGTTATATGACTGGACGATTCAGGCCGTAATGGGATAACGCAGAAGGAATATTTAAATTTGTTTTCGTTCACTTTTGCTGTACCACGTCTATGTCTAATTCTGCAGGTTTGTCGGGATCGATGATGTACGTGCCAGACTCACATTTGGTACAAGACGAAGAAGAAGAAGGAACACCTGGTCGATACAATCATTCGGAAGATAGAAGATCTCGTAGAGCGAGTCAGACTCGACGTGAAAGCCAAGGCGAATTCGATTCGTACTTTCAAAGACGACCTCAAAGTAGTCACGTTCTTATCACAACTACAAAAGTTTGCACTCAAGAATTACCACTACCGGACGGAGTCGAGGTTTGTATTTACATACATATAGTCATTATCCATCCTTCTTTTTAGATTTCTTTATTCCTGTATCATCAAGTGGTCAAATTGCGAGAGAGAGAGAGAGGGAGAGAATGTAAGGATATTGTCATGTCATTGCAATGTTTCGATACGCAGGTTATACACGCGGCACCAGCTGCTGGACATTTAAGCAGCTCTTCCATATATCCTGCTTGTTTCGCACCATATATTGTCGTGACAGCGTGTAGTGACAGCACGATACGGTTCTGGAAGTGTAAAGTTACAAAGGATCAACCGGACGACAAATTTCACTACGAATGGTGCGAATGGGAAATGATACGGAAAGATCAAGAATCCACTATTGATATTACAGGTATTTTTATCACTCTGCTGTCCCATTCTAAATATAATGAGGAGTAAGAATTAAAACGGGAGAACAAGACACAATAAATAGCGATATACAATAATTGAGTTGCGTTTCAGGACAACCGTTGAATATAAGCGCCGCGTACAGTGGACGTATCGCATGCGCGTATAAGTATGGAAAGTCATTTACACGACCTACGAAAAGTGACCCCGATTCACGATACGTAAATCTTTGTGTCGCCATATACGAATGCGAAAGCACTGGTGGAAGCGAATGGATATTAGAGGATACGATACATCTAAAGAACATACATCTACCGAGAATCCCGGTGGATCAGCACTTAGACTTGAGCTATCTTTACGACAGTAGATTTTTACAAAAGAAACAGAGGCTCACTCAGGTGTTACAAACGTTAAGCCACGAGGACGTAAGATCACCGAGAAACGGGGAAAATGGGGAAAGTACAAAATCAAATGCAGGTTTATTGGCTGTTCCTTCGTTTAGCACTCTTCAGTCCCTGCGTAAATCGATCATAGAGAACGGCAACACTTGCCCACTTACGCAAAAACATTTAGTTCAATTAGACTGGGTCTCAAAAGAGGATGGTTCACATATTTTAACTGTGGCTGTTGGATCAAAAATTATGCTGTTTACGCCGGTCTGCTCGGATCTCGCGCAAGCCAACATGAAGGCCATGAAGGAATCTCAGAGTAATAATCGCCCGATACTACGTAAAGCGTCATCTTTGGCCCAACCGCAATTCGTTGACGAGATACGTTGGATGAAACTTCGAAAGATTGAATTAACCACGGCGGATGGTCTGCCGCCATTACCGATGCAAATATCTTGGGTGAGAGATGGTATATTAGTAGTCGGCATGGATTCGGAAATGCACGTTTACTCGCAGTGGAAGCCGAATCCGAAAAAGGATTGTTTCCACTCGAACTTACAACATCAAGAATCTGACGAATTCCAAGCGAGTCGAAACTTGCGGGACGAAGATTTGCGAACATTAGCGCACGAAACATCGCAAAGGAGATTGGCGAACGTGTCGTCCATGCCACATCTTTCCCGCGTGAGTAGTATCAATTTGACGATGCTCGACGCAAAGAAGAAACGGGGTATGCAAAATGAGAGTTTAAATTTCGACTACATGCCGGATTACGGCTTGTTCGAGGCTTCAAGAATCGCTTGCCCTGTTCTGCCTCAGTATCATCCGAAACAGCTGATGGAGTTGTTGAACTCGGGTAAAATACGGTGGGTAAAGGCTATACTGGCACATCTGGTTCGATGTATAGGAAGCTCTTGCCCGTTAAGAGCAGACGATGAGAGCTTAATGAAACAACGAGGCGGCGGTTGGTCACGTTCTAGGACGATGTCGGTTAGCTATGTAGGCACAACGTCACCGCTCGAGCCGCGTGGATCGACCACTCAAATACCAGAAGAACTGACGCTCGATTACGCGGAAATAACCTCGATATCTCCATTGCCCCTTTGGACGTTGCTGATCGCGGACAAAGAAACGAATCTTCCGCATCAGCATAAAACTGAAGACAAACAGGATTATAACGAATTATTCGATAACAACTTGGACGAAGGTGAATCATTAGATGATATGCTGGAGGAAGATTACGATTGTTCGCGACAAAAGGACAGGCGGTCCTCGGTGCCTGAAAGGCAAGGAATATCTCATTTTGGACCAAGGCAAGGCAGACTATTGTCGCGTTTGTTAACGCACACTCACTTGCCCGGCCTCTCGAGTCTCGATCAAATGCATTTGCTTGCTCTAGCCGACACTGTTTCGACGTGCAACGTAGATTTTGCAGAAAGATTTGCGATAGATGCTGCGAAGAACGCAATTGCGAAAGAAAATTTGACGGGCATTCCCGACGGAGAAACCGTTTCTACGGATTCGTTGGACGATTGCGGACTTAGGTTCTTATTAGCTATGAAACATTATAATTATTTAATACGGTGTCTTCCACTTGCTCAGAGAGCACAATTTCAGAAACAAGGTATATCCTCGAACAATCTTGTCTGGGCGTTCCATTCCGAATCTGAGGAAGAATTACTCGGTTTAATACCTTCTTACGCGAAAGGCCAGCCGAAGTGGAACGTTTTGAAAGAACTTGGTGTCGGTTGGTGGATCAGAAGCAACACCGTGTTGAAACGGTGTATCGAAAAGATTGCGAAAGCAGCGTATCAAGAGAAACAAGAACCTCTCGATGCTGCTCTCTACTACCTTGCAATGAAGAAAAAAAATCTTGTTTGGGGTCTATTTAGGAATAAGAGGGACGACCGAATGACCAGTTTCTTTGCTAACAACTTTGTAGAGGATCGCTGGAGAAAGGCAGCGTTAAAAAATGCGTTCGCCCTACTTGGCAAACAGAGATTTGAGCATGCCGCAGCGTTTTTCTTACTAGCGGGTGCGCTCAAAGACGCCATCGATGTGTGCTTGAATAAGTTAAACGACATACAATTGGCAATGATCATCGCTAGACTTTACGAAGACGATACAACATCTCCTAATATGAGACGACTATTGTACGAGGAAATCTTAGGATGTGATAAAGAGGGACACAATCAAGATATGAATAAATGTCATCCAGATCCATTTTTGCGCAGCATGGCTCTATGGATACTTAAAGATTATGCGGGATCACTTAATACTTTGCTCCTTACGAATGTTGGAACTTTGCATCCACAATATAACGACGAGACTGACAAACCTGAAGGCGCAACAGGTATTACTCACGGTTAATTATCTCTATTAATTATACATATCTATTCGCTTAATAAAGCGCATAATGGTTTTACGATTTTTTCTGTCTTTTCAGCCAATCCAAATGTCTTCAATTTTTATGTCTATCTCCGTACACACCCATTGCTGATCAGACAATATATTGCGTCCACCGCTCAGGATAAGAAAAAAGGTCATTCGGTGGTTATATCGGGATTTAGTTACGGAACGGACACTAAATCTCAACCGGATAAACAGTTAACTTTGGAAGATAGCATTACACCCTTAGAAAGGCAATTATATTTCACGACTGCTCACGCTCACTTTAAAGCAGGGTGCCCTGCTCTAGCTCTCGAAGTTCTTTCGAAATTACCTAGCAAAGTAATGGAGACTGATTGCGAAGATTCACCCAGTACGTATACATAGAAAGCTAATCGTTTTGTTACTCTATTACAATATCTCTTCTGAAAGAAGGAGTTTTCTTACATGTGCGTTTCATTTTCTATGCGATTCAAAGGCGTGTTGAACAGTCCAAGTAAGTCTAGGAAACAAGATTCTCAAATAGATACAGGTATCATCAGTTGGGACGACAATTTGAAAAGAAATGAAAATGAAGGTACGTTTCCATTTTACCTTACATTCCGTTTCGTATGTGCATCCATTTAGATATAAAGAAACTCGTTTGCATTCACTACATTAGGTGCTATTGACTGGTCCCAACCTGTGTCCCAAAAAAATGACGACGAATTGGTATTGAATTGGGATGATGACGACACAGGTGAAAATGATGACACTGATAGCCCACCTCTGAGTATGAAACTAGATAAACAAGAAACTAACGATACGAAATCATTAGACAAAGAAGGTTAGTTTGGCTTGTGATTTAATTTTCTAGTTAATCGAGTCTCTTGAAGCATTCAAACAGACGAAAGACATTTTTTGTTCCAATACTTATTAGAAAAAAGTGAAAAAGCATCGGGTCAACTGGACATTATGGCGCAGCAATTAAAATTTGTGGCCTGTTTAAAAATTTTGATGGAAGAATTGTCAACGTTGGCAACGGGATTCGAAGTGGACGGAGGACAACTTCGATATCAACTCTATGTGTGGCTCGAGCGAGAAGTGGATGCTCTTAGGCAGCTTTGCAACTATAGTGTCAACTCGGACGGAGATGCGAGCAACGTTTCAGACTGTATGAGTTGATTCTAATCTTGCATTCGAAATTTAAAAATATTCAATTTCAATTGTCAATGATATTCGCGCGAATTATTTGATAAATCGATCTTCGATATGTCTAAGAAGAATATAAACGATTATTGGTTTTCAGACGAAACCGGCGGTATGGTAGACGATGTACAACCGTGTAGACCTGGTGAACAGCCAACATTGCACGAAATATTAGTAGCTGAGAAATTGGACTTTGAAGCTAAAGTACAACGAGCTGTTCGAAGAAAAAAATGGTTAAAAGGTAAACGATAACCGATATCGCTGATATTATTATATCTTATTAATACTATTCTATAACATTGTTCATCCCAATTTGTTTTTCTTTTATCATCCTTGTTCTCAGCGAATGAAACTTTACTGCGAACATTGTTATCTTATTGTTCCCTACACGGAGCATCGGGTGGAGGTTTGGCGTCGGTAAGAATGGAACTTGTCCTACTATTACAAGAGTTACAGCAGGAAAAAACGCAACAACAGTTGCTCAGTCCTCTCCCGTTCCCAACCACGCTTCCTCTTCTGAGCGCAAGTGTGGCCTGTAACAAAACCGTTGTAGCAGATCCCGTTCGACATTTACAGGTTTTTACACTTTTTTTTCATATACTACTTAATTGTAAGATACTTTTTCAATTATTCGATCTATACTTAATGTATCGAAACATTTTTAGTCTCTTGCGCATGATATGCTGCAAACACTGGTGGAACTGCGTAATCCACCAATGCCGACAAGAAACACGCATTATTGCGAAGTATTCATAATGAGAGATTTAGCAGTGGCTTTGAGCGCCTGTATTTATCAATCTCTTTGCGATTCTGATACGTTTGTTATGAAGCATCAACAACCAGAAAGGTAGCTCTTTTATTCTTTTTTTCCCATCTTCACAGTCTTGTCAATTACTTCATCAATTGTCATTGAAATTGTACCAATCATATTTAAACGCTATAATGTTTGAAATTTTGAACGCTGTTCACATAGCTTTCCAGCAGTCGCTGAAATGGAAACTTTTTCTGGTGGACATCTGGTAGCCTCAAACCGACATCATCGAAGATATTCAACAGATGATGGTGTATGCATTACAACTTCACCTTCTAAATGGCCCGGTGTGACAAATTTGCGTGCACTTTTGGCTCGCGAGAAAGATGAAGATACGCCAAAATTGAATATTCTTCTCTGTGAAACTTTTGTGGCCACCTATATGAGCTTATTCGTCTACGCTCTTTGGAGCTGTGACAGTCACATTCTTTACAGACTCGTAGGTCAACATTTCGACAATAACACGTGGTCTTGTCTTTTTGGAGGTGGGGTAAAGAAATTACTACGCGTTGCAAGTACGAACAACCAGGTACTTTTCCTTTTTTCAGTTTTCCACTTGCTTTTTTTCAATGCCGTACTCTTACTCGGATAAATATGAATCTGAACTGAACCCCTGATTCACGTTTCTATGAGTGTATGTACATATGTATATTTCGAATGATGTAGAGTGGCGGGGTAGGAGCAATAGAACGAGGCGATAGCATATCTAGCGAGGTGCAAACCGCTGCAGGAGCTGTATGGAACACTATGACGTCGTTAACGAAACAACGCGTCAAATTAAATATGAAACTATTAGGTCAATTTACCGGTCAACAACCAAATATGAAGGAGGATAAGCCTACCTATAGAGAACAATTTGTGTCGCCTCAAATGAGTATGGTCTCATATTTTTTGATGAAGGTAACTTAATTATTAATTGTTAATTGTTAATTGTTAATTGTTAATTGTTAATTGTTAATTGTTAATTTTGATAATAGAAGAATAACATCTCTACGTTACATATATAGATAATAGCTCCGTTTCAATTTCATTTTCCAATTATTTGTCGATTGATGAATACAACAATTCTTACAGCCACATATAGATAGCGAGTATGCGGATGAAATCGACTACGACTCGTCCGACTCTGCAGTGTCCGATTTAGATACGTCCGAAGACGAGGAAGACGTATTCGACACTAACATGAAGCCAAAGAATAAACCAAAGGATAATACAGAACATTCAAATCCAAACTCCTATAGTTGGTGTGTTATGAGATTAGCTATAGTTAAGATATTGCAACAGCAACTTCAAGATTTCTTAAATGTCGCCGGCATAGAAATGCAAGGTATTAGATTTTTATCTATCGAGAAATGTTAAAAAAGAAAAGTGCTCGATCGCGCGTATAACGCAGTATTCAAGTCTAAATTTCAATTATGAATAATGTCCTTTTCGATCATGTGTGTGTACAGAGCTACCTGTGAGTAGTCCTTTAATTCATGGAACGCTAGCTGTGGTAGCACAATGGCAAGAAACGTTGCGAGAGGAATTAGACGAGAGAGGGCCACCACCGATTAATTATATTCCTGGTTGTGCGCCAGACCCGGCACCTACACCAGGGAAACCAGCGATACACAAATATCGATCTCTGCTTGATAAGGGCAACACACCGTTCAAGTAAGATGACGAATAAAATTACAAAATATACTATCGAATTTGAATTGAAATAATATCCAGTGTAACGACAAAACCTTTCCTTATTTAGTGCACGCTTGGCATCTGCAGCACCAGCTAATCGATTATGGTGTTACCTAGTCAGACAAGAATCAGTGCAGGACATTTTTATCAGAGCTGTGTTTGGCAAGCGAAGGTCTTTATCGTCGATATTAGAAAACAATCAAGCAGCAATCGATAACTTGAATCGTGGAACAGCAGAAGACAAAGGTAGCGATAGCGGAACAACTAGCTTGCCTGAGCCAGTCCGAATAATTCACAAAGAACAAGATAGTATCAGTGCCTTTTGCCTTAATCAGGTTTGATCCAATTGTTTCTAATCTTTATTGACTAACAATGACCGAATTGAAAAGATATATATATGTAGCGTTCACTGACAATTTAATATGATTTAGGTAAACCCAGGTTTGATGGCGTTAGCTACTCCTCGTGAAGTACAAGAAATGAATATATCACTATTACTCGAACTTCCATCTTGGTTAGAAGACGAGTGTGAATTTGATTTAATTAATTTGAATAAGCAACCAGAACCAGAACCAGTACAGCCAACCAGTTTCTTAGTTATTCAGGCAAGCACATCTACAAATACTTTGGGCAGTTTAAACCGCGAAAACGTTATTACATAATTTTTTTGCTCAGGCGTTTGCTCTTTTTTTTTTAACTTAACATAATATTTACTCCATATTTAGACCGCCGCAGATCGGCCGCTACTCGCTCAAAGCCCACAAACAAATAGCCCTCAACCTCAGTCGGGTATCGCAAGCCAAAGTGGAAGAGGAGCAAGTGTGGTAAGTTTTATTCGAAATCGTACAGTCATCGTGATACGCGTATTATTATATTATATTATACTATATTATATTAAATTACACTACATTACGTTACATTACATTATATTATACAACACGAGCACTGTACGATAGTATGTTTGTCTACTTAACAGTGTTTACTTTCACATGTCGTGTCCTTGCTCCGGCCTAACCCAGATGTTTCTGACATTTTACCTGATATTCTGTTCCTCTGTACTGTATATATTCACATACTTCATATACATGTATCCCCATTTTGTTAACGTGTACTTTCAGGAACAAACAAATATTTCAGGAATGTTTGGGTTAAAATAGAATCGAACGATCAATGGTAATACTCGAATGAGAAACAACATAAAAATCGTAAAAAAAAAATAAAAAATTGTCAAAAAAAAAAGAAACGTTCGTGATGCATTAAGCGGCGAGATGAAAGTTTAAAGTTGTAGGTTAATCCCTTCGTAACGATAATGAGAAATATGTGTATGTACCTATGCACAGCAATTTTTATACTCTCCGCATAATGTATAATGCGAAATGGTACATTCTGTGTTCGTGTGGTAACACCTTGAAAATTTGATTGTGGATAAATTGCAGTTGACGTAAAGCACACGAAGAATAGGTGCAGTTCTTCCCCTTTACCGTAAGAGATTCTATAGAACCGGCCGTCGCGTTGCATGACATGTAACAAACTTGCACTATTGTAACATGTTGAAATGACGTCGCGGTTCGAAAGCGGCTACTTCTAGGCTTATTCCTTGCGAGATGTTTGCAGCCGTAATTCCACTTACATATTTCTAATCGTAATTTATCCGATTCGTTGAAGCTGAAAAAAGTGAAGTGAATTCTCGCAAGAAAAAAGTCTCAATAGTCGTTAATATGTGTCGATATCGAGTAGCCGACGCACTGGGTCGCGTTAAAGTAGCACAACTGGTGACGGAGACATGTTCCTTGTTCAATGCTTGCCTAACGTCTAACTTGGTTCGCGTCTGACCGACCCTCACTGACCTGGTGGTTCGTTCGCTCGCTCAGATGAAGGGGATGCCCGCTTTTCCTGGCTCCCACGACCTGCGTTTCTGTCAGTTTGTTGCAGATAGGAGCAAACACTTATTGCAACCGGTGAGATTAACTTCTAACAGACCCTAGCCTGCATAATATCCATAGTATCCTAGTACCAGTAACTGTCTTCGGTTTTCTCCGTTGACATTTTTTTTCTTTTTCTCTTTTTCTTTTCTCCCATTGAAGCGTTAACGATACGCTTCACATCGTAATGTCGTAAGCGTCATGTTTGACTTTGTAAAATATCGACTAATCTTTCGTTTTTCGCTCAAAAAGAATCTGTATCTATTTATTGCATTATCTTTGTATACTTCATACGTGTACTAGTAAAAAAATACAAACACGAATGATCGCTTACGAACCTTACGAACGAGCGACCATTCCATATTATACGAGTACATACACATACATACTGTGTGTATACTGTTGCATATTTAGGAACAATAGTAACAGAATGCCTCGGACGCTCAACGATATACAAATACACAACATACGTACATACATACGAACATACATACATACTTACATACCTCGGCAAGGCATGTTGTTATTAAATAGTACAAATTACAAAAACCAATCATCCGTACTCTCCTCTAATAGTTCTCGATTTCGCGGTCGCATAAATCATTTAGCGTAGCGACTGCGACAATCTTGCTGTGTTTCTTTTTATCACTTATTAATCATTGTCACCATCATGGATTATTACTTGTTGCTATTTGTTCTTATTGTTGTTATACTCCTTTACTTTATGTTGAATCGATTGACCCAAAGAGAATGAAAAAATGCAGCAATATTTTTTCAATACAAAATTTATTCTTCTGGTCTTAATCGAAAAAAGTTATTGAAGGAATCGATAAGAAAGGAAGAAACCAATCGATAACAAATGTGCGAACTTTTTCTCGCACTGCTGCATGTCCGTTTAGCCGTTCCTTTTCGTGTATGTACTTTCTTGATCTTAATCATTGTTTTAATTGCAGTACATAATATGATAGTGCCCCATGCTTCGCATCGAACAATCGTTGATCGAAACGTTATCATGAATTTCGTATGAGTGCCGAAACACGAAGAGGCCCACTAACTTTTATACTGCATTACACATATCGTTGCGACTTCTCGTCACCGTTCTGTAGAAAAGTCAGAAAACGATTACTATATATATTCTACATGTTTCGTTTCAATGATTCTTCGATGTACATACATGCATACATACATATGTACATCTACAAAACGATCGTTTATATTAGGCTTTTGCTTCCCGAGTCAACGATAAAATAATAGAGCGATAAGGCAGTTCGATAGCATGCGTTTTTTCGAAACGTGTAATTCAGACGAATGTGTACTGTCATTAGATAATACGTGTATAGTCCTTACCGCAGTATTTATCCTACATCTCACTATTGTTCACTTTTCGTTGCATTCTGTTATACATAAACGTCGTACGCTAACATTTACGGAATTAAGTTAATTTTTTCCAAGGAATTTATGCGTGTGTACACTATTTGCGGAATAATGTTATCATTGCAATTGCAAAGTACACTGTGACTCGATTTAATACCTACTATTATATCTGTTCTAACAGATTCTGAAGCATAAAATCGATGGAATAAGAAGAATCTCTTCGCATCCCCTGTTGCCATTATGTAAGCATATGCTAATTGTATAATCTGAAAAGAATTCTAGTTTACGATAACTATTTATGTCATTGATATACAGACCTGACGGGTTCGCAAGATGGCTCAGTGTCGCTCTGGGAATGGGGACATCAGACTGCTGTAGCGACTCCTAGACAACCAGGAACATTTGCGAAAGTAACTCGCGTACGTTTCTCACAGCATGGAAATAAGTTTGGCGTAGCTGACTCGGATGGGCATCTCAGTTTGTTTCAAGTAGCCTGCAGAGAAGGAACTGCACGGCCGTTCTTCGTAAGTCTTTCTTCTCGACTACCAATTCGTCCATTACCCGTGTTCTTCTTGTCTCGTATCTAGAACCTGTTACCACTATCCGTCGTTCTAATCGCCACTTTCTGCTTCAGAATTACCAATGCCATAGCAAAGTGACAGCTGACTTTGTCTTCCTCGGTGCGTGTAGCTTGATAGCAACGGCGGGCCATGGTTCCGAAGGACGTAACGTTGCACTTTGGGATACTTTGCTTCCACAAAACAAATCCCTGATTCAAGGTATGTATTCTTCAACATGTCATATTTTCTTGCCTTCTACTTTGTGCATATGTAAGTACATATTACCTCCTGTTCTTGCTTTACAGGCTTTACATGTCACGAACAAGGCGCTAGTTCGTTAATACTTGCACCTCAGCATCAGTTATTAATCAGTGGTGGAAAAAAGGGAGACATAAATATATTTGATGTTCGACAGCGACAACAACGGCATCGTTTCCAAGCTCATGAGTCGGCTATAAAGTGCTTAGCCCTGGATCCACACGAAGAATTTTTCGTCAGTGGAGCAGGAGATGGTGATATTAAGGTTTTGTATTTTCCTCTTTATATTTAGATTTTGCTAATTTTTAACCAAAAAATTGTCGATTTCTGAGATCCTCTAACTTTGAGAATAAAAATTGTACAGCACTGAGCCTGAGCTCATTTTGAAAGGCAAAGCCTCGCTTTAACTTATCTGTATTTTCAAGAATAGAACGGTTTCTATATTATTTTCAGATATGGGGTTTGACCGTCCACTCACTGCTTTACTCTTTTCCTGGAGAACATCCACGATCTAGTTTCTTCAAGAACATTGGACAAGTAAATTACCACACATCTTAAGTTCAATTTATACAGCCATCGGGTCGAAGATAAACCATTTAACTCCTGCTCTGAATGTATGATCGACAAGTACATATTTACCAAGTTTCCGCCATGCAAAAATTAAACGTGCCAATATGACTCGTCTTCGACTCTCGCTGACTGTATAAATCTTCATTAAACCTTTAACAATATAATGTAATAACGTGAAGAATATTTTTCAGGGCGTGACACAGTTACATGTTGATTCAGCTGGTCGTTTATTTTCTTGCGGTGCGGATGGATCTATGAAAGTTCGTCAATTGCCGGAACGTGATTGCGTTGTACACACCTTATATTAAAGTAATGAGAATATGCTAATCTCCTATAAGCAAATATTTAAAAAACTAAATTAATTTGTCCTCAAGAAGATGGATTATTAAATGTTATTCAATATTACATGAACATGCATTTTTCTCGTAAATACTTGTATGTACAAAATTGTACAAATAACGGTAGTTTCTCGTTTAGGAAATTATAAACGTCAAGATACTTATTACGTTAGATAAAATTTTTTGTTGAATTTATGAATTACATATATCGTTTCTGACAACTGTGTACGAAAGAATGATTCAGTTTAGAGATTAAAAAGGGAAATGAGCAAAACATATACGTTATACAATTATCGGTAAATATGAATACAGTTGAAGAATCCTCATTTGTTGTAGTTTATGTTACGGAAGACAGTTGGTACATGTATGAATGACGTACGTATTAGGTGATGTCCTAGTACTGATGGTATGTACGAGCGAAAAGATAGTGATTCTACATAAAAAAAAAATTTAGTCAAAAGTGTAGAAATTTAAAGTTTATTTAAAATTCAAAAACGAATACAGTGATGTCCGCTTAATGGTCACAATTATTGCTTAAAATTTTGATCATTTAATAGTTAGTGTTTGCGATAATCTCTGACCTGTGACGATTGAGCAGCCATCGCTATACATACTTTATTTTACTTTACTTCTTTACCTTTACATATATTTATTTTATAATGGAGTGTACATTCAGTTACATTCGCCAGTATTTTAGTTAAAAGCTCAGTGCTCATAAGTTCGAACAGATCTAAATTATTTTCGTTGGTGTACAATGAAGTAAAATTTAAATCTAAGGACGACAACGTTCTAAGAAGCGCGGGTAAAGACATACTTCGCGTATGTGATATCTATTTAAAAGCCAACAAAGAAATCTTTCAAGACCCAGTCCATACCCACCATGTGGACAAGTTCCATACTTTCGCTAAACAGGTAATATGGAAAATATTCAAAATCAATCAGTTATACTGTCAATAGTTAGTATTCAAACCAGTACTGTTCAAGCGAAGATCCGCGAGACGTGCCCCCCTCTCCACTTTTACTCACTGTCAGGCAAATAATGCAAGGACTAGAGACCGTTATGACAAGCTAACATTTCTATTGTAAAAAAAAAGCTGATGTATACTGTATACAACAGAGGATCGAGAAAACGATTAGAAGCACAAGTAGGCGAGTGAAGGGCGTTATCGCTGAACAGCGCTGGTTTAGATTAGAGGATTAAAACACTCACCTGATCTGTGTACCAATAATACGGTTTTGGATCAATATTTTCACGATGATATCCCTCCAATAATTCATCGTAATCCCAGATACGCATTGAACCACCAACTATCTCACCCACGTTCGGTAAAAGCACATCTACTGATTCTGTGAGTCGTTTATCATCGGCGCAACGTTGCATATAAAAAGACTTGATTTCCGCAGGAAATCGGCAAAGCATTATAGGCTCATTTATTGCGTCAGTCATTTTCCTTTCTGGCATTTCTGGAATGTCCTAAAGAAAACGAGTTACTAAATTAATAAAACTGAGGTAGTTTCTTTTTGCCACTGAAGAACAGTGAAAAAAAAAAAAGGAAAAGTTTGATTAACACATAATGTAAAGTAATGTTTAATGGTTGTACCTCCCCAAATTCATAAAATGTTCCATCTTCTTTAGTTATACCATTAGCTCGAAGATACTCGATTGCATCAATATAAGACATTCTCTTGAACGGCTTTTTTGGTACTTTGAAATCTGGATTTAATTCTTTGACAAGATGACCAAGAGGTGAGCTTAAGACACGATCAACAACATCGCATATTAAATCTTCCAGTCGATCCAGCAATTCATCGAAAGTAATGAATGAACATTCTGCCTCTACATGAGTATATCTAAAAATTAAAGACTATATGAATGTCACTTCCATGAATTCAAACTGCACATCTTAAATCTTTTGTATTTACTCTGCAAGATGACGTCGAGTTCTAGATTGCTCCGCTCGATAAGACTGTGCGATACAGTATACGTCACCCATTGCTGGAAGACAAGTTTCAAGATAAAGTTGTGAACTTTGAGTTAAAAACGCCTCTTCCCTAAATTTGTAAAATTAAAATATTAAACGATAAATCACTCCCAAAAAATAAACGTGAACTCGAACGAGCAATGATTCGATGTGCTTACCCGAAATAATCTAGTTTAAATAATGTTGATCCACCTTCTACCTGTGTCTGTACCAAAGTTGGCGGTGTTATTTCACAATAACCTCTTTCCTTGTAATGATCTCTAAATGCTTGCATCAATATAGATCTCATTATCAATATGCGAGACGTCTGAAACAAAAAAATTGTAAGAGATTTTGATAATAATTAATATATTGAAAAAGTTAATGTTCAAATACTTCTATTGGTGGTCCTCTATTTATATTCTGCTAACTGAACAAAAGTAAATACTTTTACTTATACTTTACTAAAAATATACTATTATTGTACATTTTCTCCACGTATCATGATGTGTCTGTTATCTAACTGTACATCTGGAAGAGCTTCTTCGTTTAAGATAGAATCTGCACCACCAGGAGGAGACATTCCTATCAATCTCCAATAATCAATGTGCAGTTCATGCCCACCTGGTGCCTGAAAACTATAAAATGAAGATTCTCGAACAACTTATAGCCAAACATACTGTTTACAAACTAAATACATTTTTTCCTTCTGGTACAGTTTTGAGGGTTCCAAATACTTCGATCGAAGCTTCCGTAGATAACATTAACGCATCATAAGTTTGACATAAAATATCATTAAATACACATTGTAGAAACCCAGATCCATCTCTCAATGTAATGAACATAAGTGCCTTCCCTAGAAATAATATAATATCAAAATGACATTTCTGAAACAATATATCATTATAAACTGTCATACCTTGCCGTCTAAGCCTATGTACCCATCCAAAAAGTTTTACTCTTTGATTTCTGTAATCAACACCTTGTTGAATTTTTATGCGGATGGCAGGTGGTAAACTATCATCTTCCTGAATTGTAATTGTTTTAGCTTCTTCTAGATTCTTTAATCTTTTTTCTTCATCTTCCAACAACTTCTTTTGTTTATCTTCATTTTTATATTGTTCTCTCACCCATATTTTCTGTACTTTTTTCAATTGAGATTTGGAAACTAGTTCATATTTTTTACCATCTTCCCGAGAATCTTGATAGATTGGCGGAAATGGTTCTTTTCCAGCATGATGCATTGCTCTTAAAACTGTCTTAAACGGATTCAATTCGGTACCCTTACCTGTCTCATCGTTTCCATTTTTCTGTGATGTATAAATTGCATCTAAAACGGGCATGCCTCTATGAGTACGTGTTAGACGTTTGACATTTGAAAATAAAAATGATGTATTATAACTGTAAAAATGTTTGATACTCCTTGAAACTGCTATTACAATCATAAAAATTTACCCGGCATTGGAACAGACGGCTCTTTCTTAGACATCCTTTACCTATAAAATAATTTCCTTTTCTATCTTTTTTTTGCTTTCTTCGATACTTTCCCACTCCTTTTCTAAATATTACAAAGTTAACTTTAACTTAATTATGCTTTATCAAGAGAAGAATTCAAAATAACATGTACTTCATTTTCACAGATGTTGAAGAAATAAGGCTGATGCAATTGATAGATCTTTATAGAAGAGGTTATCTTAAACCACGGTGGTATGCCGTGATGACAAATAGTAAGTACCGATTCCACATGTGTAATATCAGCACAGCAGAGATCATATGTATGCGGCTTAAACCTTAAACCGTTGCGGTCGTTTACAGTTGTTTAATGTGAAGTAGTCCTATTTCAAAGTAGCCTTCTTATCTAACTTAACCTGGTGTGACCCGGTGAACATAACCAATTACAGTAATATTAAATGTAAACAAATGTTTCAAATGATAATCCAAATTACATTTTTTTAAATATATTGTTTAAATATGTTAACAGTTTTAGTATTTCTAATTGCAACCATAATATTGTAAAGGACTAAAAAATATGTAATATAAAGCATTGAACAATCGTTCATTGATTTAAAAAGATGAGTGAATTCAAATTACATCACTTAGTGGTTGAATTAATTGGCCTATTAGGGTAGGTAGAAATAAAATATTTCATAGCCAATTAAGTGATCCTTACTCAATACAAAAATTTTATATTAAGCCTTATAAGTGATCATAAAAATATTAAAAATACTAAATGATTGAATAGATCATCATCTGCACCAGAAAAACATGTAGAAAGATTACAGAAAGAAGGTATACCTACAAGCACAAGTGCTTTAACTATTGTTGCATCGCAAAGCTGTATTCGTAGTTTAGCAAACAATTCTCCTATTCCTGACCTATTTCTTCAAAAATATGAAGAGTTAAAAGCAAAAAAGTTAGTAGCTTTATCCATTGACTTTCTTATATACTACCATCACGAACAAACAAGATTAACAACTAATTTTCTTTGTTTTTTAGGGTAGATTTATTGGGTTTATTTGTTCAAGTTCTAGAATTAATATCAAAAGACAAAGAACTAAAAAATTACTTGGCTAAACAAACATCAATGTTAATGTCAAATTCGACAAAAAATACTGCCATTACTACAGATGATTTGCCACAGGTTTTTTTCTTTATTCTACTTATATAATGTTATATTACTTTAATATGCTTTTAATGTTATATTATGATGCTATACAGATTTGCAAAAATGTAATCAAAGCTGCTGTTGAGGGAGAAAAAAAGTTAAATAAACAAGTAAGTACAGTTGCAAAAAAAGCAGAGCCATCTATAATTAAACACAATTGGGTTCAAGAGAGGCCTCGAATAACTTGGGATTTCTACAATGAATCAAATGCAATGCAGTGTCAGAGTAAAAAGTTTATATAAACTAATGTTAATAGTTAATTCAAACAGTTTTCTAAAGAATAATATATTTACAGAAGTTGTTCCTGCCATTTCTCAAGAATCCATATTACTTTGGGATATTTTATACTGTTTAAAAGGTATAGATGGTTCTTACATTGTATCCGAACCTTTAGCAAGCCCATATGCAGTGAAAACATTCAATGTAACTTCAGATGTTTGTAAGAAAAAAAATGAACTTAGTTTTATTGAATAATTCTTGAACATGCTAAAAGTATATTATAAAGTATCATGCCATTATCATTTGTAGGTATATCATACAAACAGATGGCACAGCAAATATTACCTCTTGCATCTCATTACTCCATGACAGCTAGATTTGTAGAAGAAAAAATTTTACCAGAAGAAGGTCAAGTAAATCACGCTTTGAGGGGAGCTATAAAAAGTTTACTAAAAGATTACTTAGTACGTGTTGTATTATGGTATTGACAAACATTCAAATATGGATAATTACCAACAGAGCTAAGTCATTGTTTTTTATCCGTTATGTTTCAGCTATTTGTTGTACAATTAGAAACAGAGCATGTGCGTGGCAAATTAAATTTACAGAAACTCTGGTTCTACATTCAATCCACCATGATTACAATGTCCATTCTTAATCAAATCACATCCACAATATGCAAGGTCAGTTACTTCATTTTCTTTATTCTATTTTTTATAGACTATTTTTTATTTTATTAAAAATATTTCATATTAGGCACATGCAAAAGGTGGGAAAGTACTAAGTCTTCTGCATGAACAAGCAAATAACATTAGTGGTGAAGTAAAATTTAAAGAGTTATGTTTATTTCTTATACAAACGGCAAGCGTTCCGTACATGCAAATATTGGAAAAATGGGTCTACAAGGGGGTAATATGTGATCCATACGAAGAGGTAAATTTAATTCGTTTATTAGATTGTGACAATCTATGAACTTGACTACCTATTTTAGAAAAACTTATTATATTATCCATTAGATGTTTCTTTCAGTTTTTTGTCGAAGATAATGAATTAATTCATAGAGAAGAGTTGCCTATAGATTATTCTGCCGATTACTGGGAAAAAAGATACACTATGAGACCAGAAAGGATTCCTACCTTTCTAAATGAACATGCACAAACAATTTTAAGAACTGGAAAATATTTTAATGTAATTAGACAATGTGGTATGTTACTCCTTAATATGAATGTAAGATTATAATAAGGACAGTAGGACAATATAATTTAAAGGATGGTCCTTTTGATTACATGATTAGGGAAGACAATCCAATGGGGAAAACAAGAACCATTAATTTATCAACACCAAGGACAAAAATATATAGCTGCTATCGATAGAGCATATTCTGAAGCTGCTAAAACTTTATTAGAGGTTCTCATACACGAAAACGATTTGATGGGAAGGCTCCGTAGCGTAAAAAGTTATTTTCTTCTTGCACAGGGAGATTTTGTAGTAAGCTTATTTGATCAAATATTTTACTATAATAACTTTCTATACGTCATTTTGACAAATTTATATCATACAATTGAATTATAGGTCCAATTTATGAATCTCTGTGAAACAGAATTAAATAAAAATATGTACGATATTGTAATTCATCGTTTAGCATCTCTCCTCGAAGTTGCATTGCGTATGTCTACTGCAGACTCAGATCCATATAAAGATGATTTGAAACTTGAATTATTACCATATGATCTTCAATTCCAAATGTTCAGAATACTTTCCATACAAACTAGAGAAGAGAAAGGTAAATTTAAGTAATACATACGTAAGTATATCGAAATTTCTGGACATTCTTCACAATGATATTGCCTGTTTCAGAATATTGTTTCCAAACAGAAAAAACTTTGACTGGTTTGGAAGCATTTGTATTTAACTATGATGTTAAGTGGCCTGTTTCCTTAATACTTAACAGGAAGGCAATAGCGTGTTATCAAATGCTATTCAGACACTTGTTCTATTGTAAATATATTGAAAGACGTTTATGCAGGTAGTTACATACATTGTATACTTGTCATTTTTTAAATATTTTCACAACACGTAAGAAATAAAAGTAAAAAGTAATTGCAACAATGTGGTATTTTAGGGTATGGGTTAGCAATAAAATTGCAAAAACTTTCACCCATAACGTGGCAATGTCATACAGACAAGCATTTTCTTTACGACAACGAATGCTCGATTGTATTCAACACCTGGCATATTACATGATGGTTGAAGTTATTGAACCAAATTGGCTTACATTCATAAATAAGATGAGTAAGGTGTGATATTAAAGTCTTTATTGGGGAATCAATCATAGACAACTTGTTTGCAATAAAAAATTGTATTCATCAAGTATAAAACTTCACGTTTAGGTCAGCAATGTAGATGATGTTTTAAGTGTACACCAAGACTTACAAGATAGTTACTTGAAAGAATGCATGCTGACAGATCCCGACCTTCTGGGCTGTATTACGGGTATCTGTACTGCATGTATCGAATTTTGTAATTTTATGGAGGTAAGTTTTATAAACTAAATGTATTACTATATAAACGTATACAGGTAATGCAAATCTATAATGTAGCTGTACATATATCACGATTGCTGAAATTATTTCTAACTGCGGAAACCTCTTTATTTCATTTTACACGCTTATCGTCTATACTATTCGATAGTATAGATAGTTTTTTTAGCTTGTTGTTATGCGGCTAGAATTGATTTCATCAACCGTATAAATGTACCAAATAAAAATTGAACTTTTTCTTTAAGTTGCATTTCTTCCACTGATGCCTTTTAAATGGCTTTATTAATTACAATAACATAAAGATGCTACAGGTTTCTTTTCTAAACAAAGTGAAATATACCTGTTATCGAGGTACATTACGCTGATGTTTTTCTTAGTATTTGTCTGAATAGTGCGCAATATAAACATCGAATAAATCTGCATAATGTATTTATTAGTAATATCCAATTATAAACAGTAGACTTTATTGTATATTAAACGTCTGTAGTAAAGATGAAACATTAATTGTAAAGTAAATCTTAATATTTTGCTGACGTCAGCGTATGAGCCCATACTACATTGACGCCGAATTGACTTCCATGATTGGCACCTATCAGGAAGATGTCTATGATTCCGAGGTACATCTCAAAAGTTATAACTGCTACTATACATTTTTGTAGTATTAGAATCATGAGGCCTTTTTTTATAGCAACCAAATCGATATAGACATCACTTTTACATTATCATTTATTAGAAATATGTTTTATAGGAACTTCTGTTGTTTCATTTGAAATTGAAAACATACACGAGGAATATTTTTTGTTTTGTGAGCACACATATGTACAACATGTACTACGGAAAGCAATTGTATTGTTGCATGAAAATTTTATGTTAAACGTGAATACATAAAAATTATATATTCTTAAATGGGTATGAGTATCATTGCATAATATGAATTAGAAGATATTTGAAAATAAACACTTTTTTTACAGTCATTAATGTTCAGTTGTATTGTACGAACATGCATGAGAATTACACGCTACAGTTTTTAATAATGATCTCTTTCTTTGTAGTTTCTTTCAATTGAAATTATTTTCTCTTTTAATTGCCATAAACAACACAAAAACTTAATTAACTGAAATCACAATGATATCAATATTGCTCACATGGAATCCATTTAATTGAATTTTTATGTTTACTTATGGCAATTAGTAAAATAAATTTGAACAACATATTCAGATCTTATTGTTATCGTTTGTCAACAATTTTTGTAAAATTACTAGAGGTTGTATAGATTCTCTCTACGGTGATTTATGATTTTATTGTCAATTTCAGCTATTTTGGGTTTAAATATATTTGCTTCATCAGTTCCAACTTATACTATCGTACATCGATAATGTATAATTTATAAAAATTTATTCATATGCATAATGTATGCTTCTTAATTTTGGTTCATCTAAAGATTCTAAGATATATTGTCAACAAAGTCAGAAATTAAAATTTTCGTTGTTTTATGTAATTTATTAGGAAGAGAATGAAGACCTGTCGAAAGAGAAGGCAGCAAGTTTTGAAGAAACAATTGTATCGCTGGACGAAAAATTTACACAAGTATTAATCCGTCTGCTAGACAGAATCTGTGATTTAGGATGTGATAATAACAATGAAAAACTTCTAAATGTCTTCTGTAGGTAAGTTATTTGTCATCAGTTCGTATATATATTTTTAGTCTTTACATCGTAATAATATGAAAAGGAAGTGTTTTCGATAATACTGCTATACTTGTAATATTCTATTAGGCTAGATTTCAACTTATTTTATACCGATATTCTGGTACAACGTGGAGGAGAAAAGGCTGCGACACAAGAAGAAATCTCAGGCTGAAGATCAAGCATTCAATCGAGGTAAAACATTCATATTTATTTATGAATTGATTTTACTTTGTTAGCATTAAAAATTGTAAAAATAAGTATTTCTATACAATAGTTAAGAATAATATTGAAATTGATCTATTGAGAAAATGCTGTTTAGTTGTGTACTAATATAGTAAAAATCTGATCATTTTTGTTCCCCTAAATTTTCTTATTTTTTGATATACACTTTCTATTTTTAGTTTGATTGAAAATAGTATATCTTTTATGATAACAGAAAGTGTCTACTTTATGCATGAAAGAGCATAGAGTAACACTTATACGAACATGGATAAAAAGTTTTTGTTAAATCGATCAGTTAGAATAAGTTTATTTTGTACTCACTAAATAGTTCATATTTAGCATTGCATAAAAGCTTTGTAAACAGTATTTGAAATTATAGATTATATCTCATATTGTATTCATTATATAATTTTTTAATCAAGCAATAAAAGAAGTAATATCGTCATCTCTTCCGGCATTAAGATTGTTATTCTCAATGCCTCGATTTAGTGCATTCACACTAATTTCTATTGAAGCTAATCTATCTTTTATTTTCTCCAATTCACTAATCACTTTTTCAGTACTTGATTCCCTATCTCTATTTAAAAGAATCTGATTAACTTGTTTCATAATGTCAAGAAATACTTTATCTTTAAGATTGCCATGTGTCCATTTTTTATCATTTGGATTGTGAATGAAACCTTCTCTTAGAGTATCATAAGGAAAGACCAGCTTTCCACTGTTCAAACATCTCGGGAAAAGAAGAATCTTTTTAGATAGGAACGCGAATGGGTTCCATTGACATGACTGCAGGAAACTATGACAGAGTAAGCAGTGGGTTCTGTGAATGAAGGGCGCACGAATCGCGATATTTTCTATATAGGTGACTAGTTGTATTCTAGTAATCAAACCGACTAATTCTGCCTTGCTAAGAATGTCTGCTGTGTTACTGACAGCCAGACCGTTCAGTAAATTGAATAATACAATCGCGATGAGAAAAACAAAGAGTACGAAGACTAAACGACTTAGAATCGGGTAAGAGACGAAAGGTATGTCATTGGCATCAAATTCTCCGGTGAGCATGATAATGGTTTTGAACAATGAGTGACCAATATCAGGGAAGTTATCATCGTTTTTAAAGAGAGCAAAAAAGGCCAACGCGAAGGATAAGATGAGGAATCCATAGAGGAATAGAAAACGCATGAAATTAATTGATACCTTTTTGAACATCTCGATATCGGTAGACATCCAGGGATGCTGACCGATCACTATTACTAATTCCCAGGCGGATAGTAGAATTACTACGACAGCAACTGGGACTTGAGCATCGTATAGCAACCAGAATCCGAAGAATATCAAGATTACTTCCAGCCAATTATCGAACTTTGATACGTAATGACATGGCGAGGAGATCACTTGAAGGATTTCTCTTATAACGAGAATCGCCAAAGTAAATCCCGTTAAAATTTGCAAAACATTCAGTGAAGTTGATTCGATTGCTTCTTCTTTTACTTGTTCGCTCGAATTCGTCAATATTCTCCTATCGATGTTGTTATAACTTGCAAACACAACGTAAGCATTCAATAGTACACAAAGAAGAAAATAAAAGATGAAATTTACGTAGAGAATACATCTTATCTTCTGCCACTTCAGATACAAAAACAAGGATAAAAGGGGATGCTTTAATAAATGCTTTAAACTGCTATTATTGGCTAAATATTGAAAAACGTCCATTTCCCGTTTCTGTTCGGTGAAACTCTTGTCTTGTAATTTCTCAGAATGCGGATCATCGTGAGGGATCAAGCATTTATAATCAAATTCGATCGTGTACTCTTTTGGTCGCTCTTTCTTAGTTTGTATGCAATTATCGAAATACTGGGATAAAGTAGATTCGGAAATGTGAGCCACAGGTGGAACGCCAAGATTATTCATATGACCGATGTAACTACCTTTTTCCAGTAGTAATGTCACTGCCTCTCGACAGTCAGCTCTAGCTGCATAATGCAGAGGAGTGTTCCCTTTACCTAAAAGTTAATAAGTAATCATTTATTTTCAGAAAATACAATTACAAGGAAAACACACAAAAAGGAAAGAACTCACTATCTGTACATCGGACGTCTACATCATCCCTTTCAAGGATCAGCTTTAGACATTTTAAACGATCAGACATGATTTGCGAATTTTCTTTTCCTGGTATATCCAATTCCAAGCAAGCATTTAAAAGCAAATTGCTGCTTCGAACCTCACCATTCGCATTCAATATTAGCTCAAGAATATTAGGCGAGCCTCGCTGAATTGCTATGTTGGCAGCTTTGTCTAAATTATATCCATGCCCCTGAATTTTCTCCAATAACGTATTAACAGTATTTTTAAGGTTCCGTTGAACGGCCATTTCAATCAAGTCCTCTACCACATTATTCACAACGTCATCAGGAACTGTTTTAATACACTTGAAAAAATTCATTTCGTCGTTTGCATTCAAGTAGTATTTAAGATCATGTACGTTCGCACCCCTTTTTTGAACAGAGGGAAGAGAAATATCTGGCAGGTTCTTCTGTAGAACGTCTCTAGTAGTTTCATCGTTATAATCTTTGTAGCTGTCTAAATCCAACGCGTGCTGCGATTTTTGCAGGATCAGCTCCACTATGTCTCTCTGACCCTTCATTGCCGCCATGTGAAGAGCAGTTAAACCCTTATTGTTAGGAATGTTAGGACTAGCACCTTTTGTCAGTAAAAGTTCCACGGAGTTAAAGTCATTTCTTTTGACTGCCATATGTAAGGCTGTTTGATGACCAGCTTCCAAATTCGGATTAATCGTAGGCTCATCCAGGAGCACGTCGAGAACCTCCGTATGTCCATTTTCGGCGGCAAAGTGAATAGGTCCTCGATTGTAACTTTCATTGACTCTGTTCACTTTCGCTCCTGCTGCCAGTAAAAATTTTACAAATTCCGTCAGACCATTTTTACAGGCGATGTCCAGATATGTCTTATCCGATTCATTAGGATGGACGTAATTTACATCGAAGCTGGTCGATTGAGTTTTTAGGATTTGCTCAAAGAGACTTTTAAAAGACTTAAAATCTTTCAAATGCAAACTCTCCAAAAGCTGCTTATGAAGTGTTTGAGATTTCAGAATGTTTAAAGTATAATCGCGTAGCAGATGCATGTGAATCAAATCGTCTTCGGGATCCATAACTACGCTTAATAATCCTGAAAAATGAATTAGAACAAGAGTACGAAAAAGAATGGAATCGAAATATGTATAAGTACGTTATTTAAGAGACTTTAGATGCTTTAGATGAAATTTACTAACAATGAAACATCCATTTCTTAAAACTAAAGCCGACAATGAGTACAATAAAATATGTAAAAGTATAATGAAATGAAAATTTGTATTTTTTGACTCGCGATAATTTTCTCGAAATTCTTACTTTTGTAACGAATAGGCTACGTGAAATTCTAGAAAGATGTTTTATCTTGTTTTAAGGCCTTAAGCGTTTCGATGCAAGTACCACACCTTCCGGCACAAATTCTCTTAACTATCTCGATGATTGATACAGGATCAAAACACAAGTGAAGAACGGAGTTTCGATCGCATCATTGAACACATTCTCTGCTCGAAAATTTTACGTACATCTGAAATGATAATACGAAAACGTTACAAATGTCTCTGTCTCTATCTACACCAATCTACACCATCCGGTATAGAATAGACTGCGCTGAGTTACATACATGCTTACATACTTACTTTGGTAACCAAACCAGCTCTCTGTATCGTGATGTCAGCGTTGAAAAAGAGAGGGAAACGATCAAGTGTCGGACAGTGGTCGTGACAGTGCTGCTTTTGACACCAGCAAGTCGAAGAAGGCATCGAGTCTGATCGTTCCATTCAAATCGACGACATTCAGTCGAACTTTTTTCGATTCAAATTATTACTAATTTATAGAATAAATTGTAGATACATATCTAGCCAATTTTATAAATGTAAAAATACACCGAGATACAAAGTTTTTACTAATATTCTTAGGAGAAGTAAAATCAACAATAATGCCAGAGATTGCAGTGAAATAAGTATATTAAATCTTTGAATAATTCATTATATGTGTTCGACATATTTTAGATCACGGTTCATTTGATCGAAATTGATTAACGTTAACGTTAACTGCATTGGTTTATTACATCCCTTAAATTGGCTTAAATATATTATCTCCTGAAAAACATGTTCAGCTCAGCAAATATACGTATTGATTTAAAACAGAAAAAAAATGACCGATAATCAATAAGATATTTATCAGAATACATAACAAAATATATACTTAGATATGTATGTACATTATAGATATTACTGACAGTAAAGAAATACAATGTATGTACTACGTACAGTACATATATGGTATGCATCGTGATGGCGCGATTCTCCGATTTTAACTTTCGTCTGACCTCTGGGACATTGAACGCAGAACATAAAAAGGCCGAAAATGTTGAGAATGGAGTGGAAGTTGGATTCGGAGAACGAATATTAGAACGCGTAGGTTGTACACGATATACGAAATACAACAGTGCTCGAATCACTTATCACACGTACGTTTAGCTCATTTATTTATTTAGCGATTACACGTATTTGCGAATCGTCGTGATTTATTTTATTATATTTTCGCAAATTGAATAGAAATCATATTTGTTAGTTTTAAAGGAACGTTAGTTGAAAAGGACTTTAAAAAGAATCATAATTGATTAAAAAGAACGAACACTACCTGTTACATATAAAGAAGAAAATGTAATTAAAAAGATGAGCGTTCACAAGGAAGCGCATGCGTTATGAGGCACACTTGCAAAAAGTACGTCACATGTCAGGTAAAGCACGGAGTGGGGATGACGAACCACATGCGTCGCGGCGCGCACAATTAACATTCATTCAGTGCCGAGCAGTGCCGAGAAGGAAAGCGTTTTGAGTGGAGGTGTTTTGGTTGGTGAGAACCAAAAGGTTCTGGTCTTTCGTGTCATTGATAAATAATAATTTAATCCTTTCAATCATCTGGCATCTTCAACCAATGACTCGACTAATCTCAGCTGCAGCATAAATTTTATGTTACTCAGGTAAACCATAAAATACATTTAAGTTGCATTAATATGTATTATAACCAACTTAAATTGGCTTAACATTCGTGTATATTTTAAAATAAAATTATTTATTAATATTAGAAAGAGATAATATATATGTAATATAATGTTGTTATTTTGATATTACCGTTGAAACTTAATTATTACATATTCATGGCAACATATTCGATAGTAAATAGCGTAGTAGTTTGTAATTTGTGAAATATAGTTTATAACATTCATGTATAGCAGAATGTTTACTATATGTACTTATAGTTGCAAATATACCGCGTGACGTAAATATGATTCTGCCGTTCCTCTTCCGACTCATTATCGTGCTATTCTACTATTAAAGCATAACATAGCATAGCTACTCTTGCGTCGTATTCTGTTATCCAATAATGTAATTATTGGATTTGTACAGTTCTATGTATTTACAATGTCGATATAATATACTTAAATATATAATTATTGGTATAATTATTACTGAATAGTTTGAATTAGTAATATTTTCAGTAGCTTTTATCAAATCTTTGTTTGCATTTAAAATTAATATCGATCTAAGGTAGCTGAGAATATTTCAGATCCGATTGGATCTGTACGAGAAGGTGCGACACTGAGTAATCCCGATTAGTCGAACATGCTGTAAACAAATATGCATCATTCCCTATGAATGAGCTCGTAGTTAACAACGTTATAAAGACATAAATGGTAACTTGTTCAATAATCGTAAGAAAATGATGATTCATGCAGTAGCTTTTCTAAAAATTACCATTTCAAGTGGCAGACCCAACTCGATAAGTATGATACTTTGAGAGAAATGGTCGTTTCTCAAATATAGTACCTTGGCATTTAAAAGTACGTGTATTTACGTATATGTATATTACATATAGTATATACTACTCCAAAAAAATGAAAAAAAAAGGAAAACGACACACGCAAACGTATGTGTACAATTTCGTAAAAGCATATTGTTTGTATAGGTAAGGGTCGCAACATAAAGCTATTTAAAGAAAACTAAAATGAATCGGTAAACAAATCATGACTAAAAGTGAAACATTAAGGAAGCGTAATTTCTGTATGTATGTACATAATATTTCGTTAGAGCTTAAGTTCGAACAATTGTTGAAGATAAACACACAATCGACAGATCGACAACCTTAATTTCGCATCAATCTAATGAAACAGTATAGTACATTCTATTAATTGTAATTTAATTGTAAGTATACCATGCAACTTTTTAAAAGTCATTCTAGTTACAATTATTAGAGTGCATGATACGCTTGTGTGTAAGTATCATGTAAAAATAAAAAGACTATAAGTGGGTCATGAGTCATTCGTTCGACCTGCATTTATTTGGATTGTTCGAACACCGTACAATTTGTGATATATTCATGTTTTATTCAGTTCAATGTCAAATGGTGGGCGACTTTGAATACCCACCATGGACATATTCTTATATGGTTATTCGTAAGTTGTTTCTGTGGCCCGTCTGTCGAGGCCACTACCGTACGTTGCGCAATTCTGGAGAGATCTTATTATTTTACAAGTAGAAAGAATGAAATACAGCGAGTCACGGCGATTCTCTCGATCAAACTTCAATAACTGATCGGACATAAATTCTTTATACATGCTTTGAATTTACTGATTTATTGTTTAATGTCTATAACGTTCAAAAAGGAAATAAAAAACCACATTTGAAAGGATTCGGGTTGATCGACGCGAATATTTCAAACTTTAAAAAGCAAAGAATCGCTATACCTATTTAAAAGTATACGAGATATAAACATTCGGTATATCGTCAACATACATCGAAATTATTGAAAACTATTTCCTTTATAAGGACTACGAAAAGTAAAAGAAATATGGGTGGTATGACTCAAAGACCATGGACACCAACGAAGAGGCGCGGTCCTATTGCAGCCGAGTACAGTAGTCCAGGACCAGCTTGCGTCACTTTACCACCGTTAATCGGTACATATGATTCTTAAAATGGATTATTTTCTTACATTTTTATTAGTTACATGTGTTACATACTAAAACTGAACATAGCTAAAATTGAAAATGTTTCCAGGAAAAACCGTTCCCGATTCGAAGAGGGGTAGGGCACCCGCCTTTTCCTTTGGAAGCAGGTAATATAATTGCGAATTTAAAATGTAGTCTGCGCTCTTTTACCTAATTCAAGCTAACTTTTATTTAAATTTCTTATAGACACACGATGAAAAACGATAGTCCCGGACCAGGTCCTGGTCAGTACAACGTTTCAGGGCTTAGCGCAAAAGGTAGGGCAATTGTATTTTGAAAACGAAATAAAACAAGTATGAAAAATCAAATAGTATATGTGAGACTTGAAAGAATACTTCAATTAGGGGCACTTATTGAGATAGCGTCAAAAAGTAAATAAGAAACGTTAATATAACGTAACATTACAAAGGGAATGAGGTATCGATCAAACTCCGAAGCAGTAATAATCCGTGAGAACGTAGGCGGTTTAATAAATATCTTTTAAGGAATTCCCTTTCGTTCTGTTTAATAATTATCATGCTTTTAAAACGTACTTGATGCTTCGGTAGAATCAATGATTGTAATTTGCTATATTACTTGCATATAGGGAAAGATGTAGCACCAGCATCATCTTTACACGGCCGTACAAAATCTGCGAAACAAGAAATGACACCAGCACCTGGTGATTATAATCCGGAAAAAGCTGAAAAAATCATTTTAGATAGTTCACCGAAGTACACATTTGGTATTAAGACACAGATCGAGAAGATTAGCTCCACACCTGGTGAGTGTGAACTTTTTTATACTTACTGATTTTTTATATTTCTATTAAGTATAAATTATAATGAACATAAAAGAAAGATTATACCATATAATGGTATTACTTTTTTCTATTTTAAATCGTATCATACAAATTTAGAAAAATGTGTAACGAGAACTAATTGTAAAATCATTAGCGTGTAGTTCTAACATTCTTTTCTTTTCGCGTTTTATCGTCAGTTTTGTGTAAGTAAGTAGTAGGTATACATTACGTTTTACAAAACGTAATATGGTCTAGTCTTTTATCTCGAAATACCCCGCATCATTATTCGTGCAAATTTTTCGATAAATGCATCTTAATCGTAGCACCCAGTGACTATTGCACCGAAAAGGTGAATCTCGAAAAAGCCCCTGAGTACAGTTTCGGCTTGAAAGCTGTACTGGATAAACCGAGCGATATTCCTGGTAACTATCAACCCACGATAAAACTTGTACCCATACAACTTTATATTTCAATCCTACTAATCGACCAAATACCTACTAATCATAATCAGGTTATTTGCAATTTTTAATAAGCAGAAATACTTATTTCTACTGCTTTCAACACGGCTCAATATTATTTCATAAAACTAAATCGAGGTAGAGGTAACTAAATATATTTGGAAATCCATAATACTATTCACTATTCTGTAGAAATTGTAGAACCGATTTTAAACCATTCTATTATATATGTGTAGGTAGTTGAAGAAATCATAAAAACAAAATATAAAATACATTAGGGAGCAACTGTAGCGGTACAACTTTTTCTAACATTTATATTCCAGAAAAGTAATTATGTCGGTATTTTATAGCAATCGCGCGATAGTCTAGCAACAATGTATGTATGTAAGCATTACATACATACTGTTTTATTACATACGTAATGTTTACATACATACTTTGACTTAAAAATGTGTGAGCTACTTTAACCGTAAGTAAATTGGCTTGTCTACTCGACGAGCTAATGTAAGGTGACTTCATGAGTAAAGAAACATTTAAACATTGGAAAATAAGTTTCATTAAATTTTAGGCACTTGATCTTATTGTATAACAATCCTTAATTACTGTATTCCCTACATAGTAATTACATAATCTAAACAGTAACCATCCCTGATTCCGTATATTTTGCTTTTTACAATTAATAGCTTGATGAATAGGACTTTCTCCTTAAAGTAGACAATTATCTAATATTTTGCGAGTAGAGTGGAATAAATAAACAACGCTTGAAGATTATACAATTGCACCATACACATACATATTGCATGCGTAACAGCTTATATTCGAAATTTTACGTAAAATTATAACGAGTGCAAGTAATTAAATCGAATATACAAACTTTTATATTTGTATTTCGATTACGCCAAACGTCTTTGTTGGTTTCGATATTGATTAGAAGAAGTATTTAAAAAAAAACTTTTGAGATCAAAAGATTCCACCGCGAGCAAGAAAATTACTCCTTAGAAAATCAAACAATTCCTACCATTAAAAGCAATAAAGACGTTTCAAGTGACCTAGCTATAAATAGATCACCTTACAAGCTATCATAGATATATTCATTTTTTAATATATGTATAATAAAGTTTTTCTTTCATTACAATATCAGCACCCGGAACTTATTGTCTGGAGAAGGTAAGATTGAACAATACACCGCAGTTCACCTTCGGACTTAGACCACCTCTTGAAAAATTAAACGATACGCCAGGTAATTGTTCAAAAATTGTCACAATTGACACTTTGTTGACCTAATCCTTTTAACTAGTCAGTTCAAACATTTAATGTAGTATATTTATGTTTGAACTTTCAAACATAAATATCGAACTTTCAACATGATAGAAAGTACACTTCAGTTGCTGCTATTGCTGTGAAATTTTTTTTAAGGAATAAATAGAATAAATTAATTTTCAGCACCTGGTACTTATTTCCCTGAGAAGGTAAATCTTGATAAGTCACCAGAATATAGTTTTGGATTGAGAACACAGCTTGATAAACCAAGTGATAATCCAGGTAGAGAGTTTTGTAATAGTAATATTACTTTTAATAATACACTATTCTTATCAGTAAAATAGTTAACAAAAGTACAATATTGTAGCACCTGGAGACTATTGCCCAGAAAAGGTAAACTTAAATAAAGGTCCACAATACAGTTTATCAGGAAAAGGAATATCGAACAAACCAAATGACACTCCAGGTAAATTTTTATGTTTAGTACTATAATATACATATAAATGTTTCTTAGTACTTTCAATATTATGTCTTCGTCAAAGCACCTGGTACATACAGTCCTGAAAAGGTAAACTTAGACAAAGGACCTCAATATAGCTTAGCTGGAAAAGGAACACCAGAAAAACCCAATGACAATCCAGGTGAAACTATTTGAATTATTACTTTGGAGTTTTTTTAGTTTATAAATTCAGTTGGTATAGGTTTAACAATTCACAGGAATGAACACTAATATTTTAATTGCTTTAGTAGCTCTTGTTGACTACTATCCAACAGAAGTATTAAATTTGGAAAAAAATCCTTGAATAAGCCTAGGGATACACCGGGTAACGGTGTTGGATACTAAACAACTGATAACACTTATTAGACCATATAACATTTTAATGCAGCTTCAATAAAGGTACATGCTAATATTAATTCATAATGAATTGAAGTTGTAATGCAATGTCTTACCAAAAATATATTTGAGCTTTTCATGCTTTTTCTTAATTTATTTTTAGTATTTTTCTAATTTCTAATTATTTTAATACTAATATCATTATTATCTGTTACAAAATGTTTAGAAAAAAAAACAAGAATTATTGCACAATTTACGTTGATACATTTCTTTAATAAAACCGCATAAGACTTTCTAATTTTGTAGCTCCTGGCACCTATTCTCCAGAGAAAGTCAATTTAGATAAATCTCCACAATATTCATTTGGTTTGAAGGCATTTGTTGAAAAACCTAATGATGTACCTGGTAAGAAATATTAATATTTTTTTTTTTTACGAAATATTGATAAAAGTACTTAAAGGTTATTTATTTAACATATTCCAACTATAGCACCTGGAAGTTATCATCCAGAAAAGGTAAACCTAAACAAATCTCCTCAATACAGTTTTGGAGTTAAAACAGAAATACATGAAACGGATTCTATACCAGGTATTGTTATGCTCTAGACCTTTTTTTATATTCTCTTTTTTTTCTATTTATTTTATTCAATAGATTTGATGTTTCATTCAAAGGTCCAGGCAAATACAGCCCTGAAAAAGCTATGCTTTTATTGGAAAAAGCATTACAATTTAGTTTTGGACTTAGGACAAACATAGATAAGCCAAACAATATACCAGGTAAAGCCATAAATTTCATATGTTATATCTGCTTATTTTATATAATCCTTATAATATGGATAGTATGTATATATACTATGTATGTATGTATATATAGTTATAGTAGCATGATTTAGTATGTATAACATTTTTGTTCCATCTTACCTCATGATAATGAAAATTTCTTCAATTTTAATGCATAGAAGAGGATTTAAACTAACACCGTAATAATAACTTACAAAATTAAAAATAAAATGTTAATAAAAACTCTTCCGCTTTTATTCTGTTTCAGCACCAAATATTTACAACATTCCTTCTGCTCTTGGTGGAACGAAAGAAGGCAACAAAAAAACTGCACCGGCTTATTCAATTTCTGGTAGACAAAAAGTTTTTACGGATGATCGTGTTTTAGTTCCTGGACCAGGAACGTATGAAACCGTAAAATCAGACGCGATTAGAGTGAAAAGTCCTGCTTATAGCATAAGTGCTCGTTATCAGCTACCCGACGGTCATTCAGAAATTCCAGGACCAGGAGCTCACTGTCCGGAAAAAGTACTTGCAATTTTTTTCCTACAGTGGTAATAGCCAATAAATAGGGCCCGAAAGAATATCTTGATTCAAGTTAGCATATAAAGTAAACTGAAACACATGCACTTAACAATAGGTTTTCGTTCAATATACCTTGCACATAATACAAAATCAATAAAATATGTACATAATTCTTTCTTTTTTTACAATTATTACTATTTACAGGTTGTTCTGGACATTTCCCCAGCACATTCATTTGGTATTAAGCATTCACCGTATTTATGCAATTTGAAGGACGTTGTTTATTGAAATGCCGTCCTTACAGGATACAACGTGTATTTACATTCGTGTAAAGTAACAATATTTCGTTACCAAACGACAATTTCTCAACACCTGGTGCTGTTAATTTTATAGTTAAGTATGCAATTAAGAAAAACATGAAAGGAATATTTTCATGAAACTCTAACATTTTATTCAATGACAATTACTATTATAAATCATAGCCAACAATGCACTATGTAGACACTAATACTGACAATGTTAAATATGTAACGTTAGAATGATGTTATAACCAACAAAACAAGAGTTTCTCTTTTTATCTTAATACATGTATATTAGATTTAACTTTAAAATACATATTAAATAAAATTTTAATGCAGCAAATCATTTTTATTTTTTACTTCAAAAGAATGTTAGAAATATCATAGAATATTCTTCTCTTAATATATGTATAATTGATTTAACTTATGGCAGAAAAGTTTATTGTCAATTTATTAAAACTATGTATTATTGAATCCAATACATCAAGTATTATTATTTATTATATCAATTATTAAATTATGAAAGACGTTGATTAGTAAAAACTTACTTTTATAAAGTCTTACTATATTGTATGATAAAAAATATAAAATATATATATTTTCTGGAAATTTATCTATAGAAAATATACAAGAAGTTTAGGATATATGGTCAAACATTAGTATGGCTAAAAGAATACTTACAAGCCATCCAATGTTAATATCATGAAGAACAGTTAAAATATGTAATATTTGAAATTTGTTTTACTGGCAGTTTTTGACATCACAGATTGTATTATAAACACATTCTCCAGAAATCCATGTTGACAAAAGTTGTAGATTTTTATCTAGCATTACAAAATCAGCATCTGCTCCATAATTGAGAACTCCTTTAACTTTTTCAATACCAAGAGTTCTTGCTGGATGGAGAGTTGCAGCCTCTAAAGCCTCCACTATTGAACAACCTAAAAAGAAAATCATTATGCAATAGCTTTAAATTTAACATAACTGAATAGATGATAATTTTTTGTATTAAACAGTGAAAATGAAATATTTTTCTATAAAGACAAATTCCAATTACCTGTTGCTTCTTTGAAATGACGCACGCATTTCAACATTTCCGCCGTACTACCACATAAAGTATCTGTTCCAACAATATATGCGCGTCCCATACGCATTTCTATCTTGTACTGTCCTAGCTGATGTACACCTTCTTCTAAACCCAATGCTGATATTGCATCAGTTACCAAAACAAGTCCTAGAGAACAAGATTAAATGAAGCAATTGAACAAGAAATTTGATCAAAATACAGAACAGTATTGAAACCTTCAGGATGTGTTCTGTGAGCTATGCGCAATGCTGCAGGATGAGTATGAATCCCATCTGCAATTATCCCATAATGAATAGTTCTTCCATTTGGAATTTGATCGGAAGTTAAAAGACCAACTAATCCAGGATCTCTGTGATGAAACTACAAATAAATAATTTATTTTTATTTACTTCATAGTATTCCACATTGTTTATTAAAATGAAAAACATAATGGTTTCCACAATTGTCTGCATAATTACTGGTAACATTGCATTGAAGAGATGTGTAATGAACGAAGCTCCACTTTTTACAGCATCTTCTCCTTCATGTAAGTTTCCTACAGAGTGTCCTGAAACATTTTTGCAATAAAATGAAATCAATTCTGAGGGGTATATTGCCTAATAAAGAAATATGATATAATCATTCTTATAAAAGTAATATAATTTATGTATGCCTTACCAAGGGAAACTTTAATATTCTTTTTGCACAATTCTGCAATGACAATTTGAGCATTAGGCAGTTCTGGAGCCAATGTAAGAAGGCAAACATTATCTAAGGTGCCATACATATCAATTAATGACTGAAATCCCTAAAAATTAAATTAGAAAATATAATTTAAAAATGTTATACGTAAGAATCATACAATTAAAATTTGTATGTATTTACTTAAGCATAAAAGTTTGTTTAAAATATTCATATACAATATACAAGCTAAAAATATTTGAAAACTTGCATTTTCAAATTTTCTAATATAATTTTCTGGGTGAGCTCCTTTTTTACTTGGACTAATAAAAGGTCCTTCTAAATGAACTCCCAATATAGCTGCTCCTTGTTTTCCACCACTTCTCTTTTTAATATTTGGCAATACTTTATGATACGTTTCTTTAGGTGATGTTACTAAGGTTGGACAGAATGATGTTACACCAAACTCTATTAATTTTGTAGCCACCTTATCAATTCCATGTTGTACATTGTCAACATTATGTGTAAAATCTATACCAAAGCCACCTGATAAATGATATTATAATTAATTTCATATTACACATATAATGATCTGCATCTAAGTACTAACAAACCTAGAAAAACCTTTTCAAGAATACCTTAACATACTGATTCATTTGATTGCTACTAAATTATTATATAAAGAAAATATGAACATAAATAATAAGGATCAATTATTGATTGAATTCACTATTATAAATATAAAATAATTCAAATGAAATGAAAAACTGTTTGCAAAAATTCATAACTTAATTCTTGATGCAGGTATGTATCCATGTATACATATATAACGTATAATACAGCATGTAAAACACATACAAGCCATGACAGTTATCATAAAAATTATAATAAATATTTTCACTGAGTACCATTAATTTGAAGATCAATATAGCCGGGTGAAATTAACGCTCCATTGCAATCAATTTTAATATCTGGTTTAATTTTTTCATCGTAAAAAATTTTTTCAGGATCAACGATTTTTCCGTTGCGTACCCATAGATCTTCGATTAAGATCTTGTGATCACGTAAAATTTGACAGTTGTAGAACTGCTTCAAAATCTTCTGATCCCTCTGCAACATATCGACACAATGCAAAAATTGTTTACATCAAAAAATAATCGAACAGAGAACTTTTATTATTATAAGAAAACTTGTATTTATACGGTTCAACGTTTTCTACATATGTATTATCACTTCATCACACACGAACGAAGTTATCGAATACGAAACACAAAAGCCTATCAAGAGGTATATTGACCTTTAAATCGTACAAATTTTTAAAGATGTCGCCTTAAGTATCTTTGTCAGTAGAGTTTTGTATTCTTTGTATTGTTAAGAATGCATTATAGACATTATTACAAACATTATGTGTATGTACGTATATACACATTTTGTACATGCAAGCAAATTCTAGATTACACGTCTTCAATATTGATCGTTCACTTTACTATTTTATTTAACATTCATAATTACTGAAGATTTTTTATACTAAAATCTATTCCAAAGATAAAATGTATAATATGGCTTTTAGTATGAGACAGGAAAGGGCTTACTAAGAATCATCAATAAATTTTTTATATATATAAAATCTTAAATATTATCTATAAATCGTAATTAGAAATTTGTTTAATTGTTGTAAATTGACCATAAATATGTACTGTATGTAATACACATAAATTACCTCTTATAAAACATTCATTATTTTAATTGAATACTTATCAGAAAAACTTATGACAGATTAGTGTAATAGAAATGTTACAAGGAAATTTGAAACGGAAAAAATTAGATTAAAAAAAATATTGATATAAGAATTGTTCAAATACAAACCTTTTTATACTTTACTTTTATTTTGGCACTTCCTTACTTTCACGCACACATACTTTAACAAAGCAAACTGTAGAAAAAGGGAAATGGCACACAGTTATAAGGAAAGAATAAAGAAATCATTGTCTGCAGTTTTTTCTTCAATTTTTGTATTAAAAATGCTTTAACAGTACCCAAAAATTTGTCCATAGATCAACGTGCGTTTTGAAAAAAATTCAACTAACTTTTTCTCGTTTGCATATATAAACGTAACAATATAGTATAAAATGAAGCAATTAAAAATGACAATGATTATTACATATAGAGCTGAGAGTTTGCGCATTTGTTTACACACACACACATATACATACATATATATGTATATATGAACGTTATTAAATTTTAACTGTAATGAGACCGTATTTCTATATTCATCGTCAACGTCAGGTAAAAGGAGGGTACGCATAATTTTGTCACTGGTATGTTGAAGAGTTTAGGCTTGATCTGGAATAGGAGACACGATATGATTAGGTGATCGAAATGAACAGGATTATGTTAGAAGGAACAGGTGTCGGATATCTAGGCAGTTATCGGTCGTGTTTTGTTAGTGTGTTGCCTCTTATTGTACGCACGAACAATTTCTCTCTTATCGTAATTTCTACATAATTCTACTGTGTTTTACAATCGGCAGGATCATTGCCTTGTTGTTTCCCACCTGCTGGTACATTAGTCGGAGAAGACTCTTCATCGTCTTCGTCTTCCTCTTCGGGATCATCTTCATCACCCTCTTCTTCTTCGTAATCTTCATCTTCATCTTCTAATCCTTCTCCTAATATAACATTGAATTTTATTTTTTTCAATATCAATCTGATATCAACATTTATTTTTCTTATTACAAACTAATTACTACAAGCTAGACTCTTCATGTGATTAACTTGGATTGGTCAAAAAAGGAATAACTACCTGTATAATATAATACAGCTCTAGGAACTATACGCTCTCTAATATAATGACCAATTTCAAAATCGCTTGTTAATAAAGCTTGAGTCTCATCATCTAATTCTGCTTCTGAATCCTCTGGTACTAAAACAGTAAATAGTAATCAATTATTTAACGAATGAATTTGTTTCAGTGTAGATACAGAAATATAGAATAACAAAATTAAAAGTATTGTTTCCTCTCACCAACTGGTGGACTGAAAAAGTTGAAAAATGAATCATTCTGAACTAATTTTGTTACTGTTCGCGTGGATCCTCGAGACTTATGCTTTTGACACTTTTTGATAGTCTTCACCGTAACGTTCTTCCCTTTTTTCCAAGCGATCACACAACCCTGTTAAAAGAGAATTTATAATAAATAAAAAATAAAGGAAAGTATGGTTACACTATGGTTATACTATTTTCGAGTCCGTGTGAATAACAATCAGTGAAATTGTGAAATGAATTACTTACTTTACACTTGTAGATTTCGGGTCCTTCAAAACTGAACGGGTCATTTTTCTCGGGTGTACATTTCATAATGTATTCTTTAGTTAGAACTGAGTTAGTGAAATATTCGTTTGGTTCAAAATGGAATTCAAGAACAAAACCCTAAAAAATTTGATTATCTTTTACTGTAATTTGACTGCATATTTTCTTTTTAATGCATAATGTAGGTTACACACATTAATCATATCCTACTGTTTTACCATTGGATTGACTTACCATTGGATTAGATTCGAGAAATATCACTTTAATGTCGTATAAATGTTTCAATATTGGCTCATCGTGTTCCTGAACCATATCGGCTAATGTTCCAACATTCTTGAATATTGTTAGCCAAAATTCTGGAATGCCTTTAATATCTTCATTTACTCCCCTAAAAAACATTTTAATGAGAAAATAGAATTCAAAACATTATAAACATATATGATCAAAAAATAATATTCTAAATACTTAATTGTTACATGGTATATAATATAAGTAAAGAAAATAATTAAATTTTTAAATTTCGATTAAAAAATAGTAATATTTGATTAAATATAATATTTATAGAAATAGAAGGTACATACTCTTCTTTTTTTTGTTCTTTATCATCTTCGAGATTCACTTTTGTTTTTAAATCATTCGTTAATCCTTCTTCTTCATCATCGCTTTCCCACACACATTGTTCATCTGTTGGTTCATAAATGCCAGATACTATTTCGCTTCTCTTCTCATAAAGAGGAGCGCACATTTTGTAATAAGTACATTCCAAGGCATGTACCTCTTCATAAAATTTTGCCTCGATGTTAGTGGTGACTAATTGCAATTGTTTCAAAGCTTTGATTCTGCGTTTCACAGGAGCTGGAAGAGACTGCATTTGCTAAGAAGCAAAAATATTTTTCAGTTAAAGGAAATTCTGTAGTCTCTTTAAACATTCAATATATAACTTAATAATCATAAATCTTCACATACATACATAGAAGAGATTAATAAAAAACTTAATATTTCTTTACATATACTAAACACTTTGGTACAAAAATTCTTGATTAAGAAATATGTATACAATTTAATTAAAATTAATATTAATAGAATTTATGTCAACTAAAATACAAAATACAACAAGAATTTAAAAATCCTAAAATTGTGAAACTATGGCAATGATTTACACATTGTCATGAATAAGGCAATAGCATACTAGTGCAGTGCATACTTTATGGTGGATTTGTTCAATTTGTATCTCCAAGAGCTACTTTCTGGGAAATGAAGATTGAATAGCTTTCCAGAGATAGAAATTATATTTCCATTTATATGTTCCAACATCATCAACTATACTATAGTAGCACCCAAATCTACTAATTGAACAGATTTATTTTACAATGTATACTAGTAGCTATGTAGCAACAAGCAGTAAATTTAACAATGCACAAAAATAAAACTAGTCAAATTATCACACAGAGATGAAATCAAGTAAATTAAAATATGGAAGAAATAAAATGATATAAAGTGAAATTACAATAATTATATACTAAGAATAAATACATTATCAATGAACAAATACTTTCTATGATTACACTTATATGGTGAACAAAACGTTTAAATTTTGATAATAAAATACAATGAACACTGTGAGAACTTTAAATTCATGAAAGGGTATAGTTATAAGATTTCAATATATTCCATTCAATGTAATACAACAATTATGCTTGTTAAAATTTGAACCATTGAAAACTATTTGTAGTTGGCAATAGGATATCCGAATACCTCCATTCCTGGTCCAGAAATACGACCTTGCAGAGCAGCTAACATATCAGATCTACGTAAAATTTGGGAAGTCAGCTCTGAAGTGTTGTTATCATCTTCATCTTCAACAGATTCCATATCACTATTATCACCAGCACGCTCTGGATCAGTTGTCATAGTACTATAATCCAGATTTGTTTCTTTTTTTTATCAACAAAATATTTGCATATAAGAGAGAAAAAAAATTACATGTTTTCAATAAAGATTTAAACAAGAACAAATATTATTTTATTTTCAATGAATTTAAAAAAATTTTTTAATGTATTTTCTTTGTCATTTTACCACATTTTTAGATAAAAATTTACTTTCATTATTATATATTACAGATTATAATTCCATCAATACATTAAAATTATTTATATGTAAAGGATATAGAATCTTTATTTAAATAAAAATGTTTTCAACAAAAAGAAATTTATAATCTAAACAAAAAATGATTTCTCATATTATTTGAAGTAATTTATTTTACTGATCAAAATTTAATAATAGTTAAAATTTTTCAAACAGCCAATAACATGCTAGAGTTTTGCATATATTTAAACTAATATGTTGTAAAACAGTTTTAGATTTACATCTAATTTTAGAATTTCTTTGAAGATGCAGGTGCTGGTTTGTTAAGTTAGTAAGTATTTTGTCTATATTTTGATTGATTTTCGATTTTACTGAAAACGATTTCAGTCCTAGAGATCTAGGTTCTTTGTTTGATAAACATACAGTATGTTAATTAAACGAATCTACCTAACCGAAATATTTATTTTTACCGTTACAAGAAACAATGATAAATATTTTCAGCTACTATCTAATTCCAATAAATGCCGTCAAGACAATGTTAAAATAGAAGAAGAAAGGAAAAAGACTGAACGAATAGAAATATCGAAATAAAAAGCGACGAAATTTACAGCTATATACCTACTACAATTAAAAAAGATTCAACTAAGTTTAAATGTAAACTTTCCACTGGAATCAAAAGCGTAATCATACACAGGGAAATTATAATTATAAAATGTGCGCGTATTGCATTGCACGTTGCGATTTCATCCATTTCTTCGTACATACATAGTGAAGAATAAATATCGAGTGAGTAAGTACTTACACCACATGTATGGAAAATAAATTATACTCAAAAATAAATCTTAAGGATTCGATTGAATTTTTGTGTGATGTTAAATTGACATTTGAAAGTCACCATATTCGCGAGGGAGAAAGGTTATTCGTTAAAGCACATGAAAAACATGAGAAAAAAATGGAAATTATTTTAATTCATTGATTATTCGATGAACTGATTTGTGTTACGCATAATATGTTTGCAGTGATCGTTAGAGAGTTATTAATTTGTAGAAAAAGTGCAAAAATCGAGAAGCTACCGTAATATTCAGTTGCTTGACTCATGAAAGAGCGTGCACATGGGACAGATGAAGAAAGCAACGATTTTTAAGGGGTTATAAATACGTGAAAATGAACGAAAAATAAAACGTGATTGCGTTTCAACGAAAGCGTTATTTGAACAACGTTTGAACGGAAGTGGTAAAGAGTTTAATAAGAGATTAATAAGATACATACCTTTCGAGCTCGTAGCAGATTACAAAAGAAGAGAAACGAACTACGGAACGGAACAACGAACCGGCCGTTGTGTCGGTAGTTTCGCTGTGTAGTAAAGCGCGTAACACGAAATTAGTTCCTCTTCTATCCTTTTCTCGATTAGCTAAATGCTACTATCATACAAATCGAAAATTCCCTATTTCACATTTTTCTTTCTTTTCGATATGAAGCTGCATATTTGTTCTATAATCTGACAACTACAAATAAACGAAGCTATCTTAAAAGATTGTCAGTTTCTTTAAATCGATCATTTAGAATATAGAAATACCTAATCGTATGTTAGGTAGCGCGAAAAATATTTGAAATAAATTTCTGTATTGACCACTTCTTACAAGCCTAGCTTAGCTTGCATACATCATCATACATATATGCATGCATCATACGTACACACATACTAGGAGGATCATTCATACATAAATATTCGATTTAAACATTTGATTTGAAGCGTTCGTTTAAGTTGGTCATCTTGTTCACGTTGGTCACATGCTCTCGGCTTCACTTTGATCGCACTTATAGCGCGAGCAAGTGAATAAAGATGGCGCAGTGACGTCACATCCGTTTAGGGACGAAAAACGTAAGGTAATTCGCCAACACGTTTTCTTCCGTACAATACACCATACACCGCCATCCCTTTAGGCTTGGCGCCTTCGTCAAATGCAGTGAGCGTCGGTGTACCGTAAAATGGCGGACGGTGACATTGATTTGTACGCCGACGATCTCGAGCAAGATTTCGCGCAGGTAATTCGTTTTTATCATTGTTAATAAGTAGCCGGTTGGTGAGTAGGCGTAGCCATTGATCAGCTGCTTACACGAAAAATGTTAAAAACTGTGAGAAAAATGCGAAGGTAGAGCGGGGTGTTCGGCGTCATGGTGGAGAGACTGTAATGATTCTCTAAAAGCGGTGTCTGCATTGTCTTCAACCGAGGACACGTTGGCTTCGTTTCATGTTTTCGCTCGCGCCCGCGTAATTATTGTTTTTCATCGTACCCACCAATGAACATTTTTCATTAATTCTATTCTACGATTACTCTATGTTGTTGCACGTTTATTAAATCGGAAACTAAAGCAAATACGTGTAATACAGGCGTACAGCGAGAGGAGCAAAATGGTGTTAGCGGTAAGGCAAATGTCGTGCAATAGTTCTTTTTTTCTACATTCATTCTACTTTTGCCAATATTCTTTTCTCAATTTCTTCTTTCTCTAGGTGTATTTTTTACTGATATATACGCAGAGTTGAATGAAACTCGGAATGAACGTATTTTCTAAATATTGATTTTCAAAAATTTATGCTAAGATGAATGTAAATAAAATGGTATTTCGAATCTAGTATAAAAATATGAAAAATGCTCATTTTTCTCTGATAATTAGAAAATCAAGTAACAATATCTTATTTTGGAAGAATGAAACGTTTTTCTGTTATAGTTACCTATTAAAGATTTAGGCTTGCACATCATGTTCTATCATGAGATCAATACAGTATAAGTGTGAGCAACAAAATGTAGAATTTTCTTCAAATAATGCATTTTTAACAATTTTATAAATTATAGGGAAAACAATTTACCCAAATTTAAGGAAGAATTTTATATTATGTCTGTGTAATCATAAATCAATCTTTTTCCCTTATGACATTTTTAATTTTTGTAACATCATAAGAGGTTTGAAATATATCATTTGAAGTATAGTCTTAACAAGGAGTGATTTTCTAAGTACAATTGAATTATAACTGTTAACTAAGATTGTATAGTGTCCTACATTTTCAACAAAATTTTCATTGACTTTTACATTTGTTTGTAATAAAAATATTTTGCATTAGATTTACATTTCCATTTTTAATAAAGTGAATATGTGCCTACATTATATGTAATACTGGAAGCAAAATATAATTTGCAACAATTTTATTCGTATGAGTTAGCTGCATACTTATGAATGACAGTGTATACACAATACTATGTACTATGTAACTCAAATACAATAATTTCTCTGCAATATATTATTGTTTATCTCTTTTAGGATGAGTTTGCTGGTGATGGTGTTGATTTGTATGATGACGTGATAGCAGCACCTGCAGGAGGTAATGGTGGCGTTTCTACAGGAAATAGTGGAGATGGTGGTGGCGATACTACATCGCCAAATGAAGAAACAAATGGTAGTGCACCATATCATCAACTTGGAAATAATATTCAGCCAAATCAAATTGGAAGGCGTCATCAACTATATGTTGGAAATTTAACTTGGGTATGCAATACAAGATTGTTCTACATATAATCAATTATTTATATTAATAATTTTATAAGAGAATAACTATTTATATATTGATGCAAATTTTGTTATTACTTCTTTGTATATTGCAGTGGACAAGTGATCAAGATATAACTGACGCTGTACAAAGTATTGGTGTATCAGATTTTGTTGAAGTAAAATTCTTTGAAAATCGAGCAAATGGACAATCCAAGGGTTTCTGTGTAATATCTCTGGGGTCAGAACAAAGTATGAGGATATGTATGGAAAGGTTGCCAAAAAAGGAGTTGCATGGTCAGAATCCAGTAGTAACATTTCCTACCAAACAAGCTTTGAATCAGGTAAACTATTCGATGTTGTATTACTTCCAAATATTACTGCAAAAACAAGATTTCTCTCCAGTGTGTTATTTTTCACGTTGTTTTTCCTCCTTTTTTTCAAATACGTATAGCAAACATAAACAATTTTGTATTATTTGTTTAAAAAGTTTGAAAAATATGTCAAAGTATGTTTCATGTGTTCTCAGTTTGAATCTCAATGTAAGACACGTCCAGCCCCAGCCCCTCAGCAAAGTCAAAGTCAGCGCCCTCATAATCCACATCAGCATCAGCCGCCAATGCCACCTCATCAACAGCATCCACAACACCCTCAACATCCTCAACATTCGCAACAGAATCACGGTCCTAGAATGATGATGGGCCCTCCGCAAGGTGTGAGACCACAAAGAATGCCACCTCCAGGTATGGGTCCACCAGGTCCAGGTGGGCCTGGTCAACAAGGACCGCCGCGCATGCATGGCCCACCAATGGGTCCTGGTCCAGGACCGCATCATCCTTTACCTGGTCATCCTAACCAAGGTCCACCGCCTCCTGGTTATCAGCAAGGACCATGGAATGGTCCGAGGCCTAATGGTCCACCTGGGCCACCAAGAGGACCAAGCGGTCCCGGTGGACCACCGCAACAAGGCCCACCAGGACCAGGTCCTGGTCAACATCGACCACCTGGAATGGTATGTATCAGAATTTTTCATTTTGTTACTATTAGTTTGAGCATTTATTTTACTTTTAATTAGCAGTTACCGCTTTCTATATTCTGGTCACCGAGGAATTTTTCACGTTTAATGTATTTCATTTACAAAATTTTTTAATTTATTACTCATACACTTTTTCGACTGCATAAATGGTACAAATACATTTTACTATTAATCAAATTGTTCATTACTGCTTCTTAAATATAGAAAACGATTTTTAATTTAATTATGGCAAATTAAAATAAGATCTTTATTTGTTTCCATTCAGCAATTCCATGGTGGTCCGCCTGGTGCACCTGGTCAAGGACCTCCGCGTGGTCCACCTGGACATCCTGGTGGACCTCCAGGTGATCCGAGAGGTGCTCAACCCCGTCCCGAATGGAATAGACCACCAGGTTTGTGAAGCATTTCACAATACATATTAAATAATATACTGAAACATCTTGGACTTAAATGCTCTTCTCTTTCTTCTTTTGATATATTATTGTAAAATTCTTTTTTCACAGCTTTTAATCTGCATGACAAAGTAAATATGGCAAATTATAATCATAAAGTGTGTATTATAAGGCATCGAAATTGTGATGTGAAAAAGATGCGAAACATGACAGAATGAATTTTAATAGATCACTTTAAGTAAGCACTATGTAATCAAATTACTGTAAAAGAAGTTCACTGATGTAATTGTTCAATGTGCATAGGAATGCATCACGGGCCTCAGGGACCACCAGGTTTCCCTCAACATCAACATATGCAAGGTCCTCAACCTGGTCAAGGCCCACCACAGAGAGGACCTCCTCCAGGTTCTATGGGTGGTGAGAAATTTAGGATGTTCATTGAATATTAACAGTATTTTATTATTCATCTTTTATCAGATAGTAATGCATGATATTGAGGGAAATTTATGTTTAGGAGTATGAAGGTACAAGGTGTTTCAGAGGTTAATAACAAAAAAAAATTGCTTCTTTTGTGTTATAAGCTTTTTCAAATTTTTTGCCACAATCTATCTAGCCGCTTGGGCCGAATTGCGTTGATTCAATTCTGAGTAAAAAAAATATTTTTATTTTATCACGAAAAGTTCTAATAATGGTATTACAATTCATTGTAAACACGATCGCATTACTTGACATTTTTCGATCAAATTGTCGCAAACCCAAAATATTCGAACGACTAAAATAATGATAATAATTCGACTAAAAGAGAACATTATATGTATGTATAAAAGGAAAATAGGTTCAAAATCTGACATAATCAGTTTTGTTAGTTTTTTCATCTCCCTCAAGGAAAATTCCAGTGATGTATTTGTTTTGAATGAATGGTGTCGCTGATATTAATTAAATTTCCGCTCGATGCATATGTTACGCAACGGTGTTACAAATGAGGCATGATGCAACGAAACATACGCTGTCATTGACACTAAACACATTAAATTAATGTAAATCGATGTATTGTTAGTTATAGAAGCACAATCTAAAGTAATAGAGCAGATAGTTTATCATGCGCAGTTTTCCAAGCTAACATAGATATTGATCAGGAATGTTACCAGGTCCAGGAGGTCCCCCGCCTGGACATGGAGGGCCACCGCAAGGACCACCGCAAGGACCTCCAGGTGGTCCAGCACCACACGTGAATCCAGCATTTTTCCCACAAGGGCCACCTCATCAACATCCAGGGCAACATCCACCAGGACCTCCAGGTCCACCTCATGGACCACCTCACGGTCCTCCTCATGGTCCACCTCATGGTCCTCCTCATGGACCTCCGCATGGTCAGCCTCATGGACCACCCCATGTACCACCGCATGGTTATGGACCACCAGCATCACAGGTACAATCTTACATTTTGCTTTTCTTTTTAAGTACTACAACAATTTTGTTTAGAACCTGTTCTAATGTTTGCGGTGACGAAGTTTGAAAATCTGAAAAATAATTTACAGCCACCTTATGGTGCACCAGGGCCTGATCATCGTCCAGAGGGTCCTCCTCCGCTTACAGAGCAAGAATTCGAAGAGATAATGAGTCGAAATAGAACAGTTTCTTCGTCTGCAATTGGTCGAGCAGTATCAGACGCCGCAGCTGGGGAATACGCGAGCGCTATAGAGACCTTAGTTACAGCCATTTCTTTGATAAAACAATCAAAGGTTGCCGCAGACGATAGGTGCAAAATTTTGATCAGTTCTCTTCAAGACACTTTACGCGGAGTTGAAACCAAGAGTTACGGTTCCGCACGAAGAGGTAAATAAAGCAATATATTTTACTGTAATGATTGCCTCTTTCTGCGATTGTGAGGTTTATCTGATATTACAAAAGGGAGTGGAAATGTTTCAAAAGTACTTTCAAGTACTTTCAACAGTACTCATTTACAATTAATATAAAGAAGAATGTTGAATTTGTTTAATTATTATGATAACTATTAACAAAGTTGTGTACATTTGGCTCATTCGATTCTGATCTTATATTTACAAATATATCATTAATTTATTTAATCACATACTTATTATTTAATCGCATAGGTATTTGGTGTAATGATAATGAAATTACTATGTTTATAATAGCATTTGTTTCAATTGTATAATACTTTTAATTAATCATTCCAGAACGATCGCGTTCACGCGATAGAGAGCGTAGTCACAGAAGGAGGCGTGAGCGTTCGAGGAGTCGCGACAGAGAATACAGAGAGAGAAGCAGGGACAGAGACAGGGAGCGCGATAGGGAGCGTGATCGCGAAAGGGAAAGAGACCGTGATCGTGACAGAGAACGCTACTATAGTGAACCATATCCACGTGAGAGATCAAGAAGCAGAGAAAGGGATCGTGAACGTGAACGAGACCGTGAATATAGAGAACGGAGCAGAGAAGAAAGGTAAGCTCAACGTTTCATCTTATTACTTTAACTGTCACTATTCAATGTACTTTCTTATTCAGTGCAATTGGTAGTCAGCTTGATTAACGGACTTAACAATATCGTGTATGCTTGTAATTCAGAAAGGGATGCTATAATTAACTGTATTACCACACAGTGAGAATATATCTTGCATTTTAAAAACAGTTTTATATATAAAAATAGTTACACAAATGAATATAGTTATTTCGATATTGTTTGAATGAAATATGTTCATTATTCATGCGTGTTACATTCTCTAGATATCTAAAATCAAGCTATGTATATTTTGATGCCTCATAAAATTTATTTATAAAATTTGCTATTTAATATAGCAATAAATAATACGACAACTGGATAATGCATGATATTTAATACAGAAAACATTAGTTTATAACAGGAATTTATTGTCAAACTATAACTAATAACTACGAGGTATTGAAATCAAATTCATTCACAAATTTTAACTATCATTAGATGTAGTATATAATTCATTCTTAATATTTTTATACTATATATATCCATTATTTATTTAAAGTAGATTCATAAAAATAATAGAATCATAAATAACTTTTATACATATGTCTCATGAGAATTTGTAAAATATGTATAATTAACTTATTTTATTTATTAGTGTTGCACAGTTTAAAGGGTGCGTTTTAAACATTCGTTTACTCCAATTATGTGTGACAACCTTTTTTCTGAGTTAGTGATTGAATATGTATCGTTCATTCTCGACTGAGAAAAGTAATATCACTGGTACCTGCTTAATTGTAGCAGGTTCAGTACCTAACCGAATAAATCGGTTGGCAGAGTGAAAAACATCATGTGCAAGAGAAATATTTTATAATATTTTGTATTAGTATGTATGTTAACAGTCTTATTTTATTTTGTAACTTCGAGAGAGAAACAAATTTGTATTCGGTACTTTAAATATACGTGCGAGTACATTTAATACCGCAAAATGTTCTCTGAATTGCAATAATTTGCACAAATAAAAAGTTTAAGTATCGAATCCGTATAACATAGTTCTTCTACTGTATGTGAATGTAATCAAAAATTTTTAATTTAAACAAATTTCCGATATTTATGACAAATCATACAGTAATATCAGTGTCATTCTCCCCTCTAATAATAATTTTTCTTTCTAAGTCGTACCTCAAAAAAATATATAGTTATTTTATATCTCTTGTATCTTACGTTGTCTGTAACCGCTCGATTTACAGAATTCATGTGTTATATAGGATTCGATAACTTGTGTATGTAAATGTTGAAAATAGAGTCTTTACCTTCAAAGTCAATGTTTTGTGTTTTTATATTCATCAAGATTAGTACTTGTTAAAAACACGAGTTTATAAATTATATGATTAATTTTGATATGTATATCGATAACGAATGAAATTTGTTTCATGGCATGCAGACATATAAAAAATATATGAAATTAGATTGATATAATTTTTGCTTCGTTTATTGAGATAGCACACACATAGAATTATTCATGCAAAGAAAATGTACAAATTTAAATTTAGTACATTGATCAAATATGTAGGTAACTAAAAAGTTTAGCATAGGCGAAAGATATTTTGAAACAGAGTATTCGTGTGTTGAGGTAACTACATTCATTATTAGAATCACCTGTTAAAATAGTACACTGGTGTTTATCATATCAGAGGTGGGAAATATGTAAATATAATATTATACTTTAATAATCATAATCCTGAAACCACGCAACAGTATTAAATATTAAAGATGGACTAGCTCTTACTTCTAAGCTTCAACTTCATTCTCTTTTCTATCACTCTCAAATAGTTCAAGACGGTTTCAGGTTTAATGATTAATCGTAAATTACTTTTTATAAAGATATATGCATATGTAAATCTGTGTGTGTGTGTATGTATGTATGTCTATACAAACACACATATACACACAAGGTCAGTAAAAAATGATTCATATCTATTAATATAATGCCCAATTAGTAGAATTTGTTATTGTACGGATGATATATATTTTTTAATGCCTATTTGTATATTTTATAATATACAAGGAATAATTCTACCTTTTACATAAATTATAAGTGAAAATTTCGTTTAACATGAATCAACTTTTATATTTTACGATTTTGTAAACAAACAGAATTGAATATCTTCTCATTTAAATATAACTTCTTTTAACTAAAACATTGTATTAAGCCTGGTAATTGTATACGTCATAACAAAAGTATGCATTTTCCATTAGTACAACACGTCAGTCAGCCAGGCCAAGAGTAAAAGAAGAACCGCCAGAGGCGGCTCCCGTCTCGTCTTCCAAGGCGTCTAGGTAATTTACTTTTTTTTTAATTAAGGTGAATGCATGTAGATTTTTGAAAAAAAATTCTAATCTTTGTTCAGTGCATAACAAAAGATCATTACAACAGAATTGTTATACTTTTGAAAGACTTACGTTATTGTTACAATATTCATAAGGAATACTTTTAAATGAAAATGTAAATTCAAAAGAGGAAGTAAAAGAATGAAAGAGGAATGAAAATGATTGGATCTCTAGGTACAGTAGAGCCTCGCATATCCGAACATTCATTATTCGAATTTTCTAATATTCTAACAGAGTATTTGTCGGCAATAGGTTCCATTTCCAGTCGCATATGCGTCTCTTTGACTAATAGGTACAAAAATTAGCAAAATTTATGATGTTGAAAATTACATGTAATACGTCTCTACATGAATATATACATATATGATTTATTTCAATCTTTAGTCAAATTGAGATCTGTAAACCTAACAAGAAACGATTGAAATTTTTAAATAATTGAAGTTGTGTCAAAAAATGATCGTTCTGTTATTATTAATCGAAAATTCTTTTATTCGAATTCTTGTATCACCCTACTGGTTCAGGTACGGAAGGTTCTACTGTATTCGACTTAATCTATATTTATCAGCTGTCCCAAACAATATGTACATAAATTAGTAATAAGGGTACCACAATATAAATAATGCAGAAAGAATTCATTACATTAAGTGTTAGAACGATTATTTGTATTGTATGATTTGAAAATTAGGTGCTGAAACTTATATGGTAGAAAATTCTGAAATTCTTTTTCTGTCGCAAGCTGGTTGAAAAAATGACATTCTATTAGAAAATTTTTATATCTGCAAATAATCTAAATGACTTCAATTTTGCATATTCAAAATTGACCATTTATACTGGCCAAATGAAATAGAGCATACTGTGTACAGAGAAGAAATAGAAAATGGCGTAAAGTTAAATTGTTAGTGTAAAGTAAAGATTTGAAATATACATATGTAAAGCATATCATAGTTTAAAAAGAAAGAAAGTGCAAATAAACAAACGAGATGTATCGCTAAAGTAAGATAATTGGCTGACGTAACTTGTGTAGGTATTATGACGATCGCTACAGAGAGCGTGAACGAGACAGAGATCGAGAACGAGAATCAAGTCGGAGACCATCGGAGAGAGAACGGGAACCGGAGCGTGAACGAGAACGAGAACGAGAAAGAGATCGTCGCGACGAAAGGGGAGACTCTTCGCATCGTTCGAGACATTAAACACGATATGTAAAAGACACCGACAAAGGATTCAGTTTGAATAGACAGGGATAAGCAGATGCAAGACAATTGTAAATACCGCAGAAATGTTTTGTGAAATCTCGTCATTGATTTCCTTGCACGCTTGTCATTTCATCAAGATCCCAAGCTGGCAATGAAGCAAACAAGAGGATACGACACATATTTATCCTACGCATTTCACTTTCAAAATATAATCTTAACGCTTTCCTGATCAAACTCCTAACGGTTGCTTTTAAAATAATCAAATGGTTGATTATTATATGTTGTATGAAGTTAGGCTTCGCTTCATATTTCGAAATTACGATTTTATTTCTAAACCTTGGAAGGAATCATTTTTTATGTAAGTGATTCATATTAATTTGTATAAATGTAAAGACTATGCACAACAATTTCATCATTTATTCAGTTATTCTTTTAGTTAATAAATTCTTGTCATCTTCTACAATCTATAATCTCCCTTTATGCACTACTTTTAAATAGAACATTTTTCAATGAATACTTAGAAC